>NW_021703779.1:84017883-84024085 GCF_005190385.1 Monodon monoceros
TGTAATAACAATTATGGGAAAAGAATCTGAAAAAGAATGGATATATAATGGCCAAAATGTTTGTTTGGGTTTTTCCATAAGATGTTATGGAAAAACCCAAACAAACATTTTGGCCATTATATATCCATTCTTTTTCAGATTCTTTTCCCATAATTGTTATTACAGTATAGTGAGTAGAGTTCCCTGTGCTATAGTTATCTATTTCATATATAGTAGTGTTCATATGTTAATCCCTATCTCCTAATTTATCACATCCCCCCACATATATACAATGGAATATTACTCAGCCATAAAAAGGTAACCATGAATTTGATTTTGAGATCTGTTTCTGTTTTGATAATGGGTTCATTTGTATCATATTTTTATTTGATTCCACATATAAGTGATATCATATGATATTTGTCTTTCTCTTTCTGATTTACTTCACTTAGTATGATAATCTCTAGGTCCCTCCATGTTGCTGAAAATGGCATTATTTCATTCGTTTTGTGGCTGAGTAATATTCCATCATATATATGTACCATATCTTCTTTATCCATTCCTCTGTTGATGGACATTTAGGTTTCTTCCATATCCTGGCTATTGTAAATAGTGCTGCAATGAACATTGGGGTGCATGTATCTTTTCGAATCATGGTTTTCTCCAGATATATTCCCAGGAGTGGGATTGCTGGATCATATGGTAGTTCTATATTCAGGTTTTAAGGAACCTCCATACTGTTCTCCATAATGGTGGTACCAATTTACATTCCCACCAACAATGTAGGAGTGTATTTTCTCCACAGCCTCTCCAGCATTTATTGTTTGTAAATTTTTTCATGATAGCAATTCTGACCACTCTAACACCCTACACAAAAATAAACTCAAAATGGATTAAAGACCCAAATGTAAGGCCAGTTACTATAAAACTCTTAGAGGAAAACATAGACAGAACACTCTCTGACATAAATCACAGCAATATCTTTTTTGATCCATCTCCTACAGTAATGAAAATAAAAACAAGAATAAACAAATGGGACTTAATTAAACTTAAAAGCTTTTGCACAACAAAGGAAATCATTAACAAAACAAAAAGACAACCTACAAAATAGGAGAAAATATTTGCAAACAACGTGACTGACAAGGGATCAATCCCCAAAATATACAAACAACTCATGCAGCTCAATGTCAAACAAACAACCTAATTGAAAGATGGGCAGAATATCTAAACAGACATTTCTTCAAAGAAGACATACAGATGGCCAAAAAGCACATGAAAAGATTCTCAACATCAGTAATTATTAGAGAAATGCAAATCAAAACTACAATGAAATATCCCACAGATTTTGAAATGTGGCGTTTGCATTTTCATTTGTCTCAAGGTATTTTTTGATTTCCTCTTTGTTTTCTTGTTGGCAAATTAATTGTTAGTAGCATGTTTACCCTCCATATGTTTATGTTTTTTACAGTTTTCTTCTTGTAATTGATTTTTAGTTTCATACATCTGTGGTCAGAAAATATGTTGAGTATGATTTCAATCTTCTTAAATTTATTGAGACTTGTTTTGTGGCCTGACATGTGATCTGTTCTCAATATATGAATAAAACATGCATGTCAATTAGAAAGCATGAAACACTTTAGAAGAAAATTGAAGAAAGGACATAGACAGAAAATTTATAAATATTGTCAATTAATCTATGAAAAATGTTTAACAACCAAATGATTAAAATTCAAATTAAATTATCAAACTAGAAAAATATTTTTAAAATATAGCTAGCTCTGACAAGAATGTGAAATTGGTACTCATATGCACAGATAATGGAGTGTAAATTGCTACAAATCATCTTGAGGGAAACTTGGCAATAACTGCGAAGAGTTTTAAACAACTTTACATCCTTTGACTTAGTAAATCCACAGATTAGAAAATATTCTAAAAAAGTAATCAGAAACATGTATAAAGACATGTTTCAAGGATGTTCACTATAATATTTAGTAGCAAACATTTCAAATCAGCTTAAATATGCAAAGAATGTGAATTATGATGCATCCAAATGATGGAATATTGATGCCATTCAGAAGCATGCTTTAACATAGTATTTAACAACATGGGAAATTAATTTTAGGTAAATAATGAAGAATATTAAAAATATTTGAATGATATTGTGATATTTATATATACCTAGATATATAGAGAATACTAAATATATAATTTTTAACAGTGTGTATGTCTGTGTTGGGATTATAATTTGTCTTAGACTTTCCATGTTTTCTAAATTTTCTACAATGCATATGGTCTACTTTCTGTTATTATAAAAATAATTAATTTATGTTTGTTTACATTGAATTTCTGAAATTACTTACTCCATGGAAATTTTATTATAACACCTGAATATGAATCTATTCAGAGCTTACCTACAACCAGTGAGGTACTCAAAATTCATTGAAACTTAGTAGGCATAAAAAGAATAATACTTCAGAAATCTGAAAGCCCTCAAAGTGACAAAGAGTCAGCCCAAATAAATATTACTTATAACGTATTTGTGAAGACCAAGTACAGGTAGGAAAAAAGTAAATCCAACAAGTCAGCCCATAATTACATCCATCAGAATGAAGGAGTTAGAGGGATTCTTTAGATGGGTGCTTGAGAGATCACATTTTACTAGTTCCTGGGTCTTTTGTTTTTCATTTAGCTTTTTCCTTTTTTATGATGCATTAAATTTTTTGATCAGATCCACTTTGCTGTAAGGATGGATTTGATCATTTAACATTGTATTATAAAGAGTAAGCCCACTAGACCAAGCATTCAAGTTAATTTCATTTTATCTGGGAAGTATAATTGAAGAATTGCATTTTCAATGTTAGAAGATCTCTAAAATGGTTGCTAGCATGAACCTTGGTCAACTGGATAAAATCCTATTTAATAATGCCTTTGATAGCATTCATTTAAAACTCCAGTGCCAAATTCTGGGGGGAAAATGATCTTGAATGAAATTAGTTTCTAAAAGAACAAAGAAGGTAACATGTGCTTCTTTGTCTCAGAATTGATGACAATCTTAAAATGTCAGATCTACCTGCATATAAATAGCACACTCATGGCAAAAATGAGCTATTTTTGCATAGCATGAAAAAGCATATGCATGGGTAGTCATAGAATTTCCAGAGGACAAATACCTATTTCATGTTTTCTTTATATTACTAGAAAATAGACTGAAATATACTCTACAACATGGTTTTTACAATATTGGCAAAGAGAAAAAAATGACCGAGTGATTTGATTAAAGTTCTAATAATCATGAGATTGATGTACAATTTAGTTATCAGTATTTTATTTTAATTTAGCCCTTTAAAATAAAAATGTATAGCTATAGGGCATAATAAAGTTACTGTATTCACATTATAGAGACTGAGTCACCTCTATTTACTATAAGAACTAATTGTTTCAAACATAGAATTTATTTATTTATTAAAAAATATATATATATGTATATTTTATTTGGCTGTGCCAGGTCTTAGTTGCGGCACACGGGATCTTCATTGTCACATGCAGATCCTCGTTGTGATGTGCAGGATCTTCAGTTGCGGCATGCAGGATCTTTTAGTTGTGGCATGTGAGATCTAGTTCCCTGACCAGGGATCAAACCCGAGCCCCCTGCATTTAGAACACAGACTCTTAGCCACGGGACCACCAGGGAAGTCCCGTAAACATAGAATTTAAAGTAATTTACCTCTCTTGGCAAAAATAATCTTGTAGGTAGCTACTATTTGAAGTATGTATTATGTTTTCCCTTCATATCACAAGAGAAAAGTGAAAAATATGGTTAGTACTTAAGTGAAATGGGCAAGAAGTATGTTTTTAAATCAACAAAGTTTACCTTTTCTCATTATGCAAATAAAGAGCTGGTGAAGGCAAATGCAGAAGCCACAATTTCTTCTTGTATGGACGAATTTTTCAGACTGTGAAAGTGTGTGTGTGTGTGTGTGTGTGTGTGTGTGTGTGTGTAGGGGGAGAGGAAGAGTATTTGAAAGAGAAAGCCAGCAGAAAGCAAGAAATCATAGGTGGGTAGAAGGATTAAATAATAAGTATCCACTCAGGCTATTGTTTTCTTAAATCATCTAAATGGCTGTATCTAGACAGTTGTCAAGGCAGCAGGTCAGTCCAGGGATTTGTGTTTTAGTAACAGTGTAATATACTGAAAACTTTTCATGCCTCTTTTAGTTCTTACTGGATCTAATGCTACTAAGTAAAATGTTTTCACTAAGCTATTTTTTCTAAGCCATTGTTATTCTATAATTTCTAAATTCAGTTGGCAAAGTACCATCCGAAGAACCCACATATGCGGCAATGTGGAAGCCAGTGGTTTGGAACCTAAAAAAAAACAAGTGGGTGGATTGAAACTGAGTTTTGAGGACAATGAAAGTGAAGTGTAAATGCCAAATTGATTCTACTATTGATCCAATTTTATCCAATGAATTGGGTGCATGCATCACTCTCAGCATCTCAGGTGTGTTATGAGTGCTCCTTAATGCTGATTGTATGTGAGGCTCATCTGCATCAGAATTTAGGAAGATGTCCAATTTCTCTCTTTCTTTCTCTCTCTCTCTCTCTCTTTCACACACACACACACACAGACACATACACACAAACAGACACATACACGAAGTTTTCTTTAACTCAATTATGTGACATAAGACATTGATTTGAGAATACATGGTAGTAGGGAGTTAATGTGGTGAGAATGCAAGCAAATCAAATAGAAAAAGTACTACAAATAGTTTTGTGTCAAGCTTTTTATGAATGTGCGTTATATATTCTTTCCCTCCAACATCTCCCACCCCCAATCATCCAATGAATGTGTTTTCTTTTCCTTGTGATATAAAGACCAGTAGCAGAAAGTAGGGATACATTAGAAAAATAAAAGTTCGTGACATTGACAATTTGGAAAAAGGACATATTTTCTTTGTTATAATCTGAAAATTCAATTCACCAAACATTTCTTGTGTGCCTTTTATATTTCAGGACAGTGTTGGGCACTAAGGGTACTAATGGGAATATTTACAAGCCTTAGTATTATAATTTAGAGACTTTAGAAAAACAAAATAGTGGATTTCATTTTAATATGGTAACTGACAAGATGAACTGTAAGCTCTGTGGAGGCAGGAGTTAGGTCTAACTTTGCTCACTCGTATCCCGATCATCTAGCACATTGTCTTACACATGGTAAATTCTCAATAAATGTTGAATAAATGAACAGAAACATATGATGGGTGGTATGGGATCAGAGAATAGGAAAGATCACAGCCTGTGGTTAGTAGAGAGCTTCTTGAAGAGATGATGGCTGTATCTGAATCGTAAACATTAACATTTTAGTCAGGTGGAAGTCTTCTAGGCAGAAAAATGGCATAAGAGCAGGCATGGAAGCATGAAATAAAATGATGGATATGAAAAACCATAAGAATTTTAATAATATCATAGTAAAATATATTTATGTAGCCTATTATGTTAGTGAATTATAGGATTTTTAATGGGAAAATGGAAGGCATTTCTATGTAATCGACATATATTGATCATAGTGACATGCACCCAATGTTCATAGCAGCACTAGTCACAATAGCCAAGACATGGAAGCAACCTAAATGTCCATCAAAAGATGAATGGATAGAGCTTCCCTGGTGGCGCAGTGGTTGAGACTCCACCTGCCGATGCAGGGGACACGGGTTCGTGCCCCGGTCCGGGAAGATCCCACATGCCACAGAGCAGCTGGGCCCGTGAGCCATGGCTGCTGAGCCTGCACGTCTGGAGCCTGTGCTCTGCAACGGGAGAGGTCACAACAGTGAGAGGCCCACGTACCGCAAAAAAAAAAAAAAAAAAGATGAATGGATAAAGAAGGCATGTTATATATACACAATAGAATTTTACTCAGCTATAAAAAAGAGTAAAATAATGCCATTTGCAGCAACATGGATGGACCTAGAGATTATCATACTAAGTGAAGTAAATCAGGCCAAGACAAATATTATATATCACTTATATGTGAAATCTGAAAGAAAATGATACAAATGAACTCATTTACAAAACAGATTCACAGACATACATACAAAACAAACTTATGATTACCAAAGGGGAAAGGGGGGTGGAGGGATAAATTAGGAGTCTGGAGTTAACAATACACACAGGGAACTATATTCAATATCTTGTGATAACCTATAATGGAAAAGAATCTGAA
>NW_021703779.1:84024185-84026048 GCF_005190385.1 Monodon monoceros
TATATATATTCTTTTTCAGATTATTTTCCCTTATAGGTTATTATAAAATATTGGGTATAGTTCCCTGCGCTCTACAGTATGACAGTAGGTCCTTGTTGTTTATCTTATTTTACTAAAAATATAGTAATGAAACAGAAAGCCAAAAAAATCAATTGAAAATGAACTTAATCTACTGAAAGTATTACATACTGTACATAAAGTGACTACTCTTTCTTGATATTTTTTGCATGGTGAGTAAAACACGTCCTATAGTACAAAACTTATAAGTATACAAAACAAAATATTTTCAAAATCACTGACCCCTAAACACTACAACATTAACCATATTTGCAGTCAATCAACAATCTGGATTAAAACTATAATTTTATGTGGAATTTTATAAAATTGAAATTATAAAACTGCCATTTAAAAAAAAGCTTCAAAGTTAATTTATGCAGTAAATATTTACTGATGGGCTACTATATGCCAGGAACTATGTTAAGCAATAAAGCTGTGTATGTCAAACTTGACCTTAAGTAATATTCATGGAATACTATACTGTTATTCTTACAAATCTTTTCTGCCAAAGGTATAGGAAGTGAGGCAATCTCTAGTTTCATTACAGTAATGTGTGGATTATTACGAGTATTAGACTGGTTTAAATTTTTTCTTGAAAGAACACAATACATCAAAACAATAATTATATATCATCCCCCCCTTATCAGACTCCTATTCATCAATAGAAGATTGGTTTTAAAATACACAGACACACACACACATACATTTATAATGACATAGTAAGCAGTCAGTAAAAAAAATGAGGTTGCTCTGTATTGTCATAGGAATATTTCTGATATGGTTAAGTGAAAATTTTGATTTATAGATCAACACATACAGGATAATTGCATGTATACATGGGATATTTCTGGAAGGATATCCAAGAAATTGTTGGGGGAATAATAGAAGTTGTTTAGGATGGGAAGAAGACTCCTTTTTTGTCATATGCCCTTTCATCTTATTTAAAATTTTTCACCATGTCCATGTGTCATTGAATAATATTTTTTAAAAAATAGATCAAAAATCGAAAAACTCAGTTCCATGACTAATATTCCCCACCACTTGCAATTTATACAAAGATATGTAAACCTCATTTAAGAATGATAAAAGTGATAGTTCCTTCAGCCACTAAACTTTTGTGCTTGCTAAATATTGCTTTTTGTTTCCTGTCTATGGGAGTACTTATTTTATCTTGGACATGAGAAGGGCTGGAAATTGAAGGCAAGGATAATACAAGAAAACATTAGAACTGACCATCCAGTCTCCTACCTCAAAATATAATCTTGTGTAAAATTATAAACCTATGCATTTTTTAAGAAGGGTAAACTTAGAATTTCATTTTGTAATAAATATTTATTGATGGTTCATTATATGTGAACCACTATGCTAGGCACTAAAGTTGGATGTGCCAAACCTGACCTTAAATAACCTTAGTGAAGGTAAGATCCAGAGACCTTGGCCAAGATGGAAGAGTAGAAAGACCCTGAATTTACTTCTTCTCATAGGCACACAAAAATTACAACTATTTACAAAGAAACTGTTTAGGAGAAAGACAGGAATCCTGCAGAAAAGATCTTCTACAACTAAAGATATAAAGAAGGAACTACAGGGAATTCCCTGGCAGTCCAGTTGTTAGAACTCTGTGCTCTCACTGCCAAGGGCCCAGGTTCAATCTCTGGTCAGGAAACTAAGATTCTCTTGTGGCAAAAAAGAAAGAAAGAAGGAAAGAAAGAAAAAGAAGGAAAGAGAGAGAGAGAGAGAGAGAGAGAGAGAGAGAGAGAGAAAGAAAGAAAGAAAGAAAGAAAGAAAGAAAGAAAGAAAGAAAGA
>NW_021703779.1:84026058-84118006 GCF_005190385.1 Monodon monoceros
AAGAAAGAAAGAAAGAAAGAAAGAAAGAAAGAAAGAAAGAAAGAAAGGAAGGAAGGAAGGAAGGAAAGAGGGAAGGAACTACAACCAGAAATACTGGAGGGGTGGAGTTGAGATGTAGTCAAGACCCTTATCCCCAAGTGTGCAACTCACAAATGGGAGAATAATTACAATTGCAGATTCCCTCCTTAAGGAGCAATGGGTCTGAGCCTGACATTGGGCTCCCCAGCTTGGTGGCCCTACCTCAGAAAGATGAGTCCCCAGAACGTTTGGTGCTGAAGGCCAACAGAGCTTACTTTTGGGAGACCCAGAAGGCTGTGGGAAATAGAGACTCCATTCTTAATGGACACACACAAAATCTCATGTGCTCTGTCTGGGACCCAATATAGAAGTAATTTGAAAGGAGCCTGGGTCAGACCAACCTGCTGATCTTGGAGAGTCTCCCAAAGAGGCAAGAGGAAGCTGGAGCTCACCTTGGGAACAAAGACACTAGTGACAGCTATTTTTGGAATCTCGTTCTACTATTTGGACACTGGTGTTGGCAAGCATCATTTTGAAACCCTCCTTCTAGATTATTGGCACTGGAACATGGCCACTCCCACCAGCCTGTTAATACCAGTCCTGGGACAGACACCTCAGGCCAAGCAACTAGCCAGGTGGAGACATAGCCCCACCCACCAGCAGGCAAGCTGCCTTAAGATACCCTAAGTGCACAGCCACACATGGACATGGCAATGTCCACCAGAGGGCCTTGGACCTGGCCCCACACGCTAGTGTGCAGATGCTAGCACCAGGATCCCTAGGGTCATGCACTCAGAAACCTGATATCCCAGCTCTACCCACTAATAGGCAGGAACAAACCCCAGGACCCCATGCACTCTAGCCCTGCCCACCAGTGAGCCAGTGCTAACTTTGGGACCAGCCTCACCAATGCATGAGGAGGCACCAGCTCCAGAATGATCTGAGCCCAAGCCCTACCAACCAGCAGGCTGACACACCAACACCAAGACTCTGAGACACAGCTCTGCCCACGAGTGACCTAGCAGTAAGCCCAGGACCACCTGAGCTATACCCTACCCACTAGATGACCAACATCAGATCCCAAAACCCTGGGCCCTGTAACCAGAGACTCCAGGACCTGACTCCAACCAGCAGAGGGCTAACAAAACCCCCAGGACCAGTCTAACACACCAGTGGGCAGACAACATCTCCAGGATCACTGCAGCCCTGAAGCCAGCTAGAGAAGGACACAGCCCACACACCAGCAGTCCATCACCAGCCCTGGGACCACCTGGGCTCCAGACCTGCCCACTAGCAGACCAACACAAACTCTGAGATCCTTTGTGCCTTGCAATCAGTTGTCCCAGGATTTAGCCCCACTCACCAGCATGCCAAGACCAGCATTGGAACACCCTGGAACCCAACCACCAGCAAGCCAACACTAGATCCAAGACCTCTGGGTCCACAACTAACCACACCAGAACACAACTCTGCCTACTGGCTGGCCAGCACTAGGCCCAGGACACCTGGGTTTCTACAGTCAGCCTCCTGATGACTGAGCTCTGCCAACCACCAGGCAGTAACTGCTGCACAAGGCAGGGCTTGGCAACAAAACAGAGTATGGGCCAACCAGCCCTACCAGACCACCCACTGTAGTCAGGTTGCCACAACAGAAGGACCCATGAGCATAAGTAAGGAGCATCATTAGAGCATATATCTCTGGTTACCAGAGGGTAGTACACTGATGGTATGCATCAGATGTCTCCTACAAAAGGTCACTTCTCCAATGTCAAGAAATGTAAACAACTTATGAGATACATAGAAATAAAAACAGCAAATTAGGAGACAAATGAATATGTTCCAAATGAAGGAACAAGATAAATCCCCAAAAGAACTAAGTGAAGTGAAGAAAGGCAATCTATAGAGTAAACGGCTTAAGGTAATGATCATAAAGATGACCAAGGATCTCAGAAGAATGGGTGAAAAGAGTAAGAAGTTAAGAGTTTTTAACAAAAATTAGAAAATATAAAGAAACAGAAATGAAGAATACAATAAAATGAAATAAAAAATATACTAGAAGGAATCAACAGGAGATTAAATGATACAGAGGAATAGATCAGTAAGTTAGAAGACAAAGTAATGGAAAACACTGAAGCTGAAGAGAAAAAAGAAAAATGAATAAAAAGAAATGAATACACTTTAAAAGACCTCTGGGACAATATTAAGCATTCTAACATAAACATTATAAGGGTCCCAGAAAGAGGAGAGAAAGGGGCAGACAACATATTCAAAGACAAAATACCTGAAAAGTTTTTCTGACTCTGGAAAGGAAACAGAAACCCAGATCCAGGAATCCTAGAGAGTCCCAAACAAGATCAACTCAAAGATAACCACACCTAGACACCCTGTAATTTAAATGGCAAACCTTAAAAGCACAAAGGGAAAGACAACAGTTACATACAAGGAAACTCCCAAAAGGTTATCAACTGACTTTTCAACAGAAACTCTGCAGGCCAGAAGGGAGTGGCATGATGTACTTAAAGTGGTGAAAGGGGAAAATGTACAACAGAGAATATTCGACCCGGTAAAGATTTCATGCAGATTTGATGGAGAGATCAAAAGTTTTACAGAGAAGAAAAAGCCAAAAGAGTTCAGCACCACCAAAACTGCTTTATAAGAAATGATAAAGGTACTTTTCTAAGAGAAAAGGTCATTATTAGGAACATGAAAGTTAGTAAAGGACAAAACTCATTGGTAAAGACAAACATATAGTAAGATGGTAAGTCAACCACATACAAAGCTAGTAAGAAGGTTAAAACACAAAAGTAGTAAAATCATCTGTATCCACAATAAGTAGTTAAGTAATACACAAAACAAAAAGATATGAAATATGATGTCAAAAACAGTAATTGTGGGTGGAGGAGAGTAAAAATGCAAGGTAGTTAAAATGCATTTGAAATTAAGAGATCAGCAACTTAAAATAATCAGATAGTTAAATAGATATATAGATAGATAGATAGATAGACTGCTATATATAAACCTTACGGTAACCACAAACCAAAAGTCTATAATAGATTCACACTCAAAAGGAAAAGAAAATAATCCAAAATAACACAACAGATAGTCAACAAATCACAAGGGAAGATAACAAAAGAATAAAGGAACAAAAAAGAATGGCAAAAACAACCCAAAGCCAATTAATAAAATGGCAATAATACACAACTTATTACTTTAAGTAGAAATGGATTAAATGCTGCAATCAAAAGACATAGAGTGACTGAATGGATACAAAAACAAAGCCCATCTATATCTGCACACAAGAGAGTCAATTCAGAGCTAAAGACACACACAGACTGAATGTGGGGTGATGGAAAAAGATATTCTATGCAAATAGAAATCAAAAAAATATTGAGGTAACAATACTTACATCAGACAAAATAGACTTTAAAACAAAGTATAATAGACAAAGACATTATACAATATAATGATCAAGGGATCAATCCAAAAGAAGGTACAACTGTAAATATGCATGTACCCAACATAGGGGCACCTAAATATATAAAGCAAATATTAACAGACATAAAAGGAGAAATTGACAGTAACACAATAATAGTATGAGACTCTAACACCCCACTTATATCAATGGGCAGATCACCTAGACAGAAAATGAAAAAAGGAAATACTGGCCTTGAATGACAACATTACACCTGCTGAACTTAATAGATATATAGAGAACATTCCATTCAAAAGTAGCAGAATCCACATTCTATTAAAGTACATAGGGAACATTCTCCAGGATAGATCACCTGCTAGGCCACAAAACAAGCTTCAGTAAATTTAAGAAAACTGAAATCATGTCAGGTATCTTTTCCTACCACAACACTATGAGACTAGAAATCAACTACAAGAAAAAAACTGCTAAAAATGCAAGCATGTAGAGGCTAATAAATTATGCTACGAAACAACCAATGGATCACTGAAGCTATCAAAGAAGAACTTTTTAAAAATACCTGGAGACAAATGAAAACAAAAACACAGCAATCCAAAATCTATGGGATGCAGCAAAGGCAGTTCTAAGAGGGAAGTTTATAGTGATACAAGCTTACCTCAGGAAACAAGAAAAAAATCTCAAATAAACAACCTAACCTTACACCTAAAGGAACTAGAAAGAGACAAAAAAAAAAGTTAATAGAAGAAAAGAAATCATAGAGATAAGAGCAGATATAAATGAAATGGAAACTAAAAAATCAATAGAAAAAGATCAATGAAACTAAGAGTTTGTTCTTTGAAAAAATAAATGCTATTGATCAACATTTAGCCAGAATCATCAAGAAAAACCAATAAAATTAGAAATGAAAAAGAAGTTACAAAAGACATGATAGAAATACAAATAATCATAAGAGACTACTATGAACAATTATACACCAATAAAGTAGACAATCTAGAAGAAATGGACAATTTCCTAGAGATGTACAATTTCCCAAAAATTACCCAAGAAGAAGGAGAAAATATGAACTGACCAACTATCAGTAATGAATTTGAATCAGTTAAAATGACAACAACAAAAACAACAAAACCAAACTCCCTATGAGCAAAAGTCCAGGACCAGATAGCTTTAGAGGTGAATTCTACCAAACATGTAGAGAAAAATTAAACATTAATCTTTCTCAGACTATTCCAAATAATTGCAGAGGAAGGAATGTATCTGAATTCATTCTACAAGGACAGCATCACACTGATACTAAAATTTGACAGAGATCACAAAAAAGAAAATTACAGGTCAATATCACTAATTAACATAGATGGGAAAGTCCTCAACAAAATATTTTCAAACCAAATCCAATAATATTAATATATAAAAAGAACCACACACCATTATCAAGTTGGATTTATTTCAGAGACACAAGGGTGGTACAACATTCACCAAAAGTCAATATGATACACCACGTTAACAAAAAGAAGAATAAAAATCACATGATTATCTAAATAGGTGTTGAGAAAGCATTTGACAAAATTCAGCAACCACTCATGATAAAAAGCCTCATGGGGCTTCCCTGGTGGTGCAGTGGTTGAGAATCTGCCTGCCAATGCAGGGGACATGGGTTCGAGCTCTGGTCTGGGGAGATCCCACATGCCACGGAGCAACTGGGTCTGTGAGCCACAATTACTGAGCCTGTACGTCTGGAGCCTGTGCTCCACAACAAGGGAGGCCACGATTGCGAGAGGCCCAGGCACCACGATGAAGAGTGGCCCCCACTTAACACAACTAGAGAAAGCCCTTGCACAGAAATGAAGACCCAACACAGCCATTAATTAATTAATTAATTAATTTTAAAATAAACTCTCATGGAAGTAGATATAGAGGGAATATATCTCAACATAATAAAGAACATTTATGACAAAAAAACAGCTAATATCATACTCAATGTTGCAAAACTGAAAGCTTTTCCTCTAAATTCAGGAAAAAGAGAAGGATGCTCACTCTCACCACTTCTATTTAACACAGTATTGGAAGCCCTAACCACAGCCATCAGAAAAAAAATATATAAAAGGAAGAAAGGAAATAAAGAAAGAAAGAAAGAAAGAAAGAAAGAAAGAAAGAAAGAAAGAAAGAAAGAAAGAAAGAAAGGAAAGAAAGAAAGAAAGGAAGAAAGAAAGAAAGAAAAAGTAAAAGAAAGAAAGGGCATTTAAATTATAAGTGAAGAAGTAAAACTGTCACTGTATGCAAATGATATGATACTTTTTATATAAAACCCTAAAATCTCCCCAAACTCTTGGAGCTAATAAACGAATTCAGCAAAGTTGCAGGATACAAGATTAATATACAGAAATCTGTTGCTTTTCTATACACTAATAATGAACTATCAGAAAGAGAATGTAAAAATAGTCCCACTTAAAATCACATCAAAAAGAATAAAATAGCTAGGAATAAACTTAACCAAAGAGGTGAAAGACTTACACTCCAAAAATCATAAAACACTGATGAAGGAAATTGAATATGATACAAAGTAATGGAAAGATATTCTATGCTTTTACATTGAAAGAATGAATATTTTTAAAATGTCCATACTACCCAAAGCAATCTATAGATTTAATGCAAAATCTATCAAAATACCAATGACATTTTTAACATAAGTAGAAAAAATATTCCTAAAATTCATATAGTTCCATAAAAAACACCAAATTGCCAAAGTAATACTGTGAAAAAACAGAACCAACCTGGAGGTATAAAACTCCCAGACTTCAGACTATACTAAAAAGCTACAGTATAAACTAGTAAAGTTTAGTTGATTTTTGACATGAGTCGTAAAAACAGCTTTACAACCTGGGTCATGAACATTGCAAGAATAGGACAGTTTGCAAATATCCTTGCATTTCCAACTGAAGAACTATTGGTCTCTACATCCCATGGCTCTGTAGTTACCTTTAGGATCAAGGGTAATTTTTGGTGAATGAACCAGTTTGGAGAAAATATTTTCAAAATCTTAAATAATCGCAAATTATTATTTCAATATTTTCAAACCTCACTCATATATGCAACTAGGCATGCATATATTTATAATACAGTAGTCGGTATATGCACAGAGATAATTATATATTCAGCTATAAATCCAAGTTTATCTGTAACACACACACCTATGCACACTTATTTCCATTGTTATATTGCTACACTTCAGAGATTTATCCATGAGCTGAATCAGAAGTGTCAAAGCATAGTAATAGAATCTATTCATGAGAAGCCAAGTTACAATCCCTGGCTGTGTCCCTAAGCTTAAATCAGATATAACAAAAACTCATTATTTAATCTGATTAGCACTAGCACCCATCCCCAGAACTCCTTGAGTAATAAGGCTCTATTTTGTCCGGCCTGCATCTACCACTGCCAATCAGAATACACTGCTTGCATGCCACATCAATTCTCTTTATGTAAAATATAACAAACTAGAAAAAAACTTTCTCTCAAGACCTTTTCTCCTTACTAATATTTCCGTTCTGGTCAGTGGCTACACAATTACTTCAGTACATGAGTTTCATAAGCTGTAAGTCAACTTGGACTTCCCCCATCTTAACTCTTAGTCTATCCTCAATAAAAAAGTCTTTCATATTCTTCACCCTCAGATTCGCTGTGATTTCACAACATTTCTATTGGTTCTCCTCTTTCCTCTCACATTATTTTTCCTCAGTCAGCTTTCTAGACACCTCTCTTTTCATCAATCTCCTAAATGCTCACATTCTTTATGCCTTTGTACATTTTTAAACATTTTTATTGGAGTATAATTGCTTTACAATGTTGTGTTAGTTTCTGCTGTATAACAAAGGGAATCAGCTCTATGTATACATATATCCCCATATCCCCTCCCTCTTACATCTCCCTCCCACCCTCCCTATCCCACCCCTCTAGGGGTTCACAAAGCACCAAGCTGATCTCCCAGTACAATGCAGATGCTTCCCACTATCTATTTTACATTTGGTATTGTTTATATGTCAATGCTACTCTCTCACTTCCTCCCAGCTTACCTTCTCTCTCCCTGTGTCCTCAAGTCCATTCTCTAAGTCTGTGTCTTTATTCCTGTCCTGCCCCTAGGTTCGTCAGAACCATTTTTTTTTCAGATTCTGTATAATTGTTAGGATATGGTATTTGTTTTTCTCTTTCTGGCTTACTTCACTCTGTATAACAGTCTCTAGACCCATGCACGTCTCTACAAATGATCCAATTTTGTTCCTTTTAATGACTGAGTAACATTGCACTGTATATGTGTGCCACATCTTCTTTATCCATTCATCTGTCGATGGACACTTAGGTTGCTTCCATGTCCTGGCTGTTGTAAATAGTGCTGCAGTGAACATTGTTGTACATGACCCTTTTTGAATTATGGTTTTCTCAGGGTATATGCCCAGTAGAGGGATTGCTGGGTCATATAGTAGTTCTATTTTTAGTTTTTTAAGAAACCACCATACTGTTCTGCATAGTGGCTCTATCAATTTACATTCCCACCAACAGTGCAAGAGGGTTCCCTTTTCTCTACACCCTCTCCAGCATTTATTTTTTGTAGATTTTCTGGTGATGGCCATTCTGACTGATGTGAGGTGATATCTCATTGCAGTTTTGATTTGCATTCCTCTAGTGATTAGTGATGTTCAGCCTCCTTTCATGTGTTTGTTGTATGCCTTTTTTCTTAGTCCTCATATTTTTCTTTACTCTCTCCCTTAATAAACTTATCCAAGAACACAGACTTCAAAAAAACTTATATTTTGAAGGTTCCAAATTCTATCTCCAACGCAGACCTCTTTCTGAGTTATAAATTTCATGTATAGAAGCACCCCAAATCTCCTACCTAAAACTCTTCCTTCTCTTCCTAACTCAATTGATTGACTAATATTCCACCCAGTCTTTAACCCTAACTCAATTCCTCCCTCTCATTCTCCTCCGCATATAATTCCTAGATGTTAGGTCACAATACTTTTTAATTTTGCATCAGAAATTTGTCTGATTGTGGCATTTAGTCACTCTCCAACTCCACTGTTACTGACACTATGTCTAATATGAGGACCTAATTTATCCCTAAGTTGGACAGTTACAACTGCATTTTAATTGATCTTTTGGCCTCTAATTCACCTTCCACATTTCCCGAGAATTACATTCCTAAAACAGAAATTTTATTTTATCACCTTCCTGTTCAAATCCCCTCAAATCACCATTGATCTACCTTTATCTCTAAAATCCAAATTGCTTCACAAGGCCCCTAACTTCCTCTCCACCATCATATCTCACCATTACCTGCAATGCAATTCTAATCTAGTAATACTGAATTATTCACTATTCTCCTAACAGAAAACCCTTCTTCTTGTCCATTTTTCCAATACATCTTTTTTTTAATGTTTTTATTGGAGTATAATTGCTTTACAATGGTGTGTTAGTTTCTGCTTTATAAGAAAGTGAATCAGTTATACATATACATATATCCCCTTATCTCTACCGTCTTGCATCTCCTTCCCTCCTACCCTCCCTACCCCACCCTTCTAGCTGGTCACAAAGCACTGAGCTGATCTCCCTGTGCTATGCGACTGCTTCCCACTAGCTATCTATTTTACATTTGGTAGTGTTTATATGTCCATATATACACTACCACTCTCTCACTTTGTCCCAGCTTACCCTTCCCCCTTGTCCTCAAGTCCATTCTCTAGCAGGTCTGCATCTTTATTCCTGTCTTGTCCGTAGGCTCTTCATGACCTTTTTTTTTTTTTTAGATTCCATATATATGTGATAGCATACAGTATTTGTTTTTCTTTTTCTGACTTACTTCACTCTGTATGATAGACTCTAAGTCCATCCACCACACTATAAATAACTCAATTTCGTTTCTTTTTATGGCTGAGTAATATTACATTGTATATATGTGCCACATCTTCTTTATCCATTCATCTGTCGATGGGCACTTAGGTTGCTTCCATGTCCTGGCTATTGTAAATAGAGCTGCAATGAACATCCAATACATCTTAAAACACACGTCATTATTCAAGTTTCAGCAAAAATTTCACTTCCTCTTTGAGCATTTCTGTTACTGCCCTAAGCAGAATAATCACTCCATCTTTTATAATTCCATAGGAAAACACATAAGACTGTACTGAAATTATTTGTTTTTATATGTATCCCTCCCTCCATAAAATGTGGAATTCTCAAAAGAGAAGACTGTGCCTTATTCTTAGTTGTATATCCAGAATTTAGGGATTAGTAGGCATTAAATAATGGTTGGAAGGAAGGAAGGAAGGAACAGAGGAAGGTAGAAATGTTTTCTCAGATATACTGTTTATTTCTAATTTCCATACCTAAGAATTTAAAATACATTTATGCTTACATTACTTATATTTCACTATTATATCTTACATCATACTTGTGAAATCTTATATAAAGTTTAAACCAAGATCTAGAAAGAAATATAATTGTCCCTATAGTATAAGGCTTAGTGTATCATGGCAGAAAACAACACTTGTTTTAATTAAAAATATTATTTGAAGAAAATGTTGAAGTTAGGAAATTCCTTTTACAGACACTTTCAGGAAATGGAAAGGTCAATAGAGATAACTCAAACAGAAAGAAATACCAGTCTGAATCCTCTAGTGCTTTGTAATGATCTGAGATGTTTCATTGCTCATGTGTAAGTTAGGGAAGAAGAAGAAGGAAAAAGAAAACATTATTAATGCAAATAATGCAGATATTAATAAATATATATCTACCTACTTATTAATTACTTCAGAAAATATTTATTTAATATCAACTATTGTGCTAGATGCTTGTAAATACAAAGGTAAATAAGACCATTATAATTCCTTCAAGAGACTTGAAAGAGCAAATATATATTAAAAAGTATATACCTGGGACCTAGTGGATTTGCTCTCCTGCCTTAACCAACAGTAAAATATGAAAAAAGTATGAAAAATTGTTTTAATAGAAAACAAGCAGCATAGGAAAGTGATCCCTGAAAGAAATGAAATACATAAAGTGAGCCTTATGGTTACCTGAAGGAAATTTACATACAGTAGCACAGGAGTGGGAAAGTGTATATAACACAGCAATCTAAGTGAGTTGAAGAGATGGAACTTAGAGTTTGGGGGGACCAAGATGACTAAAATTTTGGAGACAAAGTACTAGAGAAAAGGGAACTGCAAAGAGAGAACACTGAACATCTCCAACAGGTTTCTCTGAGTCTTTGTCTGAGTAGTGCTCTGTGCATGCATGAGAATGAAATTACTTCAAGCCAGGACTTAGAAGCAACCTAAGTGTCCATCAACAGATGAATGTGTAAAGAAGATATGGCATATATATACAATGGAATATTACTCAGCCATATAAAGCAATGAAATTTAGTTATTTGTAGTGAGGTGGATGGACTTAGAATCTGTCATACAGAGTGAAGAAAGTCAGAAAGGGAAAAACAAATACCATGTGCTAACACACACATATATATATATATATATATATATATGGAATATAAAAAAAAACAAAAACAAAGGTTCTCATGAACCTAGGGGCAGGACAGGAATAAATACACAGACGTAGAGAATGGACTTAAGGACACGGGAGGTGTAAAAGGGGAAGCTGGGATGAAGTGAGAGAGTAGCATTTACATATATACACTACCAAATGTAAAATAAATAGCTAGTTGGAAGCAGCTGCATAGGACAGGGAGAACAGCTCGGTGCTTTGTGACCACCTCGAGGGGTGGGAAAGGGAGGGCAGGAGGGAGGCTCAAGATGGAGGGAATATCGGGATATATGTATACATATAGCTGGTTCACTTTGTTATACAGCAGAAACTAACAAAAACATTTTAGGGCTTCCCTGGTGGCACAGTAGTTGAGAGTCCGCCTGCCGATGCAGGGGACACGGGTTCGTGTCCTGGTCCGGGAAGATCCCACATGCCGCAGAGCAGGTGGGCCTGTGAGCCATGGCCGCTGAGCCTGTGCGTCCGGAGCCTGTGCTCCACAAAGGGAGAGGCCACAACAGTGAGAGGCCCACACAACAACAACAACAAAAAACACATTTTAATACAATTATACTCCAGTAAAGGTGTAAAATAAACAAACAAACTAATAAATAAAAAGCTGAACCCATAAAAACTGAGAATAAAGTGTTAGTTACCAGGGGATAGGGGGTAGAAAGTGGGGAGATGTTGGTCAGAGTACAAGTTTCCAGTTATAACATGTTTAAGCACTGTGATTATAGTTAATTATACTTGAAAGTTGCTAAAGATTTGATCTTAATGGTTTTACCATACACAAAAGATGGTAATTATGTGATGTGATGAAGGTGTTAGCTAACGCTATGGTAGTACTTATATAGCGATATATAAATGTATCAAATCTACCACATTGTACACCTTTAACTTAGATAATGTTGTGTCAGTTACATCTCAATAAAGCTGTAAAAGGGTAAAGAAGAGTTAACACCAATCCTTCTGAAAATCTTATGGACAAAAATTTTAAATGGACGAAATCTTCCTAACTCATTCTATGAGATCTCTATTACCCTAATACTGATACCACTGTCCAGTGTTATAGACAGAAACTACTACTCTTCCTTGGGCTTTCCAGTCTGCTGAAATACCTTGCATATTTTGGTCCTGCAAAGCCTCCACAATTGTATGAGCCAACTCATTAAAACCTCTTTCTCTCTCCCTCTCCCTCTCTCTCTCTGACACACACACACACACACACACACACACACACACACACATATATATATGCATAGATAGGTAAATAGATAGATAAATATTCTTTATTCTGTTTCTATGGAGTACACAGATTTTTGTGCTGTAAAGTAGTCTTGATGTAAGAAAAAATTGATAATATGGAAGTACGTAATGGGTAGAAATGGAAGAATTTTCAGGATGATGTTAAAAAAGCTAGGTTCGGGCTTCCCTGGTGGCGCAGTGGTTGAGAGTCCGCCTGCCGATGCAGGGGACACGGGTTCGTGCCCCGGTCTGGGAAGATCCCACATGCCACGGAACGGCTGGGCCCGTGAGCCATGGCCACTGAGCCTGCACATCCGGAGCCTGTGCTCCGCAACAGGAGAGGCCACAACAGTGAGAGGCCCACGTACTGAAAAAAAAAAAAAAAAGCTAGGTTAACTTAAAGACATTATTGGTGTAAATATGGATTTTAAAAGTCATCCTGGTGAAGTCTCAGATGGAAACAAAGAACTTGTTATTGGACATTGGAGGAAAAGTGATCATTACTATAAAGTGGAAAGGAATTTGGCTTAATTATATTCTAACATTTTGTAGAAGGTAGAACTTGTGAGTTGTGAACTTGGGTATTTAGCCGAGAGAATTTCTAAACAAAGTCCTGAAGTACAACCTGGTTTGTCCTTGCTGCTTGTAATAAAATACAAGAGGAAAGAGAAAAATTGAAGGAGGGGCTGTTAAGCAGAAAGGAACCATAACTTCAGTGTGTAGGTAATTCTTAGCCTATCTACATTGCAAAACATAAGAAAGTAAGTTCTAGAGAGAACACTAAATGTTTGGCTGAATAAACACTCAATAACGAGATTATGAGTATGACTCATGGATCTAATCAAGCATCTCAGCAGAAGGCAGGAATAGAGATGAGGTTATTCCAGCATAAACACTGCCAGTTTAAACTAAAGAGGAAGCAGATGGAACAAAATTAAAGAAGACTGTTGGATGTCTGGGATTGTACAGGGCAGGATAATATAGCTATCTGGCTGCTAACTTGCCTTACCCTTCAAGAGAAGGAAAGACTATACTCCACAGGTGATTCAGAGATTAACAGGGCTGCTACTCACACCCAGGCCCAGAGGGCACAGGTTAGGGGAGGTAAGGAAATCTATTCCTCAGTTTCAGCAAGCCAGGCTTCCACTGCCTGGAATTTCAGGGATGAGGCCATTGCTCAGGGCCTCAGGAACAATGCCACCACACAGGGCCACAAGGGTTGGGCAGCTACCTCAATGGACCTAGCACGTGAGATCACCACCCACATTGGCACAGAGGACAGAGCATTGAGACAATGGATAATTCTAGAATCTTAAAATCTAATGAAATTAGATTAGTTTTGGACTTGCTTAGAACCCATGACCCCATTCTTCTTTCTGATTTCTGCCTTTTGGAATGGAGATGTCTATACTACTCCTGTTTCATCATTATATTTTTGATGGCAGAAAACTGATCTGGTTTGACAAATTAACAGTTGGGTTCAGGTGAATCATACTTCAAGTCTCACCCATATTTGACTTAGATGATATTTAGATGAAATTTGGGACTTGGAAGTTGATACTGGAATGGGTTATGACTTTGGGGCTTTTGAGATGGAAGTGAATAAATTTTTAATATGAAAACATAAATTTGGGGTGTCCAGAAAAAGAAGTGTTATGGACTGAATTGTGTCCCCTGTCAATTAATATGTTGAAGTCCTAATCCCCAGTACTTCAAAATGTGACTGCACTTAGAGATACGGCCTTTATAAAAGCAATTCAGTTAAAAAGAGGTCATTAGGGTGGACCTTAATCCAATCTGACTTGTGTCCTTATAGGGAAATTAGGGCACACAAACAGACATGAGACATATGTATGAACAGAGTAAAGACCATAAGAAGACAGTGGGAGATGACAGCCATATACAAGAAAAAAAGAGATGTCTCAGGAAAAAAACTGTTGATACCTTGATCTCAGACTTTTACCCTTCACAACTGTGACAAAATAAATTTGTTTTTTAAGCCACCCAGTTTGCAGTACTATGTTATGGCAGCCCTAGATAATGAATGCAGCCAGACAAAGACATTACAAGAAAATAAAACTACAGACAATTATGCCTTGTAAATATTGATGTAAATATTCTCTGCAAAATATTAGCAAATCAAATTTGACAACACATTAAAAGGATTGTATATCATGATGAAATGGAATTTATCATGAAATGTTAGCATGGTTCAATAAAAGAAAATCAGTCTATGCAATACAGCACATTAACAGAATGGAGAAGAAGGGGAAAAAAAGCTTGATCATCTCAATTAATGCAAAAAATCATTTGACAAAATTTAACAACTTTTTATGATAAAAACACTCAACACACTGGAAACTGAAAGAAGCCACCTCAACATAATAAAGGTCATATATGAAATCCCCCACAGGTAACATAATACTGAATGGTGAAACAGTGAAAAATTTTCCTTTAAGACCAGTAACAAGGCATAGATGCTCATTTTCACCACTTCTCTTCAATATAGTATTGGAATTCTAGCCAGAGTAATTAGCCAAGAAAAGGAAATGAAGATGTAAATTTTTCTCTAATAACAGACGACATGATCCTATATGTACAAAACCCTAAATATTCTATTAAAACTGTTAGAACTAATAAACAAATTCAGCAGAATTTGCTTTCTATACAATAACAATGGCCAATTCAAAAGTGAAATAATTTAAAATAACATCAAAAAGAAAAAAATACTTAGGAATATACTTAACCAAGGAAGAAAAAGACATACACTGGAAACTATAAAACACTACTGAAAGAAATTAAAGAAGAAAAAAATAACTGAAAATACATCTCATGTTCATGGATTGAAAGACTTAATATTGTAACTATGTTAAGAACCTCCAAAATAAACTGCAGACTCAATGAAATCCATATCAAAATCCAAAAAAATTTTTTGCAAAAAAAAAGAAAAATCCATCCTAAAATTCATATGGAAACTCAAAAATAATATGGATAAAGGAGAATAAAATTGGAGGACTCACTCTTTCTCATTTCAAATCTTACCACAAACTGCAGTAATCAAAAGAGTATGGGAGTAAGTAGCACAAAGACAGAAATATAGACCAACGGAATAGAATGAAGAGTCCAGAAAGAATCCCTCAAATATATGGTCAAATGATTTTCAACAAGGTTTACGAGACAGTTCACTGGATAAAGGACAATCTTTTCAACAAATGGTGCTGGGAAAATGGGATGCCCACATTCAAAACAATAAATTTGAACCCTTATCTTACATCATATACAAAAATTAAAGAAACATGGATCAAAGACATAATCATAAAAGCTAAATATTAACTCTTGGAAGAAAACAGAGGAAAAGCTTCATTACATTGCATTTGGAAATTATTTCTTGGATATGACATCAAAAGCAAAGGCAACAAAAGTAAAAAGAGATACTTTGGACCTCATCAAAATTAGAAACTTTTGTGCATTAAAAGATACCAACAGCAAAGTAAAAGGCAACCCTTGCTATGGAGAAAATATTTTCAAATCATATGTCTAATAATGGATTAATATCCAGAATATGTAAAGCAGTCTTAAAACACAACAACAAAAAACAACCCAATTTAGTAATGGTAAAAGGGCCTGAATAGACATCTGTCCAAAGAAGATATATAAATGACCAATAAGTACATGAAAAAATGCTTAACATCTCTAATCATTAGGAAATTTAAAATCAAAATCATAATGAGATACAATTTCACACACTAGAATGGCTGCTAGTAAAAAATTAATAAAACAGTAGGATGATAGCAAAAATTATATGCATAATTACTATATAGTCTAGCATGATGTTTAATTTTATGTCAACATGACTGGGCTAAGGGATGCCCAGACACCTGGTAAAACATTATTTTTGGGTGTGTTTGTGAGGGTGTTTCTGGAAGAGATTAGCTTTTCAATCAGTACATTGAGCAAAGAAGATTGCCTTCACTAATGTTGGTAGCCATGATCCAATCCACTGAGGGTCTACAGAGACCAAAAAGGCAGAAGAAAGGAAAATTTACTTTTTTCTTGAGCTGAGACACCCAACTTCTTCTGACCTCAGACATCAGCTCTCCTGGTTCTCAAGCTATTAGACTCAGATCTGACTTAACACCATTGGTCCCTGATTCTCGGGCCTTTGGACTCAGACTGGAACTTACACCATTGGCTCCCCTGGTTCTCAGGACTTTGGACTCAGACTGAATTAGACTATTAGCTTTCCTCGTTCTCCAGATTGTAGACAGCAGATTGTGGGACTTCTTGGCCTCCATGATTTTATATAAATATAAATATATATATATATTATTGCTTCTGTTTATCTGGAGAACTCTAATACAGATTTGGATATCAAGAGTGGTTCTAAAGGAACAAAATTTTAAGGATGTATTTTCTGAAATAGTTCTGGGGTTTCTGGAATGATTCTCTAATCTGATTATGTTTAAAGATGTTAATGACTCTATTTCCAGTAGTAAAAAGTACACTGATAGTGCATGGTATGAACTGTTTACAGAGATATACAAGATGTAAGCATTGGATAGTCCTAATCAACCACTTATAAGAAGCAAGGAGCTAAGTGGCTCTAAATATGATACTTTTGAACATTTTTTGAAAACTAAGAAATATAATAACATTGATTGGTTACTCCTAAAATTGCTGTACAAAGTGCTGAAATAAAAGGATGCACTCAGGGATTCAAATTCCCAGCTCAAGAACACTATAAATGACCTAAGAGTTTCTGTGTGCACCCTGATGGAAAGCCTCATCTCCCATAGACACAGGGCTGAAATCATACACACAACCTTATCCTATAATTGGCTGAATTACAACACAAATTGAATTCTCAGCCTCATAGAGTGTCTGCTGTTAAAATGAGGGTATTGATTGGGAAAGAATAGGATCCTGTAAGTCGGCATGGGGAATATGGGAAGGCCCTGATGAAGCTGAGGATAATGAGCCTTGAAATTGTGATGCGTCTTCTTTGCTACTGGAAGAGGTCTCCCAACCACAGTGGTACCTACTTCTCCACCCACAGTGGTAGCAACCATTCTACCTTGATATGAGGGGATTAACTCTGCATTGTCTGAAGAAATGTATTGCCACCCCCAGAGGTGGATACCATGCAAGACAATGCTGACTCTCCTCAGGATCCATTGTTGTTACCCCTCTTGGTTTCTAGACCTATAACCAAACTTAAGACCAGCAGGTCCCTAAAGGTGAGATACAAAGTGTGATCCATGAAGAGGTGTGCTACACTCCAAAAGAACAACTTGAGTTTTCTAATTTATACAAGCAGAAATCTGAGGAACATGTGTGGGAATGGATATTAAAGGTGTAGTATAATTGTGGAAAGAACATAAATTTGGATCATGATGAATTATGGATATTATTATGGATATTAAATAACTACCCAAAGCCACACAGTCCATAAGCAATAGAGCCAGAATTTGAACACATATTTGTCTGTTACCAAAGCTTATGCTCTTAATATTTTGTTATCACATTTCTAAGTACACATTAAGAACAATAATAAAAGTATATTGAATTAGTTAACATTAAACAAGAAAAGAGAAGGGAATCTAGTCAAACAAAGGAGCTTTAAAAGGTGTAATAAAGTAAATTGTATAAAATTATCAGAAAGCCCACTTGTGGACCCTTTCAGCCACCTCAGTTAAGTCCTAAAGCAACTTACATAATACCAATTTTCTCTACCATCCTATTAAATGTTTCATAAGAAGAAATGTCCACAAAAACAAGGTCTTGTCTTTATATGTGTTTGTATTGTACACAGTGTAGTAGCGATCCTTAATAAATGTTGAAGAAGAACACTACTACAACAATGAAGACTAAAGATATACATTAGAAGAAAATTCTGCCAGTAAATGAAGACATTTGAAATAAATGATGAATAAAACTGGCAAACGATTTAATTCATTTTCTTATTGAGTATTTAGATGGGAAAATGAATAAAAGAAATTTAGGTAATTGAGCAGAAATTAAATCTCTTACATAAACAGCTATTAGCAAAGAGGTAAAGTCCTTGGAATATGGGAACTTGCATAAATGAACTAATCCTGGCTGCATACTTATTGGGTGTTAGGAAAATAGATTAACATATTTACTCAACCATTTGTACTCATTTAATAAGATTCCAGAAGAGTGGAAAATTAAAATATGGTAGTCTCAAATGAATCTCAGTAAAAATAATAATGAGAAAATTGACAAATGTCTTTCTGCTTCTCCTGCCATTCTAACTTCCTCTGTATTCCAGTTTCACAGATGGTGGGGAAGAGAGAAGAATTTGTAGGGTAGAACAACTGTGATAACAGTGAGCTGGACTAGGGAGGACTACAAAGTACAGAGGTAGGGCTACAAGATGCTAACCACAGATATCCACAACAACTGAAGAAAATACACAGACAACCATACTACAAGGAGGATTTGCCTGGATAATGTGCCCATATATAAAGAGATAGGTATTGTTTCTCAAAAGTAACAAGTACCCAATTACTTTTTAAGCTTCTTTGAATCACAGATTGCACATTATCTCCCATGTATTAGTACCATATCCTGTGACAAGCCAAGCTCTGATATATTTTTTCTAAGGTCTTTTCAATCTTTGGTGTTTTTTTTTCTCTGAGGTCAGAGATACTCAGACAATCATGTTTCAGTAATGGTCTCTTGGTAAGTTTTTCATTAACACAGAAATTCTGTTTAACAAGACTTTTTATTTTAACGTTTTTATTGGAGTATAATTGCTTTACACTGCTGTGTTAGGAACAGGCTTTGTATCCTGTTCCATTGATCTATATTTCTGTTTTTGGGCCAGTACCATACTGTCTTGATTACTGTAGCTTTGTAGTATAGCCTGAAGTCAGGGAGCCTGATTCCTCCAGCTCCGTTTTTCTTTCTCAAGATTGTTTTGGCCATTCAGGGTCTGTTTTGTTTCCATACAAGTTGGGAAATTTTCTGTTCTAGTTCTCTGAAAAATGCCAGTGGTAATTTGTTAGGGATTGCATTGAATCTGTAGATTACTTTGGGTAGTAGAGTCATTTTCACAATGTTGATTCATCTAATCCAAGAACATGGTATATCTGTCCATCTATTTGTATCAACTTTAATTTCTTTCACCAGTGTCTTATAATTTTCGGCACACAGGTCTTTCGTCTCCTTAGGTAGGTTTATTCCTAGGTATTTTATTATTTTTGTTGCAATGGTAAATGAGAGTGTTTTCTTAATTTCACTTTCAGATTTTTCATCATTAGTGTATAGGAATGCAAGATATATTGGTGCATTAATTTTGTACCTGGTACTTTACCAAATTCATTGACTAGCTCTAGTAGTTTTCTGGCAGCATCTTTAGGATTCTCTATGTATAGTATCATGTCATCTGCAAACAGTGACAGCTTTATTTCTTCTTTTCCGATTCGGATTTATTTTATTTCTTTTTCTTCTCTGATTGCTGTGGCTAGAACTTCCAAAACTATGTTGAGTAATAGTGGTGAGAGTGGGCAACCTTGACTTGTTCCTGATTTTAGTGGAAGTTGTTTCAGTTTTTCATTGAGGACGATGCTGGCTGTGGTTTTGTCATATATGCCCTTTATTATGTTGAGGTAAGTTCCTTCTATGCCTACTTTTTGGAGGGTTTTTAATCATAAATTGGTGTTGAATTTTGTCGAAAGCTTTCTCTGCATCTATTGAGATGATCATATGCTTTTTCTCCTTCAATTTTTTAATATGGTATATCACATTGATTGATTTGTGTATATTGAAGAATCCTTGCATGCCTGGGATAAACCCCAATTGATCATGGTGTATGATCCTTTTAACATGCTCTTGGATTTTGTTTGCTAGTATTTTGTTGAGGATTTTTGCATTTTTGTTCATCCGTGATATTGGTCTCTAGTTTTCCTTTTTGTGACATCTTTGCCTGGTTTTCGTATCAGGGTGATGTTGGCCTCGTAGAATGAGTTTGTGAGTGTTCATCCCTCTGCTACATTTTGGAAGAGTTTGAGAAGGATAGGTGTTAGCTCTTCACGAAGTGTTTCATAGAATTCGTCTGAGATGCCGTCTGTTCCTGGGCTTTTGTTTGTTGGAAGATTTTTAGTCACAGTTTCAATTTCAGTGAGTGTGATTGGCTGTTCATATTTTCTATTTCTTCCTGGTTCAGTCTCGGAATGCTGTGCATTCATAAGTATTTGTCCATTTCTTCCAGGTTGTCAATTTTACTGGCATATATTTGCTTTTAGTAATCTCTCATGATCCTTTGTATTTCTGTGGTGTCAGTTGTTACTTCTCCTTTTTCATTTCTCATTCTATTCATTTGAGTCTTCTCCAGTTTTTTTCTTGATGAGGCTGGTTAATGGTTTATCAATTTTGTTTGTCCTCTCAAAGAACCAGCTTTTAGTTTTATTGATGTTTGTTATCATTTCCTTCATTTCTTTTTCATTTCTTTCTGATCTGATCTTGATTGTTTCTTTCCTTCTGCTAACTGTAGGGTTTTTTTTGTTCTTCTTTCTCTAATTGCTTTAGGTGTAAAGTTAGGTGGTTTATTTGAGATGTTTCTTGTTTCTTAAGGTAGGATGGTATTGCTATAAACTTCCCTCTTACAACTGCTTTTGCTGCGTCCTATAGGTTTTGGGTCGTCGTGTTTTTATTGTCATTTGTTTCTAGGTATTTTTTGATTTCCTCTTTGATTTATTCAGTGATCTCTTGGTTATTAAGTAGTGTACTGTTTAGCTTCCATGTGTTTTTATTTTTTACAGATTTTTTTCCTGTAATTGATATCTAGTCTCATAACATTGTGGTCAGAAGAGATACTTGATACAATTTCAATTTTCTTAAATTTACCAAGGCTTGACTTGTGACCCAAGATATGATCTATCCTGGAGAATGTTCCATGAGCACTTGAGAAGAAAGTGTATTCTGTTTTTTTTGGATGGAATGTCCGATAAATATCAATTAAATCAATCTTGTTTAATGTATCATTTAAACTTGTGTTTCTTATTTATTTTCATTTAGGATGATCTGTGCATTGTTGAAAGTGGGGCGTTAAAGTCCCCTACTATGATTGTGTTACTGTTGATATCCCCTTTTATGGCTGTTAGTATTTGCCTTATGTGTTGAGGTGTTCCTATGATGGGTGCATAAATATTTACAATTTTTATATCTTCTTGCATTGATCCCTTGATCATTATGTATTGTCCTTCTTTGTCTCTTGTAATACTCTTTGTTTTAAAGTCTATTTTTTCTGATATGAGAATTACTAATCCAGCTTTCTTCTGATTTCAATTTGCATGGAATATCTTTTTCCATCCTCTCACTTTCACTCTCTACATGTCCCTAAGTCTGAAGTGGGTCTCTTTTAGACAGCATGTATATGTGTCTTGTTTTTGTATACATTCAGCCAGTCTATATCTTTTTTTGGAGCATTTAATCCATTTACATTTAAGTTAATTATCGATATGTATGTTCCTATTACCATTTTCTTAATTGTTTTGGGTTTGTTATTGTAGGTCTTTTCCTTCTCTTGTGTTTCCTGCCTAGAGACGTTCCTTTATCATTTGTTGTAAAGCTGGTTTGGTTGTGCTGAATTCTCTTAGCTTTTGCTTTTCTGTAAAGCTTTTAATTTCTCCGTCAAATCTGAATGAGATCCTTGCTGGGTAGAGTTATCTTGGTTGTGGGCTTTTCCTTTTCATCACCTTACATATGTCCTGCCACTCCATTCTGGCTCGCAGAGTTTCTGCTGAAAGATCACCTGTCAACCATATGGAGCTTCCCTTGTATGTTATTTTTCCCTTGCTGCTTTTAATATTTTTTCTTTTGTATTTAGTTTTTGATAGTTTGATTAACATGTGTCTTGACATGTTCTCCTTGGATTTAATCTGTATGGGGCTCTCTGTGCTTCCTGGACTTGATTAACTATTTCCTTACCCATATTAGGGAAGTTTTCAACTACAGTTTCTTCAAATATTTTCTCAGTCCCTTTCTTTTTCTCTTCTTCTACTGCGACCCCTGTAATTCGAATTTTGGTGCATTTAATATTGTCCCAGAGGCCTCTGAGACTGTCCTCCATTCTTTTCATTCTTTTTCCTTTATTCTGCTCTGCAGTAGTTATTTCCACTATTTTATCTTCCAGGTCACTTATCTGTTCTTCTGCCTCAGTTATTCTGCTATTGATCCCTTCTAGAGAATTTTTAATTTCATTTATTGTGTTGTTCATGATTGTTTGCTTGCTCTTTAGTTCTTCTAGGTCCTTGTTAAACGTTTCTTGTATTTTCTCCATTCCATTTCCAAGCTTTTGGATCATGTTTCCTATCATTATTCTGAATTCTTTTTCAGGTAGACTGAATATTTCCTCTTCATTTGTTAGGTCTGGTGGGATTCTACCTTGCTCCTTCATGAGCTCTGTGTTTCTTTGTCTTCTCATTTTCCTTAACTTACTGTGTTTGGGGTCTCCTGTTCACTGGCTGCCCGTTTGTAGTTCCGTTATTTTTGGTCTCTGCCCCAAGTGGCTAAGTATGGTTCAGTGGGTTGTGTAGGCTTCCTGGTGGAGGGGACTAGTGCCTGTGTTCTGGTGGATGAGGCTGGATCTTGTCTTTCTGGTGGGCAGGTCCACAACCGGCTGGTGTGTTTTGGGGTGTCTGTTACCTTATTGTGATTTTAGGCAGCCTCTCTTCTAATGGATGGGGTTGTGTTCCTGTCTACTAGTTGTTTGGCATAGGGTGTCCAGCACTGTGGCTTGCTGGTCATTGAGTGGAGCTGGGTCTTGGCATTGAGATGGTTATGTCTGGGAGATTTTTGCCATTTGATATTACATGGATGTGGGAGGTCTCTGGTGGACCAATTTTCTGAACATCACTCTCCTACCTCAAGGCACAGGCCTGATGCCTGGCTGGAGCACAAAGAGCCTGTCATCCACATAGCTCAGAATAAGGGGAGAGAAAAGAAAGAAAGAAAGAAAAAGTAAAATAAAATATAATAATAAAGTTATTAAAACAAAAAATAATTAAGAAAAATTTTAAAGTAATTAAAAAAATAGAAAGAAAGAGAAAAGAACAACCAATACAAAAAACAAATCCACCAATGATAACAGGTGCTGAGAATTATACTAAGAAAATAAACAAAGAAACAAACAAAAAACGGACAGAACCCTAGGACAAATAGTAAAAGCAAAGCTATAGAAACAAAATCACACACAGAAGCATATGCATACACACTCACAAAAAGAGAAAAAGGTAAATATATATATATATATATATATATATATATATACACACACACACACACACACACACATATATACAATTGCTCCCAAAGTCCACCTCCTCAATTTGGGATGATTCGTTGTCTATTCATGTATTCCACAGATGCAGGGTACATCAAGTTGATTGTTGAGCTTTAATCTGCTGTTTCTGAGGCTGCTGGGAGAGATTTCCCTTTCTCTTCTTTGTCCTCACAGCTCACAGGGGCTCAGCTTTGGATTTGGCCGCCTCTGAGTGTAGGTCTCTGGAGGGCGTCTGTTTTTTGCTCAGACAGGACAGGGTTAAAGGAACCGCTGATTCGGGGGCTCTGGCTCACTCAGGCCGGGGGGAGGGAGGGGTACGTTGTGCAGGATGAGCCTGCCACAGCAGAGGCCTGCGTGACTTTGCAATAGCCTGAGTCGTGCCATGTGTTCTCCTGGGGATGTTTTCCCTGGATCACGGGACCCTGGCTTTGGCAGGCTGCACAGGCTCCCCAGAAGTGAGGTGTAGATAGTGACCTGTGCTTGCACACAGGCTTCTTGGTGGCTGCAGCAGCAGCCTTAGCATCTCATGCCCATCTCTGAGGTCCACGCTGTTGCGCCCGTGTCTGTAGCTCCTTTAAGCAGTGCTCTTAATCCCCTCTCCTCGCACACCGGGAAACAAAGAGGCAAGAAAATGTCTCTTGCCTCTTCAGCAGTTCCAGACCTTTTCCCAGACTCCCTCCTGGCTAACCATGGTGCACTAGCTCCCTTCAGGCTGTGTTCATGCAGCCAATCCCAGTAGTCTCCCTGGGATCCGACCAAAGCTGGAGCTACAGCTCCCAGCTCCCACCCGCCCCGGTGGGTGAGCAGACAAGCCTCTCAGGCTGGTGAGTGCTGGTCAGCACTGATTCTCTGTGTGGGAATCTCTCTGCTTTGCCCTCTGCACCCCTGTTGCTGTGCTCTCCTCGGTGGCTCTGAAGCTTCCCCCCTCCACCACCCACAGTCTCTGCCTGCTAAGGGGTTTCCTAGTATGTGGAAACCTTTCCTCCTTCACAGCTCCCTCCCACTGGTGCAGGTCCCGTCCCTATTCTTTTGTCTCTGTTTATTCTTTACTTTTTTGTCCTACCCATGTACATGGGGAGTTTGTTGCCTTTTGGGAGGTCTGAGGTCTTCTGCCACCGTTCAGTAGGTGTTCTGTAGGAGTTGTTCCACGTGTAGATGTATTTCTGATGTATTTGTGTGGAGGAAGGTGATCTCCACGTCTTACTCTTCCGCCATCTTGAAGGTCCTCCTACAAGATTTTAAATGAAGGAAAATACCTAGGAGGTCTGGAGTGTGGGTTCCTTCCAATAATGCATCATGAGATAATAATCCTATTCATGTTAAAGGAAGTGGGTGGCAACACCTACCAGGAATTATTAGGAACAAGTGCTCTATGATAAATTCATCTGTACATTAGTGTCACAGATTGCCAAAGATCCATATGCTCATAATCCAGAGAGATAAACTGGAGACTGCTGGTGGAAAAGGCAAAAGGAACATAAATGTTTTTGAATATAGACTAATAACAGGCAAAGTAATAAGATGACATATTCCTGGTTTTGACTCTTTAGCTCACTTACAACAACCTCTTACACACATCTAAATCAATGTCAGAAGAAAAACATCAGGAATTGTACTACAGCCATGAAGGAAATAAAGGACATAATTTCCTTTACTCACAAGGCTTTTGAGGGGCACTGTATCTGCAGGCATCCCCTTTTTTGCAAGGCTGAGCAAGTTTTTCCTAACAGCAGCAGGTTTTTTGGTGAACCACTAGAGGCTAAATTGTGGACAGCTTCTTATAACTACCCAGGTCGTACAGGGCTGGCTGTGTGCTGGTTCAACAAGCAAGGTCATGTTCAGCTTAGTGAGTGGTGGGATGAGAGTGTCATAAATCAGGAGTTCTGGGGCCTTCTGCCAGTGCTAATATGATCTCTTCTGAGGTCTATTTCCCATTCAGGTACAGACTAAACTGAGACAAGTTGCAGATCCCCCAAATACCAGGGGACTCTTACAAACAGATTTTCATTTCTAACCTTATTTTCCTAGTGGCTGGCAGAATCTTCTTTGAATTCTTTTCTCATTACTAAATTAACCCAACTTTTAAACTGGGAAATGAAGAGTTGGTACTTTGGATCCTGCAGGTGTACTTGGGAGGTTGAAAGAGTTTGTGATATGTATTTAAAAATTTTTCCGAACTACTCCCCAAAAGCCTTTACTTAAAAGAAGATAATCCCTCCAAAAATAGGTTACATACTCACAATGTCCTTCAGATTATTCAAATGACGTAATTTTAAAATATTCAACAAAATTCTGGCTACTGTTTTTGAGTATACTGTCACAGTTGGCTAGGATTCTATCATCAACAAATCCCAGTCTCATATATTTCCCTGATTTTCCAAATATTAATCTTTAGAAATACAGTCAGAATTAATAGAGGGCTACAGAGGGACAAATTTCACTTGACATATGTCTATAGGAACACCTAAAGACGTTTTTAGTCTTTGGAAATTCTGACACTTAGGAAGCATTCAGTAAGGGAATGGTGGTGGAAATGTATTTCATTTCCAGCATGCACTATTTATTCTCACTATGCCACTGTTTGATATAGTCTTTGAAAATACAAAACTCACCCCTCATATAGATTAACAAGTACTATAGTTTTAGTTGGGTGGGTTTTGTATTTCAGTAGAAAAAGACCATAACAAAATTTCGTCTCGGGCTTCCCTGGTGGCACAGTGGTTGAGAGTCCACCTGCCGATGCAGGGGACACGGGTTCGTGCCCCAGTCCGGGAGGATCCCGCATGCCACAGGGCGGCTGGGCCCGTCAGACATGGCTGCTGAGTGTGCACGTCCTGAGCCTGTGCTCCGCAACAGGAGAGGCCACAGCAGTGAGAGGCCCGCGTACCAAAAAAAAAAAAAAAATTCATCTCTCTCACAACACTGAGGAAACTTACAAAGATGACACACAAATAGCACAGAAAATCTGTCTTAACACCTTGTGACCTGAATACATGTACATATTTTTTCTATAAAGAATGTTAGCCTTACTTATACACTCCTCCAAATATGTTTTTATAACTCCTTCATACACATTACAAAATTTCTTGCCATCTATTGGGCCTAGAGGACACATAAAAAACTGGAAATATATGGGTATACTCATAAAATTACATAAAAAATATGAATAAGAAAGTTCATTGAAGCATTGTTTATAATGGTATAAAAATGGAAGTCACCTAAAGATTCATCAGTAGTAGAACCATTAAGCAAATTATGCTATCATTTAATCATAAAGTAAAATGATAAGCTGCTACTAAATAAAAGTATCTGTATATACTGATATGGAGCAATTTCCAAGATACTTATGGTATTTTGTGTAATGTGAAAAACAGTTCATAAAATGATATACAGTTCTGTAAAATGTTAAAAAAATATTAAACACACAAACCTGACAGAATTTCATAATCATGTTTGTATTGCTTTTAAGAAATATTAACATGAGTTTTACAGGCAATTAAATTATAAACTATTTTTCTTTATACAAAAAAATATAAAGAATTAGATTGGTTTATCTTCTTTTTCATACTGTTTTTCGTTTTTATCTATAGGTTATAAATATTCACTCATAAGTCCTACTAGGCCAAAATCCATTGTACCAGATTATAAGGACTTCCTTTTAGGAAACTTGAATGAAACTGCAGGCCATAAATAGTTAAATAAATTTACTTGGATTTCCTGAACAACCCCCAGAAACATGTCCCTCAGTAGTTTCTGAAAGCTAGCTGCTAGGTGAGTAGAAAAGATAGAGCCGATTTTAGCTTGACTCAGCCTATGCTAAGAGCTAAACTATCTGCCAAAAAGAATTCTCTAGAGAATAGGGTTTCAAAGCTGAGATTTAAAGTGTACACTAATGATCTGGTAATTGTCTTAATGTCTTTTCAATGAAGTGTGAAATTCTCTGTTAACATGTCAACAAAGTGTAAAATATTTTACAAACATATTTTTACTATAAAACTGTGTATCTATTATTTACTCTACTAGTAATCCTTGTTGCCCCTTTACTAAATATTTCTAGTTACATTCTGAGCATTTAACATTTATATTGGCTGATAATCTTTTTTCACTTGTTTATTTGACTGAACTGTTTGTTCATCTGTTTGTTAAACCTGGAGACCAGAGAAAATTCCCCTTGTTTTTGTTTGTTTGTTTGATAATAAGCTTCTAACTTGAGTGATGCAAAAAGGATCAACTGATTTCAGGTACAGAAATATTAAAACACTTAACTAAGATTAAAGAGTAACAATGCTGAGGTAATAAATCAGCCTTCCTATGACAAAGCAAAATCCATAAATAAAAAATACGTTTTTAAAAGTTATGTAATGATTAAAACATAGAGAAAAGTACATAAAATTATATACATATTCTTGCCTGTTCCATTTCAGGCTTGACCATGTTACTTTCTTTGGCCAATGGGATTTACACAGAGTGACAGTGTGCCAGTAGCCAGCAGATCTTTTATATGCTATCACATTGCTTGATTTTCTCTCTTTGCTCTGTCCTCCACCATGAAACTAGCATGTCCAAGATGGGAGCTATTGTTTCAACTGGTGTTCTAGAACAAGAAGACACATGTAGCATAGCTGCAAACAATTCATAGACTGGTATAAGAGAAAAACATATTTTGTGCTATAAGCCACTGAGATTTGAGGGTTGTATTTAACTCCAGAAAATGCTTTTGAATACATTTGTTTACAATTGTTTTATATGGTAAACTTTAATTTTATCCTCATGTTTAGTAATCTCTTACTATCGTTTCTTGTATCCCTGACCTTCTTTTCAGGATTATTTTTTTTCATCCTGAAGAACAACCTTCAGAAGTTCCCTTAGTAAGAAACTGTTGGTAGTTTATGATTGTATGAATATATGTTTATTCTGCTATAATTTTTGAAATACTGTTTTGCTTAGATATTCAATTCTAAGTGACAGTTACATACTTTCTTGGCTCTCTAAATAAGAATCTTCCATAGCTGCTGTTGAGAAGTCAGCTGACAATCTAATTGTCCTTCTTTTATAGCTAATCTTTCTTTTCTTCTTGGCTGCTTTATTATTGTCTTTGGTGTTCTGAATTTTTGCTGTAGAATGTCAAATCATGGATTTCTTTCTATTTATCCTTCTTGAAATCCATTAGCCTTCTTGAAACTTTGAAACTGATGATTCATGTCTCTCATCAATTCTGAGAAATTGTCAGTTATCTTCCAAATATTGCCTTTTCTTAATTTCTCTATTATTTTCAACTGCTTCTCAAATTAGATTTATGTTGGACCTTTTCACTCTATCTTTTGTGTCCATTAATCTCTTTTTCATAATTTCCATAACTTTTTCTCTCTACTGCATTCCCTCATAATGCTCATATCTATCTGGTAGCTCTTTTACTCTTTCTTTGCTTAATCAGCTGTTGAACTTCTTTAACATGTTTATATTTCTGGAGTTCTAGTTTGTTCTTCAAATTTGCCTGGTTGTTTTATATTCTGATTTATTTACTTGTTATACTTTTAATACCCTCATATTTCTTTAAAAATAGTGTATTATTTATTCTACATATGTTAATTTCAATAGATGCAGTTTTTCTGAAGCCACATAGAATGCTTCATTTTAACCTAAATTTTATGTTTCAGAAAACAAAAGACAAATGCCTGCTCCAGTGCTTCCTTTCCTCTCCAAATTTATATTTTCTCACTGTTTCTAGTTTCCACAGATTCATTTTCCTTTCTTACCAGTCCAGCCATGTACCCACAAAAGAATTGTATATATTTCTTCCAGAAACTGTAGATGTTCTACACCAGGAGTGTCCTCTGTCCACCCAGTGTGCCATATTGAAATTGGAAGACTTACAATAACACTTATTTTAATATTCAAAAATTCCTATACTTCTGAGTTAAACCCAATTTAGTCAATATATATTTTTAAATATATTAATGGAGCTGGATTATTCATATTTTATTAGGATTTTTGCATCCATTGTCATGAATTAGATTGGTCTATCTTCTTTTTCATACTTTTTTTTTGTTTTTATCTATAGGTTATAATAGATTAGTAAATGAGTTGTAAAGTGTTCCTTCTCTTTTATGTTCTTTAGAAATATGTATAGAAGACAGGAATTATATGTTATTGACAATCTGATGGACCTTGAGGTTTTTGTTCAGGAAGATTCTGATTATTCCTTTATAGGTTCATTTAGTTCCTATTTTTTCTTGATTATTTTAAAATATATATTATTTTATTAATTTATACACTTCAGATGTATTTTTAAATATATTGGCAAATAATTCTCATAGTATCCTCTAATTGTTTTTAAACATGCAATTTATCTGTATCTGTGTCATTTATATATTTTTACATTATTATTTAGTGAACTCTTTTTCCTCGATACATTTTTTTTAATTTGTCTATTTTATTACTACTTTCAAATATTTACAGTTTTTCATTATTGATACTCTATTATTTCCATTTTTTTAAGTTTTATTAATCACTTTATGAACGTCTGTTTTTTTTATCCCTTTGTTTCTTTTTCTTTCTTTCAGTTTATCTTGATGTTATTTTTCTAAATTCTCAAACTGAGTGATTAACACTTTAATCTTAAAACTATCTTTTGCATGCATTTAAGGTTTTCCATTTTCTTCTAAGTAAAATTTTAGTTTCTATACATTTTGATATGAATTATTTTTACTGTTCTAAAGCTATACTTTTTTTCTAATTTCTCTTATTATATCTCCTTTGACCCATCAATTATTTAGTAGTATTTTTCTCTTCAAATGGATAGAGGTAACTTGGTTATATATTTTTTTGATTTTGAATATGAATGTATTATGGTCAGTGAATATAAGATATTTGTTATTTGTTGATACTTATTTTGTGGCCTAATATGTGGTCAATAATTACAAAAGTTCCATATATGTTTGAAAACATATATTTCCTAGTTATAGTATACAGTAGTCTATGAATAATTATTAGATAAAATTCTGTAAAACTGTGGTTAAAATTTGGTAGATACTTACAATATTTTTAAGTTACTTGATCATTTCATTACTGAGAGAAGTGTTAGAATATTTTATTACAATAGTGGATGTGTCAATTTCTCCTTATAGCTTTGTCAAATTTTGTGTCTTTATTTTGAAGCTATGGCATGAGATACATATAAGTTTAAAACTATTATATATTTGAAGAAAATGTATCCATTTATCATTTCATAATAATCCTCTTTTATCTCTAATAATGATTTTGCCATTAAGCTTATTTTATCTGATATTAACATAGCTAAATCAGATTTATTTTTTTAGTATATGCCTGATACATCTTTTTCTATCCATTTGTTTTCAACCTTTCCCTATCTGTAAGGTTAAAAGTGTCTTTTACAAGCAACATATAGCTGGATATTATTTCTTTATCCATCTGATAATCATTGTCTCTTATCTTCCTGTATAAATCCATTTATGTGCATTTATTAATAATATATTTTGATTTATTTTTACAATCTGATTTTGTCTTTTTATTTTCCATGCTATTATTTTTATTGTATTTTCCTATTCCATGAATCCTATTAGATTGATCAAGTTTCATTCAGGCCGTTTTCTCTCCTATCTTGGTATAAGTGATTAATAAATTTCTGAATCTTTTTGTGATTAACTACAATTTTTTAACTTTTGTGTTTTATCTTAAAAATTAAAGATAAACCATACTTTCAAGTTCAGCCCAAATACTATATTCCTTTTAGGACTAACTCTGATATGCATCCTCCTATCTTTCACCCATTGTAGCTTATCTGTCCTAGAACTTTTAGTTATAGCATAGTTTCCCAATCTACCCTTCATGTCTCTAAAACCTCTATTATATTTTCAATATTTTCATTAAACTATGAGACATTCTGGGTAGCTTCCTTTTATCTACCTTCTGGTTCAGTAATCCTCTATTTAGCTTTGACTTGTTTGCTACTTAGCCTGCCCAGTGAGTTTCATAGTTAAACATGTTATGTAGTATGTTTTTCAAATCTGGCAGTTTTCTGTTCATAATTGATTTCCTCTGTAATTTCTATTATTTAAAAATTTATTTAATTATTACAATATTAGTAGTTTCTTTCAGATTGTCCTATATCTCATGTTCTTGTGTTCATACTATTTTTTGTGACTGCTGACTCTCCTGAAGATATATCATTGCTGTGTGAGTTTTGTAAGTTTTTGTTTGTTTTGATCTCATCCTTAGCAGGGATATTTTTCTTATAGAAATCTCATGGGAATTGAGTGTTGCTTCTTCCACATGGCCTAGGGGTAACTTAGGCCAGGGATTTAGCTCTATGTTTTCTGTTTTGTTTTTAATTTTGGTGATTCCCTAACCTTGTTAAAAGTGTAAATTCAGTCTCTAATTCTGTGTTTAGTTCATTCTGTGGTTTTAGTTTCTCAGAGCATCACACACTTTCCCACCCGGAATATTAGGTAAAGCAAGTATTTTTGCATTCTCCCTTGGTCAGTGGGAAGAATTTTCTAAGTCTCCATTTCACTGAGTTTACAATCCTTCAAGATTTATAGTTTTGTGCTGTGGAATCAGATCCAACCTCTCAGCTCTCAAAGTTAATGCTTAATTTTCTGTCCATATATGATGTAAAACCCAAGACCTTAATGTTAGAGCCTCTGAGTTTGATTACTCAGATCAATGGCTATTGATCTGAGTTCTTCAAGATCAGAGCAAGTTCATGAGATTACCATTTTGGTTTTACTTTTTCTCTTTGCTTCTAGCACCTGATGATTTTCCTTAACTCCTTTTGGCTTCAGCTACATATTTCAGTAGATACATTCTATTCTTTTGCTATATCAAGACTATCTAGGTATTTTTGCCTGATAAAGTTTCTAATTAGCTGAGTCTACTATGCTAGAATCATAAGAAATAAAATTTTAAAACAAAGGTTTTATGGCCAATAAATATATTTTAGAAGTGTTCAAATCAATATTACATTGAAATACCATTGCACACCACCTGAATAACTAAAATAAAAAGAAATACCAAATGTTGTCAAGGATGCTAATAACTTATATCCTGATATATTATTGCTGGTAAGAGAATATATTGGTATAGTCAAGTACTTCAAGAAAGTTTTGACAATATCTACTAAGATGGATATATGCATACACTCTGAGTCATCAATTCCACTCCAAGATATATAGCCAACAGGAATGCATCCTTACATTCACCAAAAGCCATGTACCAATATTTATTTATCCATTCTACTGTTAATGGACATTTGTGTAAGTTCTAGTTTTAGGCTATTATGAGTTATCTGCTATGGATAAATCATAGGAATCATTTAATCTAAAACCCTCATTTTAAAGTTGTAGAAGTTTAAGGAACCTCCATACTGTTCCCCTGGGCATATAACTGGAGAAAACCATAATTCAAAAAGACACATTCACCCCAATGTTCATTGCCACACTATTTACAATAGTCAGGACATGGAAGCAATCCAAATTTCCATCAATATAGGAATGAATAAATCAGATGTGGTACATATATACAATGGAATACTACTCAGCCATAAAAGGGAACAAATAGTGCCATTTGCAGAGACATGGATGGACCTAGAGACTGTCATACAGAGTGAAGTAAGTCAGAAAGAGAAAAACAAATATCGTATAATATCACTTATATGTGGAATCTAGAAAAATGGTATAGGTGAACTTATTTGCAAGGTAGAAATAGAGACAATAGATGTAGAGAACAGTAGATGTAGAGAACAAACTTATGGATACCAAGGGGGGAAGGGAGGGTGGGATGAATTGGGAGATTGGGATTGACATATACACTACTATGTATAAAACAGGTAACAAATGAGAGCCTACTGTATAGCATAGGGAATCCTACTCAATGCTTTGTGGTAACCTAATTGGGATTGACATATATACACTACTATGTATAAAATAGGTAACTAACGAGAACCTACTGTATACTACAGGGAACCCTACTCAATGCTCTGTGGTGACCTAAATGGGAACTAAATCTAAAAAATAGGGGATATATGTATACATATAACTGATTCACTTTGCTGTACAGTAACAGCTAACACAACTTTATAAAGCAGCTATACCCCAATACAAATTAAAAAGAAATAAAGTTGTAGAAATTCAAGTCTATAGAGGTTAGCTGATTTACACAAGTCAGTTAGTGACAGCTGTGGAAATAAAAGCCAGGCTCTTTGACTTCTAATTCTGTACTATTTCAAATAAGCATATTTTAATATTGCCTAAAACAAAAAGAGTATGTGTATGTATTTTTTGAATTAATGAAATGAGGGAATGTTTTATCCTCTTTGAGTTAGCTGATATTTTAATAGCAAATGCTGACAAAATTTACCTATTGTTGTGGTTTAAGAGGGTTCTATATATAACAGTCATCTCCCTGCCCAAACTGTAAACTCAATTAAAAGATAGCCAAGGAGTGAAAAAGAAGGAAATCAAAATATAGTCCCTATTACTGATTAAGCTGATAGTTCAGACTGTGGCTTATATAAATGTGCTTTGCCTTCAGGAGTAGGCCGTTTTACACTTAAGGCATGGGGTAGTAGGGCAGAAAGCTTGCTCTTTGAGAGCAGATTTTGTTCACAAGGAAGTAAACCCAGAATGGGGTTCTTGAATTCTCTAAATGGGATGAATGTAGATCCTTCAACACCTCAGAATTTGTATTACCAACTTTATAATGTACTATGTTTCATTAAGAATACAGATTCTCCTTAGCTGAGGCTCTGTGGTATCAGAGGGGGGAGGGCAATGACCAAGAAAAATAATTTTGGTTTAAACTCTTCCAGGATGCCAGCAAGTCAGAATGCTAAGATGCCAGTTTATCAGAGTCCATGACCAGTGAAGCTCAAAACACTGAGGAGAAATTTCCCACAGAGGTAAGTTTGGACTTTATCAGGAAGAGAATACTCATCTCAGTATATTGTTTATTTTCTGAATGTCAGTTAAGGTATTTGTGACATCTGGCAAAATTTATATATTTGAAATGGTGACAGTTCCAGTTACCAAGCCTAATTTTAACACCGTATTCACTTTTGTAGATTTCAGACTTTTTTATTTCCATTTTTGCTTTGGTCCCACATCTCTGGCACTCCAGTGGTACACTGAGGGTGGTCTTAGCCTAGTGACATAGCCTTCACTATCTCCTCAGAACCAGGATTTTCAGTCCTATGTCACAGTAGTTTCTCCCACTGTATCATGTTAAGGAAGTACCTAGTCTTGTGAAATATTTATCTTAAAGAAAAGTTCATGCTTATCCCAATATTTATTGCTTTTGGAGTATCAGCATCTGCAGATTTCTAAAGTGGAGCTGATTTTGACACTTCTGAAGTTTATCCCCTAAGGGAACTAGTATTGAATAATAACCCTCTCATGTACTCCTTACATCAATGTTTTTCCTCTGCCTTTGAATCTTCCAAGATACAAGTAGCATTTATATCTGCCATTTCCTTTTTTTTTTCTTTCAGGGTTAGAATATGCCTCTAAAGTTTTATTCCATTCTGTTGTTTCTTTATGTCTTTCAAGAAGACTCAGTTTAACATGCTTCTTTAGTTTAGTGCCTTTTCATCTCTGTAGGGTTGGTACTGTTTAGTGGATTTGGATGCTTTCTTTCTTTTTGTTTTCCATTTGATTTCTGACTCAGACATTTTTTTTGCTAACATATTCTTCTAGATTTCATCTTGTGGGGTCTCACATAGTGAGAGATATGAAATAAATAAAAGTTAGGCCTGCCAAAACTATCATCTCTTCAAACAAATCATGTTCACCTTCACCTTCTAGAGTTGGATAATAGTACCCAAGAGATATTATCCCATTAGACCAATGTCTAACCCAAGTCTGAACTTGACCTATCATCCTGTCTCACTCCCCTTTAACATGTCTCATTTTTGATGTACATTTCTTTTAAGTCCTAATTAATTAAATTTCACATGCTTGTTCCCTTAGGGCACAGGTTATAACTAAATTCCCACCTGAAATAAATGTGCTGCCTTGCAACTCAATAATTCCTTTATACTATATTACACTCTTCTTTCTACCTTTCTCCCATCAAATCTGTCCAGATGTTCTGTAATCATTTAGTATAGCTGTCCTTAATTATAAATTGTGTTCCCCAATTGTTCTTTTTTCCCCCTGGATTCTTTATCTGCAATTGTCCAATAACCCCCTGGATCCTGGCCCTTACTGGGGAATTATATCTGGTTGTTTTCTGAGAGCTTTCATCTTTTTCTCTGTTAGGTTTCATTGGGCTAAAATTTCCTCCCAATCTGCACAACTTCTTTACATTTTGTAACTGAAGATACCTAATGAGAAATCGTCTTCATCAAATAAGCACTGCATTAAATAATCACTAAGATATAGAACAATAGATTGAAAGTCAAGAAACACATGCTCTACTCCTGCACCTTCTACTTGACCATACACAAGTTAACTTAGATTTTTAAAGTTTCAATTTCTTCAGTATAAATATAAGGATGGACTTATTTATAATGATACAAGTATATGTACTAGGTCAGTGATTCTCCATGGGGAAGAGAAAGAACAACTCTTTAGTTAGGGAAACGATTTGTTTTTTCTAATAACAAGATAGATTAAATAGACTAAAAATCCCACCCTGTGCAAATAAGTAGAAAACTGGAATAGCCTTGGAGTCAGTTACAAAAAATAAAAGTTAAAGGTCTTCCCACAATAAAAACCCCAGGGCCAGATATCTTCATGAGCAAGTTCTATCAAACATTAAACAAATAATTATAATATTAGATAAGCTCTTCCAAAATGGAATAACAGGGAATATTCCACAAGAACTTTTAAAATCTAAAAGAAACTTTATATCAAAGAAAATATAGTATGAAAAGCCCATTTAATTATTAACATAGATGGAAAAGTCTTAGAATATTAGCCAAACAAAACCAACAATGTAATAAAGATAGTATATAATGACCATGTTAGAGTTATTCACAGAAGAAAAAGTTGGTTTAATTGTTAGAAAAATCTATTAATCAAGATGTCAAGATATTAATACATTCTAATACATTACAAGATTAAAGGAGAAAATAACATGAATATGTCAATAAATGAGGAAAAATGATAAAATTCAACAACTGGTCATAAGAAAATATTTTCTGGGTAGGAATAGAAGGGAATATCTTTAACTGATAAAAATATCTATACCAAGCAAACCTAGAACAAAAAAATGGTGAAACATTATTCCCTTTATTATCAAGATCAAAACAAGAAGTTCTAATATTAACATTTCTACTCAATATTTTACTGCAAGTCCTAGCCAATGCACAAAATGTTAAACAAATAAAAACCCCACTAAAATATATATATTAGAAAGGAAAAAACAAATTGTCATCAATTGCAATATATTTGATTGCTTACATGAAAAGTAGCAAAATCTACAAATTGTCAAGATTAATAAAATTATCAGTTATTATACATAAATATGAATAATTACATTTATATATATTATCAACTGCTATAAAATGTTATCATTGTAATAATAAAATAACAATAATAATGGAGTATTTAGAAATAAATATAATAAAATTATACTATAAAAATTCATGTGGTAATGATTCTCTATTAAAAGTTGTTTAAAAATTAATAGAGACATACATCATATTCATACATAGGAAAGCTCAACTTAATAAAGATGTAAATTCTTTCAAAATTGATCCATGGCTTCAATGTGGTTTATTTACGAAACTTCACAGTGATCCTATAATTTATATGGAAGAACACAGGACCCAGGATAGCTAAGTCAACTTTAAAGAAGAAATAAGTTGGATGACAATGACCTATCATTAATCATTATAAATCTACCATAATGTAGAGGGTGCAGTTACAGTCCAATACATAATTAGAAAGGGTACACTGTTCAAAAACATATGCATGCATGGATATATGGAAGCGTTATATGACAAATCTGGCTCTACATGTTAACGGAAAAAGCATTTTTCAAAATTGAGTCACCACTCAATTACATTAAACAAATTTTGAGGGTCATAAACAAACAAAAATATATGGAAAAAGCTATTGGAGGAAATTGAGTAAAGTGTACATGAAATCTATCCATATTAAATTTTAAAACTGCATGTGAATCTGTCATCTCGACAAAATATTTATTAAAAATAGAAGATAAAATAGTAGAGTTCATTACATGTATGTTAAGTAATGCTTAAAAAAAATTAGTGCCTCTGTTTGTATAAATGTGGATTACTGCTGGACCACAATACAAAATTCACTACTCACTATGAGCCCTTTTCAAAAAACTGCTGTATTTTAAGTAAGTTTTCTGGGACAAGAGATTAATCATATTGGAAACATAAATAAAAGAGAAATATATTTCACATTGTATACAAAATTAATTCCAGGTACTTTAAGAACTTAAATGTAAAGCCAAAACTATTGAACTTTAAAAAGAAGTATAGGAGAATTTAAAAACAAGAACAAAAAAATTCCACAAAATCTGTAAAGAAAATGACTGATAATTTCAATTAAAAATAAAACTTTCATTCGCTAAAAAATTAACAAAAAGGAAGAGATAAAGGAACCACAAACTGGAAGATTTATTTGTAAATCATATGATTAGTAATTATTAGAATCATATATATAATAAATATATATTAGAATCATATATAATTTATACAGTAATAATATATATTATGTACATATAATCATAATTTATATGTTTTTTATATATTATCATATGATTTATATGTATTGCTATAGTAATCCTTCAAATCAATAAGAACAGGAAAACAACAAAACAGAAAATTGGGAAACAGACATGAACAGAATTTTCAGAGAAGAAAAAACAATAACAGCATGGATGAATGTTATAAGATAAAGTTTAGCAAAAGAAGCTAACCATAAAATAATATAAACTGCACATTTTCATTGTATAAAGTTCAAATACAGACAAACTACATAACATTTTATTATGGACAGAGACACATGTAAATGTGGCAAAACTATATAGAAAAGAAGAAAACTATAAGCATAAAATTCAGGATAGTGATTTCCTTGAATTCAAAAGAAAGAGATGTGATTAAACATGAATGTATAGGAGGCTTCAATAGTTTTTAATTTTCTTTGACTGAGTGGTTTTTACCTTAACAATATTTTTTAATTAATTAATTTTTAAAATTTTTATTGAAACATAGTTGATTTACAATGTTGTGCTAGTTTCAGGCAGGCATACTGTAAAGTGATTCAGTTATATATATATGTATATATATATATTTATATTTATATGTGTACATACACATATATATACATACATATATATTTCTTTTTTTACATTATTTTTCTTTATAGGTTATTACAAGATATTGAGTATAATTCCCTGTACTATACAGTAGATGCTTGTTGTTTATATATTTTATATATAGTAATGTGTATATTTTAATCCCAAACTCCTAATTTACTCATTTCCACCCCTCTGTTTTGGTAACCATAAATTTGTTTTCTATGTCTGTGAGTCTATTTCTGTTTTGTAAATAAGTTCATTTGTATTATTTTTTTAGATTTCACATATAAGAGGTATCATATGATATTTGTCTTTCTCTGCCTGACTTACTTCACTTATTATGATAATCTCTAGGTCCATCCATGTTGCTGCAAATAACATTATTCCATTCTGTATTTTGTCTGAGTAATATTCCATTGTGTGTATATATACTTACATATATAAATATACAAATACACACACACACACACACACACATATATACCTTATCTTCTTTATCCATTCCTCTGTTGATGGACACTTAGGTTTTTCCACGTCTTGGCTATTGTAAATAGTGCTGCTATGAACAATGGGATGCATGTATCTTTCCTTTTGTTTTTCTTTTCTATGTTGTTGCTACCTATTTATTGTCTGACCTCCCACTTGACTATAAGCTCCTTAAGTGCAGTGTTTATGTCTGTTTCATTCACCACTATATACTTAGCACTTGGCATATGGTAGGTACTCAATAAACATGTGCTGAATTAATGAATTTTATTTTTTTCTTTTTTATTTAATTTTATTTGGAATACAGTTGCTTTACAGTGTTGTGTTCTTTTCTGCAGTACAGCAAAGTTAGTTAGCCATACGTATACATATATCCCCTCTTCTTCTGGCTTCTTTTCCATTTAGGTCACCACAGAGCAGAGTAAGGTTCCCTGTGCTATGCAGTAGGCTCTCATTAGTTATCTATTTTATACATATATAGTGGTGTATAGATGTCAACCCCAATCTCCCAATTCATCCCACCCCCCCTTCCCACCTTGGTATCTGTACACACGTTCTCTACATCTGTGTCTCCATTTCTGCTTTGCAAATAAGTTCATCTCTATCATTTTTCTAGACTCCACAAATACGTGATATTATACAATATTTGTTTTTCTTTTTCTGACTTACTTCACTCTGTATGACAGCCTCTAGGTCCATCAATGTCTCTGCAAATGGCACAATATCATTCCTTTTTATGGCTGAGTAATATTCTGTTTTATATATACCACATCTTCTTTATCCATTATTCTGTTGATGGACATTTAGGTTGCTTCCATGTCCTGGCTATTGTAAATAGTGCTGCTATGAACATTGCGGTGCATGTATCTTTTCAAATTATGTTTTTCTCCAGATATATGCCCAGGAGTGGGATTGTAGGATCATATGGTAGTTCTATGGTTTTCAAGGAGCCTCCATACTGTTTCCATAGCAGCTGTACCAACTTACATTGCCACCAAAAGCATAGGTGGATTCCTTTTTCTCCACACTCTCTTCAGCATTTATTATTTGTAAACTTTTTGATGACTGCCATTCTGACCTGTTTGAGGTGACACCTCATTATAGTATTGATTTGCATTTCTCTAATAATTAGCAATGTTGAGCATCTTTTCATGTGTCTTTTGACCATCTGTGTGTTTTCTTTGGAGAAAAATCTTTTTAGAACCCCTGCCCATTTTTTAATTGTTTTTTTTTATATTGAGCTGTATGAGCTGTTTGTATATTTTGAAGATTAATCCCTGTGAGTCGCATCTTTTGCAAATATTTTCTTCCATTCTATAGGTTGTCTGGTTGTTTTGTTTATGTTTTCCTTTGCAGTGCAAAAGCATTTAAGTTTAATTAGGTCTCATTTGTTAATTTTCATTTTTATTTCCATTACTCTAGTAGATGGATCCAAATGATGTTGCTGCTATTTATGTCAAAGAGTGTTCTGCCTATGTTTTCTTCCAGGAGTTTTATAGTGTCTGGTCTTACATTAAGGTCTTTAATCCATTTTGAGTTTATTTTTGTGTATGCTGTTAGAGAATGTTCTAAATTTATTCTTTTAAACGTAGCTGTCCAGTTTTCCCAGCACCACTTAGACTGTCTCTTCTCCATTATATAGTCTTGTCTTCTTTGTTGTAGATTAATTGACCATAGGTGCATGCGTTTATTTCTGGGTGTTCTGTCCTGTTACATTGATCTATATTTCTGTATTTGTCCCAGTATCATACTAATTTGATGACTGTAGCTTTGTAGTATAGTCTGAAGTCAGGAAGCCTGATTCCTCCAGCTCTGTTTTTCTTTCTCTAGATTGCTTTGGCTATTTGGGGTCTTTTGTGTCTCCATGCAAATTCTAAGATTTTTTTTTCTAGTTCTGTGAAAAATGCCCTTGGTAGTTTGATAAGGATTGCATTGAATCTGTGTATTGTCTTGGGTAGTATAGTCATTTTCACAATATTGATACTTCCACTCCAAGAACATGGTAAGTCTTTCCATTTGTTTGTGTCATTTTTTATTTCTTTCATCAGTGTCTTATAGTTTTCAGAGGACAGGTATTTTGCCTCCTTAGGTAGGTTTATTCCTAGGTATTTTATTTTTTTGATGCAATGGTAACTGATTATTTCCTTAATTTATCTTTCTGATCTTTAGTTGTGAGTGTATAGGAATTCAAAAGATTTCTGTGTATTAATTTTGTATCCTGCAACTTCACTGAATTCATTGATGAGCTCTAGTAATTTTGTGGTAGCATCTTTAGAATTTCCTACATATGGCATCATGTCATCTGCAAACAGTGGCAGTTTTACTTCTTCTTTTCCAATTTAGATTCCTTTTATTTCTTTTTCTTCTCTGATTGCTGTAGCTAAGACTTCCAAAACTATGTTGAATAATAGTGGTGAGAGTGGGAAACCTTGTCTTGTTCCTGATCTTAGAGGAAATGGTTTCAGTTTTCCACCATTGAGAACGATGTTGGCTGTGGGTTTGTCATATATGGCCTTTGTTATGTTGAGGTAGGTTCCCTGTATGTCTACTTTCTGGTGAGTTTTTATCAAAAATGTGTGTTGAATTTTGTCAAAAACTTTTTCTGTGTCTATTGATATACACTGATTTGCAGATATTGAAAAATCCTTGCGTCCCTTGGATAAATCCCACATGATCATTGTGTATGATCTTTTTAATGTATTGTTGTATCCTGTTTGCTAACATTTTGTTGAGGATTTTTGCATGTATGTTCATCAGTGACTTTGGCCTGTAATTTTCTTTTTTTGTGGTATCATTTTCTGGTTTGGTATCAGGATGTTGGTGGCCTCATAGAATGAGGTTGGAAGTGTTCCTTCCCCTGCAATTGTTTTGGAATAATTTCAGAAGGGTAGGTCTTAAATCTTCTCTAAATGTTTGATAGAATTCACCTGTGTAGACATCTGGTCCTGGAGTTTTGTTGTTGTTGTTGGAAGATTTTAATCACAGATTCAGTGCTTGTGATTGGTCTAATCATATTTTCTATTTCTTCCTTGTTCAGTCTTGGGAGATTGTACCTTTCTAAGAATTTGTCCATTTCTTCTAGGTTGTCCATTTTGTTGGTGTATAATTGCTTGTAGTAATCTCTTATGATCCTTTGTATTTCTGGGTTGTTGGTTGTAATTGCTCCTTTTTCATTTCTAATTTTATTGATTTAGGGCCTCTCCCCTTTTTTCTTGATGAGTCTGGCTAAAGGTTTATCAATTTTGTTTATCTTTTCAAATAACTAGCCTTTAGTTTTGTTGATCTTTTTTTTATTTCTTTAGTCTCTATTTCATTTATTTTTGTCTGGATCTTTATGATTTCTTTCCTTTTACTAACTTTGGGTTTTGTTTATTCTTCTTTCTTTAGTTGCTTTAAGTGTAATGTTAGGTTGTTTAATTGATATTTTTCTTGTTTCCTGATGGAAGTTTTTATCACCATATACTTTCTTCGTAGAACTGTTTTCATGGCATCCCATAGGTTGTGGATCATCGTTTTTTTCATTTTCGTTTGTCTCTAGGTAGCTTTTTATATCTTCTTTGACTTCTTCGGTGATCCATTGGTTGCTTAGTAGTTTATTGTTTAGCCTCCACGTGTTTGTGTTTTTTGGCAATTTTATTCTTGTAGTTGATTTCTAATCTCATAGCGTTTTTTTCTCAGAAAAGATGCTTGATACAGTTTCAATTTTCTTAAATTTACCAAGGCTTGCTTTGTGGCCCATCATGTAATGTATCCTGGAGAATGTTCCATGTGCACTTTAAAAGAATGTTTACTTTGCTGCTTTAGGATGGAATTCTCTATAAATATAGATTAAGTCCTTTGGGTCTAATGTTTCATTTAAGGTCTGTGCTTCTTTATTAATTTTCTATCTGGATGACCTGTCCATTGATTTAAGTGGGGTGATAAAGTTTCCCAGTATTATTGTGTTACTGTCAATTTCTCATTTTAGGTCTGTTAGTATTTGTCTTATACTGAGGTGCTCCTATGTTGGGTGCATGTATATTTACAATTGTTATGTCTTCTCAGATTGATCCCTTGATCGTTATGTAGTATGCCTTCTTTGTCTCTCGTAGCAGTCTTTATTTTAAAGTTTATTTTGTCTGATATCAGTATTGCTACCCCAGCTTTCTTTTGATTTCCATTTGCATGGAATATCTTTTCCCATTCCCGTACTTTCAGTCTTTAAGTGTTTTTAGGTCTGAAGTGTGTCTCTTGTAGATAGCATATAAATGGATCCTGTTCTTGTATCCATTTAGCCAGCCTATGCCTTTTGGTTGGAGCATTTAATCCATTTTCATTTAAGGTAATTATCAATATGTACATTCTCACTGTCATTTTCTTAATTGTTTTGGATTTGTTTTTGTAGGCCTTTTTTCTTCCTTTTCTCCTTTGTTCTCTTCTCTTCTGATTTGATTACTTCCTTTAGTTTTGTGTATGGATTCCTTTTTCGCATTTCTGTTTATATCTATTACAGATTTTTGGTTTGTGGTTACCATGAGGCTTGATATAACATCTACGTATATGCATGACTTTTTAAAGTTGCTGATCTCTTAATTTCAAATACATTTCAAACATCCTGCATTTGTACTCTCCTCCTGTTATGATTATTGGTTTAGATATTGTACTTGTGTGTGGATAGTTTTCTACATTTACTGTATGTTTGCCTTTATGTGTGAGCTTTCCCACTTCATAATTTCCTTGTTTATAACTGTGGGCTTTTCTTTCCTGCCTAGAGAATTTCCTTAAGCAGTTGTTATAAAAATGGTTTGGTGGTGCTGAATTGTTTTTGCTTTTGTTTGTCTGTAAAGCTTTTGATTTCTCCATCAAATCTGAACAAGAGCCTTGCTGAGTAGAGTATTCTTGCTTGTAGGTTTTTCCCTTTCATTACTTTAAATATATTGTGCCACTCCCTTCTGGCCTGCAGAGTTTCTGCTAAAAAGTCAGCTGATAACATTATGGGCGTTCCCAATGTTTTGTTTATTGCTTTTCTCTCACTGCTTTTAATATTTTATCTTTAATTTTTGGTTATTTGATTACTATGTGTCTCAGCATGTTGCTCCTTGGGTTGAGCCTGTATGATACTCTCTATACTTCCTGGGTTTGGATGACTACTTCTTTTCCCATGTTAGGAAAATTTTTGCTATTATCTCTTCAAATACCTTCTCATGCTCTTTCTCTCTCTCTTCTCCTTCTGGGACCCCTATAATGTGAATCTTGGTGCACTTGATGTTATCACAGAGGTTTCTTAAAGTGTCCTTATTTCTTTTCATTTTTTTCTTTATTCTGTTCTGAGGCAGTGATTTCAACCATTCTGTCTTCTAGCTCACTTATCTGTTCTTCTGTCTCATTTATTCTGCTATTGATTTCTTCCAGTGTATTTTTCTTTTTAGTTATTGTATTCAACTCCATTTGAAGAATTCTTCAACTAATTCTTTGTTAAAAACTTTTTGTAACGTCTCACTCTGTGCCTCCATTCTTTTCCTGAGTTCTTGATTCATGCTTATGATCATTACTCAGAACTCTCTCTCAGGTCGATTGCCTATCTCCACTTCAGTTCATTGTTCTTCTGGAGTTTTATCTTGTTCCTTCATCTGGAACATATTCCTCTGCTATCCCATTTTGTTTAAATTTCTATTTGTATTTTTATGTATGTAATAGTTTAGTTACACTTCTTGAACTTGGAGAAGTGATCTTCTGCTGGTGATGTCCTATAAGTCCCAGCAGTACACTCCTTGTCATTACCAAAGTGCCAGGGACCTATTGGTCCCAGGGTAGGTTCTGATGTGTTTGCAGACTCAGTTCTGCAGACTTCAGGACCATAGTTTCCTTCCTTCTGGTGTCTGCCCCCTGCTGCGTAAGCCTGGTCTAGATGTTTGTGCAGGCTTCCTGGTGGGAGGGGTGGGTACCTGCCCATTTGTGGGTGAAGTTGGGTCTTGGCCCTCTGGTGGGCAGGGCGGTTAGTGGCTGCGGGCTCAGAAAGACTTTAGGCACCCTTTTGTTGGTTTGTCCTGAGGCATCCCAGCACTGGAGCTTAGAGGCTGTTGGGTGGGGCCAGGTCTTGGTGCTAATGTCCCAAGCAAGATGTCAGTCGTCAGATGAGTACTCTTGGATATTTTCACCACCAGCTTTTATGTCCCAAGAGAGAGCCACAACCACTCCCCACCTCCCCAGGATACCCTTTAAGACCAGCAGGTATGTCTGGCCCAGGCTCCTATGGAGTCACTGCTTTTGTGCTGAGACCTGGTGTGTGTGGGACCTTGCATGTGCCCTCCAAGGGTGGAGTCTTTGTTTCTCCCAGTCCTGAGGATTTCCTGTAATGAAGATCCACTGGCCTTCAAAGCCAAATGCTCTGGGGTTTCCTCCTCCTAATATCAGATCCCCAGGCTGGAGACCCTTATACCAGGCTCAGAATTCTCACTTCCATGGGAGAATTTCTGTGATATAATTATTCTTCAGTTTGCAAGTTGCCTACCGGGGGTATGGGATTTGATTATATCTCAAGTGCACCCCTCCTACAATCTCGTTGTGATTTCTTCCTTGTCTTTGGATGTACAATGTGTTTTTTGGTACGTTCCAGTATTTTTTATTGATGGTTGTTCAGCAGTTAGTTGTGATTTTGTTGTTCTCATGGGAGGAGGTGAGCTGAAGGTTTTCTACTCCACCTTCTTCTCTTCTGACTCTATCAATATTCTTTTTTCTTTAACCTTTTATTATTTTATTTTTTAACATCATTATTGGAGTATAATTGCTTTACAATGGTGTGTTATTTTCTGCTTTATAACAAAGTGAATCAGCTATATATATATACATATATCCCCATATCCCCTCCCTTTTGTGTCTCCCTCCCTCCCACCCTCCCTATCCCACCCCTCTAGGTGGTTACAAAGCACCAAGCTGATCTCCCTGTGCTATGTGGCTACTTCCCACTAACTATCAATTTTATATTTGGTAGTGTATATATGTCTATGACACTCTTTCACTTTGTCCCAGCTTACCCTTCCCCCTCCTTGCATCCTCAAGTCCATTCTCTAGTAGGTCTGTGTTTCTATGCCCAGACTGTCCCTAGGGTTTTCATGACCATTTTTTTCTTTTAAGATTCCATATACATGTGTTAGCATATGATATTTGTTTTTCTTTTTCTGACTTACTTCACTCTGTATGACAGAATCTAGGTCCATCCACCACACTACAAATAACTCAGTTTCATTTCTTTTTAGGCTAATATTCCATTGTATATATGTGCCACATCTTCTTTATCCATTCATCTGTCAATGGACACTTAGGTTGCTTTCTATCAATATTCTTTAAACTGTACATAAATGGATAACATGATATGTACATATGTTATCATATGATATATTTTATTAAAATATTAAAATATATAAATAAAATAGTACATGGTAGAAATGCACAGATTAGATAGCCTCCCTCACCTTTCCCCAAATAGTTAATCATTAGACAAGATAAAAATTACATTTTTTTTACATCTTAATTGGAGTATATTTGCTTTACAATGGTGTGTTAGTTTCTGCTTTATAATAAAGTGAATCAGTTATCCATATGCATATGTTCCCATATCTCTTCCCTCTTGTGTCTCCCTCCCTCCCACCCTCCCTATCCCACTCCTCTAGGTGGTCACAAAGCACAGAGCTGATCTCTCTGTGCTATGCGGCTGCTTCCCACTAGCTATCTATTTTATGTTTGGTAGTGTATATATGTCCATGCCACTCTCTCACTTTGTCACAGCTTACCCTTCCCCCTACCCATATCCTCAAGTCCATTCACTAGTAGGTCTGTATGTTTATTCCTGTCTTACCCCTAGGTTCTTCATAACATATTTTTTCCTTAGATTTCATATATATGTGTTACCATACGGTATTTCTCTTTCTCTTTCTGACTTACTTCACTCTGTATAACAGACTCTAGGTCCATCCACCTCACTACAAATAACCCAATTTCATTGCTTTTTATGGCTGAGTAATATTCAACTGTATATATGTGCCACATCTTCTTTATCCATTCATCCAATGATGGAAACTTAGGTTGTTTCCATCTCCTGGCTATTGTAAATAGAGTTGCAATGAACATTTTCGTACATGACTCTTTTTGAATTATGGTTTTCTCAGGGTATTTGCCCAGTAGTGGGATTGCTGAGTCATATGGTAGTTCTATTTTTAGTTGTTTAAGGAACCTCCATACTGTTCTCCATATTGGCTGGACCAATTCACATTCCCACCAGCAGTGCAAGAGTGTCCCCTTTTCTCCACACCCGCTCAAGCATTTATTGCTTCTAGATTTTTTGATGATGGCCATTCTGACCAGTGCAAGATGATATCTCATTGTAGTTTTGATTTTCATTTATCTAATGATTAATGATGTTGAGCATTCTTTCATGTGTTTGCTGGCAATCTGTATATCTTCTTTGGAGAAATGTCTATTTAGGTCTTCTGCCCATTTTTGGATTGGGCTGTTTGTTTTTTGCTATTGAACGGCATGAGTTGTTTGTAAATTTTGGAAATTAATCCTTTGTCAGTTGCTTCATTCACAAATATTTTCTCCTATTCTGGGGGTTGTCTTTTGGTCTTGTTTATGGTTTCCATTGTTGTGCAAAATCTTTGAAGTTTCATTAGGTCCTATTTGTTTATTTTTGTTTTTATTTCCATTTCTCTGGGAGGTGGGTCAAAAAGGTTCTTGCTGTCATTTGTGTCATAGAGTGTTTTGCCTATGTCTTCCTCTAAGAGTTTGATAGTTTCTGGCCTAACATTTAGCTCTTTAATCCATTTTGAGCTTATTTTTGTTTATGGTGTTAGGGAGTGTTCTAATCTCATATTTTTACATGTATCTGTCCAGTTTTCCCAGCACCACTTATTGAAGAGGCTGTCCTTTCTCCACTGTATATTCCTGCCTCCTTTATCAAAGATAAGGTGACCATTTGTGTGTGGGTTTATCTCTGGGCTTTGTATACTCTTCCATTGATCTATATTTCTGTTTTTGTGCCAGTACCATACTGTCTTGATTACTGTAGCTTTGTAGTATAGTCTGCAGTCAGGGAGCCTGACTCCTCCAGATCCACTTTTCGTTCTCAAAATTGCTTTGGCTCTTTGGGGTCTTTTGTATTTCCATACAAATTGTGAAATGTTTTGTTCTAGTTCTGTGAAAAATGCCAGTTGTAGTTTGATAGGGATTGCATTGAATCTGTAGATTGCTTTGGGTAGTAGAGGCATTTTCACAATGACTAAAAGCTGGTTCTTTGAGAACATAAACAAAATTGATAAACCATTAACGAGACTAATCAAGACAATAAGGGAGAAGACTGAAATCAATAGAATTAGAAATGAAAAAGGAGAAGTAACAACTGACACTGCAGAAATACAAAAGATCATGAGATATTACTACAATCAACCCTATGCCAATAAAATGGACATCCTCGAATAAATGGACAAATTCTTAGAAATGCCCAAACTGCCAAGACTGAATCAGGAAGAAATAGGAAATATGAACAGAACAATCACAAGCACTGAAATTGAAACTGTGATTTAAAATCTTCCAACAAACAAAAGCCCAGGACCAGATGGCTTCACAGGTGAATTCTATCAAATATTTAGAGAAGAGCTAACACCTATCCTTCTCAAACTCTTCTATAATATAGCAGAGGGAGAAACACTCCCAAACTCATTCTACGAGGCCACCATCACCTTGATACCAAAACCAGACAAGGATGTCACAAAGAAAGAGAACTACAGGGCAATATCACTGTTGAACATAGATGCAAAAATCCTCAACAAAGTACTGGCAAACAGAATCCAACAGCACATTAAAAGGATCATATAACATGATCAAGTGGGGTTTATTCCAGGAATGCAAGGATTCTTCAATATAAGCAAATCAATCAATGTGATACACCATATTAACAATTTGAATGAGAAAAACTATATGGTCATCTCAATAGATGCAGAGAAAGCTTCTGACAAAATTCAACACTCATTTATGATAAAAACCCTCCAGAAAGTAGGCATTGAGGGAACGTTCCTCAACAAAATAAAGGCCATATATGACAAACCCACTGCCAACATCGTCCTCAATGGTGAAAAACTGAAGGCATTTCCACTAAGATCAGGAACAAGACAAGATTGCCAACTCTCACCACTCTTATTCAACATAGTTTTCGAAGTGTTAGCCACAGCAATCAGAGAAGAAAAGGTAAAAAAAGGAATCCAAATCGGAAAAGAAGAAGTAAAGCTGTTACTGTTTTCAGATGACATGATACTATACATAGAGAATCCTAAATTTGCTACCAGAAAACTACTAGAGCTAATCAATGAATTTGGTAAAGTAACAGGATACAAAATTAATGCTCAGAAATCTCTGGCATTCCTATACACTAATGATGAAAAATCTGAAAGTGAAATCAAGAAAACACTCCCATTTACCATTGCAACAAAAAGAATAAAATATCTAGGAATAAACCTACCTAAGGAGACAAAAGACTTGAATGCAGAAAATTATGTGACACTGATGAAATAAATTAAAGATGATGCAAATAGATGGAGAGATATATCATGTTCTTGAATTGGAAGAATCAACATTGTGACAAATTCCATTTTTAATGAAAAGTTGATGTAGCCTCACATAATGTATATAAAAAGGCTAAAATAAAGCACTTTGTTGCTAGAACCAGGCAGTTCTTAAATAGTCTACAGCACAATTAAGAAAGTGCCTGTGACCCTGTATAATGTGGGAGATGTTTTCTAAAACATCTAAACATCAGTCTCTTTCTGAAACAGATCTCTCCATCAAAAATCAGAGTAGGGTAAAATTTTTCCCATATTTATAGGGCAGCTGAGATATACAGAAGGCAGAAAATAAGTTACGCAGCATTAAAGTGACTGTATCAGATAGCCATAAAATCAAAGCAAAGAAGCAGAAATACTATTGTTCCAGCAGCTGCATCTGAAATCTTAGTGTGCCTTGTAGGAAAGCAACCTCCTTAGAAATAGAATTAATGAATGCATGTCATTTAAGAAGAGCATTTATTCAATTAAAGACAGAGGTATAAAATTATATGTGATTCATAGTAAACATCTAGTTATAAGGAAGAGGCCATGCCAAGAAACATGAAAAGAAACACAAACTGAGAAGGACTGCAGTAAAATACTCAAGGATTTTGAAATAAAATGTCTAAAATTTGTCTAAGGCGTAAACATTTCTTTTGGCCACACATGGATAAGAATTGCTCGAAATCTTAAGGAGCAGAAATTGTTATTTCATACCAAAATAAAATTCTGTAGTACTTATTTAGATTTTTGAATATATGTGGTGGTTTATGCATATGCACATTCATGTTTAACTTTAATTCAGTAAATTATGTACTGTTCTAATGGTATACTATGGATTTAATAATTTTCAAATTATTTTTTTCACTTTCTTCATAAAGTTTTGGGTTAAAAATCATTCTTGGTAGGCTGGTAGAATAGACAGACATGCCAGTTATTATCTTACCACCTTCTTAGACAAACTGCAGCACCAAGAATTCCTGGAAGTGATAGCCTTATATCATGAGGCACCAAAATATCCCTCAAGAAATGTCTCTAATCAATAATTTTTTTTCACCCTAAGAACCTAGAGAAAGAAGGACAAAGTAAACCCAAAGAAAGAGCAATGAAGGTTAGAATGGAAATACACAAAATATAGAATAGAAAAACAATAGATAGAATCAATGAAAATGAAACTGACAAATTTTCAGCTACACTAATGAAGAAAAAAAGAGAGAAAGTTCAAATCACTAGAATCAGAAATAAAAGAGAGGACATTACTGCCAACATTATGAAATGAAACACATTATGAATGAACCCCATGAGCAATTTTATGCCAATAAATTATATAACTTAGATGAAATGGACAAATTCTTAGAAATACACAAAGTACAAAAATTGACTGAAGAAGAAATAGAAAACCCAAATAGACCTATAATAAATAAAGAAATTGAATTAATAATAATAATAATAACTACCAACAAAGAAAGCCTAGTCTCAGATGAATTCATTGGTTCATTTCCCAAACATTTAAAGAAGAATTAGCACTGATCCTTCTCAAAAATTTAAAAATGTGAAGTGGAAGGAACACTTACCAAATAATTCTATGAGGCCAGTATTAGCCTGATACCAAAACACACAAAGACATTACAAGAAAACTAGAGACCAATATCGCTTATGAATATACACACAAAAATCCTCAACAAAATACTAGCAAACCAAACCCAGCAACATATAAAAAGTATTATACAAGACTATAAAGCATGATCAAGTGGTATTTATCCCAGGAAAACAAGGTTGATATAACATTTGAAAATCAATGTAATACACCATATTAATAGAATAAAAGTAAAAAATAAAAACCACATGATCAGCTTGCCAGATGAAAAAAAGCACTGGACATAATCTAACATGCTTTCTTGGTAAAAACATTCAGCAAACTAGGAATAGAAGGAAACTTCCTCAACCTGATAAAGGAAATCTATGAAAAACACACATCTAACATCTTAATAAGGAAAGACTGAAAGTTTTCCCCCAAGACCAAGAGCAAGACAAAGATGTCCACTTCTACCACTACTACTCAGCAATGTACTGCAGGTTCTACCCAAGACTATGAGGCAATAAAATAAATAAAGTGCATTGGGATTGGAAAAGAAAAAGTAAGCCTATATTCACAGGTGACACAATTTCATATGTAGAAAATTCTAAGGGATCCATAAAAAGTTTAGAGGTAATGAATAAGTTCAGCAAGGTTGCAGAATACAAGGTGAATATAAAAAATCAATTGTATTTCTATACAATAATAATGAAAAGTATGAAAATGAAATTAATCAAATACTTGCATTCATAATAGGATCAAAATAATAAGATACTTAGGAATAAGTTTAAGAAAAAAAGTGGAATATGTATACAGAAAGCTACAAAATATTGACTGGGTTATGGAAATATTATCAAGAGAGAGCAGAGAAAAGTAGAATACAGAGCCCAATTAAATATAGGCAAGTTCCTTTAGTTCCTTACATTCCAGAGTCAGTTCTCACCAAGCCCTGCTCTCTTCTATTTCCTATCCTTTCAGTCATTCATTCTTCTATCTATTCATTCTTTCATTCACGCAACAAACATTATTTGAATAACTGCTATATGCCAAACATTATTCTAAGTGTCAGTAATGTATTGGTGAATAAAACAAAGGCATTTCCTGTCATGAAGATTACATTCTAGTGGGAGATAGACAACAAACAATACATTTTAAAAGTAAATTACTCAAATGGCAGAAGGTAAAAATTACTATGGAAAAAAGAAGAAAAAGTAAGTATAAAGGAGACGACAACGTGGGCTACAGGTGAAGTAGATGGGTTGGTGAGTAAGGTGAGATTTAAATAAAGACTTGAAGGAGGTGCAGTGTTAAGTGGTGCAGTGGTTAAGTCTCTGTGCTCCCAATGCAGGAAGCCCAGGTTCAATACCTGGTCAGGGAAGTAGATCTCACATTCATGCCACAGCTAAGAGTTCACATGCTGCAGCTAAACAGCCTGTGAGTCACAACTGAGGAGCTCACTTGCCACGACTAAGACCCAGCGCAACCAAATAAATAAATATATATTTAAAAAGAAAAGACTTGACGGAAGTGAAAGATTTGGCCCTGTACATTTGTGGAGGTGGTGAAGTGGTAGAGGCTAGTATACAGATGTAACAGCCGAGACAAATGCCTTAATGCAGGATTATGCCTAGAATATTCAAGTAATACTTGTGAGGATGCAAATGTGTTTGGAATCGAATGGGCTGAAATAAAGAGAATAGTAGGAGATGAAGTAAGAGACATGACATGGGGGTGATGGAGATTATGTATGGCCTTGTAGTTAGATCATTTTGATAGAACTTTGGCTTACACCCTAAGGGAAATGCAGAACTATTAGAGAATGTTGATCAAAGGAGTGATTTAATCTAAGGTTTTAAAGAATTACAATAGCTGCTGTGTTGAGGATAGATTGTAAGGACAAGGATGAAGTATAGAAACAAGTTAGAGGATATAGCAAAAATACAAATGAAATATCATGGTGGCTTGGATTAGAGTTATAGCACTAGATATGGTGAGAAGTGATGAAATGTAAATCAGTGCTATTGGCTCACAAATCAGATGTCGGGTTTGAGAAAAAGGGAGAAACCAAACATTACTCCACTCTTTCTGACCTGATAAGCTGGAAGGGTGAATGCTCATCAAATTACCTATGATATCATCTCAACAAACCCCCTTTACATCTTAAATAATGTAAGGACATGGAAATTTGTTTCTTTCAACCAAATGATTACTAAGAAAGTGATATCCAGTCAGTTAGATACCAATTGACAAGTATAGTCAGGGTATTTGTGCCCAGAGTAGAGTAAACAGGAAAGCAAATTCATACACAAAATAATGCATTGAAAAGCCTTACTCCTCTCTGGCTATGCCACATGCTACAAGGTACATTAGTTTAAGTCCACATCAATCTGGAAACTGAATGAGAAAGTGAAATTCTTCAGTCTAAGAATTTCTTTACCAACAGATCCCACACTTTTCCAACCTACTGAATGGAATTTGGTCAATGTCATCAATTGTAACAATCTGAGATATTCAGTATACCAATTAAGAAACGGGTTTGAACAAGTTGGAGGCTCAGTTCCACCAAACTGAAGAGAATGACATAACTGCTTACATCGTGAAAGTCTCCTGTTGCTGACCCTTCTTGAGACTTTTCCATCAGAGACCATGAAGCAAGACAAGCAGTAGAGCACAAGCAGAGTTTGAAATGCCATGCCCCCACAGGCACTTGCCAGTCTGAGTTGAATAGAAACAGCAGAAGAAAGATACTTCTACTTTTCAGAAAATTGTATTCCATTCTAGAGAAAGGGCATAGTCCCCCTTATTGCTGTATTTCATAAGATCTATTTGATAAGACAGGACTGGCTTTATAATGTTTAGAGAATATCTGTGTTTCAAACCTAAACATAATAATGAACTCTCTGCAAAATGCAAAGCTTATGGAATTTTAACTTCTTTGGAAGAAGAATTAAGATAATTCAAGACATTATATTATCAGTTCCTTCATAGTATGGAAAGAGAAATGGAAATGAAAATGAAGGCAGGACTTATTAAACAAATCATGCAGCGAGTTCTTGAATTAATGAAAATAATGTTGCTCTTTATTTAATATAATGTATTGCTGTTTTAAAGCATATTCATGGTTGTGCTATTATCTGAAAAAGAGGAAACTGAGTCTCTGAGAAGTTACGTGATTCTCCTGCTTAAGATCTTTATTTCCCCCTTAATTATATCAGAGGGAAATTAATGTAGGCTTCAAGTTCTTGCATGAGTATGTATAACACTACTCCTTTACCTGTGGAGTGATTTTATAATTGACAACAAATGCACCAATCAACGAAAGCACAGGAAATAGCCTAGCAAAAGAAAATAGTTTCTAGGAAAATCAATAGGTAACTGTAACATCTTAGACTGGGGATAGAGGTGAGGAAATATCTAAACTGCAAGCGCTTTGGAAAACAGCACAATAGTCACAGGCCTACAATGGGTAAGGTAGTTTAAACTATCAGAAGCAATCTGATCTGATGGCTGCTGCTAGTGATTGACAGCCACTATAACTCTTCTCCCAAAGTACCAGTTTTGGAGGTATGTACAACACAAGGACTGGAATTGATTTGGCAGAAAAATATGCCTTCCATGGCATGGACATATATACACTACCAAACATAAAATAGATAGCTAGGGGGAAGCAGCCACATAGCACAGGGAGGTCAGCTTGGTGCTTTGTGACCACCTAGAGGGGTGGGATAGGGAGGGTGGAGGGAGGGAGATGCAAGAGGGAAGAGATAAGGGAACATATGTATATGTATAACTGATTCACTTTGTTATAAAGCAGAGACTAACACACCATTGTAAAGCAATTATACTCCAATAAAGATGTTAAAAATAATGCCTTCCTTTTGCTGAGTATGGCTAGCTTAAATATACTGCTGATACAAATAGCAATTGAAAAGTCATCATGGAAATTAGCATGAGTGTCTATATTTAGAGATATTTTAAGAATATCAGTGAATGGAAAGTGACTTCATTGACCCTATACGATAATTAACAGAAAAGGGAATTTTTGGTATACATGATACTCTTATAAAAATTGTGTAGATACAAGGGGCACATACCAAATAAATATATGCATTACAATAGACCTCTTGCACTGCTGCATGGGGCTGTCCTTAATAAGGACATTAAACAGCTGAAACTATTAGTACTGCAGATGTTTCTTCAAGTAAGAGAGGCAATGTACTGATCCATCCACACTGCCTCCCGGACCCCCCTGAAAATTATAATACATATTTTAATAGAGTTGATTGAGATTAAAGGTAAAGTCTACGGCTGGGGAACAAAATAAAGCCAACTGTACTATGAAGAGAGTAAACCTGTGGCATCAGCTGAATTAGCAATGTTTCAGTAGAGCTAACTGCCCACAGTTAAGATAAAGCATAAACTGAAATGGAACAAGGATATCATTTGGCCACAAAGAGAATACATTAGTACCAGATATCTGTATTTTCTCTTTCAAACATCTGAAATTATTTGCTGCACGTTTATTGCTAAGTCCTTGTGGCTGCCTTCTCCAAAAATAAGATGAAGATCAATGGAATTAAGTCTCCAAGTTAACAAATGCTAGGTCTTTCTGGTCCTTTAAAACTATAGGAAGGGGTTTCCTTGGTGATGCAGTGGTTAAGAATCCACCTGCCAATGCAGGGGACATGAGTTTGAGCCCTGGTCTGGTAAGATCCCACATGCCGCAGAGAAACTAAGCCTGTGGGCCACAACTACTGAAGCCTGCATGCCTAGAGCCAGTGCTCCACAACAAAGACAAGCCATCGCAGTGAGAAGCCCATGCACTGCAATGAAGAGTAGCCTTCGCTCGCCACAACTAGAGAAAGCCTCCACGCAGCAATGAAGAGCCAACGCAGTCAAAAATAATAAATTAATCAATTTAAAAAATATTGCCTTAAAAAAATAAAAAAATAAAACTAGGGCTTCCCTGTGGGCACAGTGGTTGAGAGTCCGCCTGCCGATGCAGGGGACATGGGTTCGTGCCCCGGTCCAAGAAGATTCCACATGCTGCAGAGCGGCTATGCCTGTGAGCATGGCCGTGAGCATGGCCACTGAGCCTGCACGTCCAGAGCCTGTGCTCTGCAACGGGAGAGGCCACAGCAGTGAGAGGCCTGCGTACTGCAAAAAAAAAAAAAAAAAAAAAACTATAGGAAGAAACTTTTAGGGCTTAGAAGCTTAGAATACTTTACTGAAAAATATTCTAGATTCTATTACTATGTCTGAGATAATGTGAGCATGATTTGGTTGAAGACAATGATTTGGACAAAATTTCCTCTCAAGATACATTCCAGGTCTATGAATCTATGTCTATCATTCTGCCTGATGTAATATAGACATGCTATACATTGGGTTTGTGATTGAGTCTACCCACTCAGGTCAAAGTGATTAGAAGCATGGCTTATGAAAGATGTAAAACTTAAAAGACAGAATATGTGATTTGGACAGAGTAAATTGTAACTGGATTCATTCCCACATTGGCTAATGTGTTTCACATACAGAAAAATCCTATTCCTCACCCATTGGCAAGTCTTTCCAGAACAGGAATAACTTGAAGAAATCAAACAGTCGTATGTATATGTATAACTGATTCACTTTGTTATAAAGCAGAAACTAACACACCATTGTAAAGCAATCATACTACAAAAAGATGTTAAAAAAATCATAACACTATAAGAAATCAAACGAAATCCACTTGTAGGTTACAAATAGCCTTGGGACTTACTGATCAAAACAGGTAACTGTGCCTAGAAACATGTGAGGTTATACTGACAGGAAAATCAAAGCTGTCAAATGGACATTAGGATTAAAAAGTGAAAATAAAGGAAGTAGAATTGACCACCATTCTTTAATGCAAAATAGGAAACAATGATTCTTTCTTAAATGGTATTACCACTGAAAGTCTTTGAAATCCCTTCCAACTTAAGCCTCTAATGGAACTGCGAGGTCTATTGTATCCTTCATCTAGGAGAATTTTGCCACTGATCAAGTGGAATAACTGATTATTCCTTCCTCTTTCCTTCATAGATTTAGAGATAAATAAAATGGGCAACAGAACTCAGGAATGGAATAGGTATCTCCCCCAAACTAACTTCTATCTTCATATTTGTTGTTTTAATTACTAATAGGTAAAGTTCAGCATTGTTTCAGAAGCCACTATCTGCTGATGGGTTCATAATTCATAAAAGCTAATAGGAGTGGCATCAATCCAGTGTTCATCAAGAGGCAAGGTATTTTCTGTTGTCAATTTCAGAAATGCATTGTCTGTTCAAAGGCACAGTAAGAAAGGGAGACAGCACAAAATCTCCTTTCCTTTTAAAATATGTAAATTCAGAACAGTGTTTTAAAGCAATTGTTTGTGCTACTTTTGTGTTGTGAATAATTTAAAATTTAAAAATTTGCATGGAAACACAAAAGACCCTAAATAGCCAAAACAATATTTAGGAAGAAGAACAGAGCTGGAAGAATCACACTCCCTGACCTCAGACTATACTACAGAGCTACAGTGAGACAGGAGAAGATGACAGAATAGTAGGAGGCGGAGATCACCTTCCTCCCCACAGATACATCAGAAATACATCTACATGTGGAACTGCTCCTATAGAACAGCCACTGAATGCTGGCAGAAGGCCTCAGACCCCCCAAAGGCAAGAAACTCCCCACGTACCTGGGTAGGGCAAAAGAAAAAACAGAGACAAAAGAAAAGGGATGGGACCTGCACCAGTGGGAGGGAGGTGTGAAGGAGGAAAGGTTTCCACACACTAGAAGACCCTTCACAGGTGGAGACTGCCGGTGACAGAGTGGGGGAGCTTCAGAGCCATGGAGGAGAGCGCAGTCACAGGGGTGCGGAGAGAAAAGTGGAGAGATACCCGCACAGAGGATCGGTGACAACCAGCACTCACCAGCCCGAGAGGCTTGTGTGCTCACCCACCAGGACAGGTGGGGGCTGGGAGCTGAGGCTTGGGCTTCGGAGCTTAGATCCCAGGGAGAGGACTGGGGTTGGTGGGGTGAACACAACCTGAAGGGGTTAGTACACCACGGCTAGCCAGGAGGGAGTCCAGGAAAAGTCTGGAGCTTCTGAAGAGACAAGAGAATTTTTCTTGCCTCTTTGTTTCCTAGTGCGCGGAGAGAGGGGATTAAGAGCTCTGCTTAAAGGAGCTCCAGAGATGGGCACAAGCCGCAGCTATCAGCGTGGACCACAGAGACGGGCATGAGATGCTAAGGGTGCTGTTGCCGCCACCAAGAAGCCTGTGCGAGAGCACAGGTCACTATCCCCACCTCCTCTCTCTGGAAGTTGTGCAGCCTGCCATTGCCAGGGTCCCGTGATCCAGGGACAAGTTCCCTGGGAGAACGCACAGCACACCTCAGGTTGGTGCAACGTCACTCTGGCCTCTGCCGCCACAGGCTCACCCCGCACTCCGTAGCCCTCCCTCCCCCCTCAGCCTGAGTGAGCCAGAGCCCAAGAATCAGCGGTTCCTTTAACTCCATCCTCTCTGAGCGAAGAACAGATGCCCTCAGGCGACCTACATGCAGAGGTGGGGCCAAATCCAAAGCTGAGCCCCAGGAGCTGTTCCAACGAAGAAGAGAAAGGGAAATTTCTCCCAGCAGCCTCAGAAGCAGCAGATTAAAGCTCCACAATCAACTTGATGTACCCTACATCTGTGGAATACCTGATTAGACAATGAATCATCCCAAATTGAGGAGGTGGACTTTGGGAGCAAGGTAGATTATTTTTCCCCCTTTCCTCTTTTTGTGAGTATGTATGTGTATGCTTCTGTGTGACATTTTGTCTGTATAGCTTTGCTTTCACCATTTCTACTAGGGTTCTGTCCATCCATTTTTGTTTTTTTGTTTGTTTATTTTCTTTGATTTTTTACATTTAAAAATTTTTTCTTAATAATTATTTTTTATTTTAATAACTCTATTTCATCTTATATTTATTTTATTTTATCTTCTTTCTTTCTTTCCATTTTTTCTCCCTTTTATCCTGAGCCGTGTGTGGAGGACAGTCTCTTGGTGCTCCAGCCAGGCGTCAGGGCTATGCCACTGTGGTGGGAGAGCCAATTTCAGGACACAGGTCTACAAGAGACCTCCCAGCTCCACATAATATCAAATGGTGGACATCTCCCAGAGATCTCCATCTCAGCATCAACACTCAGGTTCACTCAAAGACTGGCAAGCTAGAGTGCTGGACACCCTATGCCAAACAACTAGCAAGACAGGAACACAGCCCCATCCATTAGTAGAGAGGCTGCCTAAAATCATAATAAGGCCACAGACACCCCAAAACACACCACCAGACGTGGACCTGCACACCAGAAAGACAACATCGAGCTTCATCCACCAGAACACAGGCACTAGTCCCCTCCACCAGGAAAACTACACAACCCACTGAAACAGCCTTAGCAACTGGGGACACCAAAAACAACGGAAACTACAAACCTGGAGCCTGTGAAAAGGAGACCCCAAACACAGTAAGATAAACAAAATCAAAAGACAGAAAAACACACAGCAGATGAAGGAGCAAGGTAAAAGCCCACCAGACCTAGCAAATGAAGAGGAAATAGGCAGTCTACCTGAAAATGAATTCAGAATAATGATAGTAAAGATAATCTTGGAAATAGAAGAGAGAAAAAGCAAGAAACATTTAACAAGGACCTAGAAGAACTAAAGAGAAAACAAGCAAAGATGAACAACACAATAAATGAAATTAAAAATACTCTAGATGGGATCAATAGCAGAATAACTGAGGCAGAAGAACAGATAAGTGACCTGGAAGATAAAATAGTGGAAATAACTACTGCAGAGCAGAATAAAGAGAAAAGAATGAAAAGAACTGAGGACAGTCAAAGAAACCTCTGGGACAACATTCAAATTATAGGGGTCCCAGAAGAAGAAGAGTAAAAGAAAGGGACTGAGAAAATATTTGAAGAGACTATAGATGAAAATTTCCCTAATATGGGAAAGGAAATAGTTAATCAAGTCCAGGAAGCACACAGAGTCCCATACAGGATAAATCCAAGGAGAAACATGCCAAGACACCTATTAATTAAACTATCAAAAATTAAATACAATGAAAAAATATTAAAGGAAGCAAGGGAAAAACAACAAATAACACACAAGGGAATCCCATTAAGGTTAAGAGCTGATCTTTCAGCAGACACTCTGCAAGCTAGAAAGAACTGGCAGGACATACTTAAAGTGATGAAGGAGAAAAACCTACAATCAAGATTACTCTACCAGCAAGGATCTCATTCACATTTGATGGAGAAAATAAAATTTTTACGGACAAGCAAAAGCTGAGGGAGTTCAGCACCACCAAACGAGCTTTACAACAAATGCTAAAGGAGCTTCTCTAGGCAAGAAACACAAGAGAAGGAAAAGGCCTACAATAACAAACAAAAAACAATTAAGAAAATGGGAATAGGAACATACATAACGATAATTACCTAAAATGTAAATGAATTAAATGCTCCCACAAAAAAACAGAGACTGGCTGAATGGACACAAAAACAATATCCATATATATGCAGTCTACAAGAGACCCACTTCAGACCTAGGGACACATATAGACTGAAAGTGAGGGGATGGAAAAAGATATTCCAGGCAAATGGAAATCAAAAGAAAGCTGGAGTAGCAATTCTCATATCAGAAAAAATAGTCTTTAAAATAAAGGCTATTACAAGAGACAAAGAAGGACATTACATAATGATCAAGGGATCAATCCAAGAAAAAGATATAACAATTGGAAATATTTATGCCCCAACATAGGAGCACCTCAGTACATAAGGCAAATACTAACAGCCATAAAAGGGGAAATCGACAGTAACACAATCATAGTAGGGGACTTTATCAGCTCACTTTCACCAATGGACAGATCATCCAAAATGAAAATAAATAAAGAAACATAAGCTTTAAATGATAAATTAAACAAGATGGACTTAATTGATATTTATAGGACATTCCATACAAAAACAGAAGAATACACATTTTTCTCAAGTGCTCATGGAACATTCTCATTTCAATTTTCTTAAATTTACCAAGGCTAGATTTGTGACCAAAGATATGATAGATGATAACTTCAGTTACAACTCTAGCCTTGGTAAATTTAAGAAAATTGAAATCATATCAAGTATCTTTTCTGACCACACCACTATGAGACAAGATATCAATTACAGGAAAAGATCTGTAAAAAATACAAACACATGGAGGCTAAACAATACACCACTTAATAACGAAGTGATCACTGAAGAAATCAAAGAGGAAATCAAAAAATACCTAGAAAGAAATGAAAATGGAGACATGAAGACACAAAACCTATGAGATGCAACAAAAGCAGTTCTAAGAGGGAAGTTTATAGCAATACAATACTACCTTAAGAAACAGGAAACATCTCAAATAAACAACCTAAACTTGCACCTAAAACAATTAGAGAAAGCAGAAGAAAAAAAAACCAAAGTTAAAAGAAGGAAAGAAATCATAAAGATCACATCAGAAATAAATGAAAAAGAAATGAAGGAAACGATAACAAGGATCAATAAAACTAAAAGCTGTTTCTTTAAGAAGATAAACAAAATTGATAAACCATTAGCCAGACTCATCAAGAAAAAATGGGAGAAGACTCAAATCAATAGAATTAGAAATGAAAAAGGAGACATAACAACTGACACTGCAGAAATACTAAGGATCATGATAGATTATTAAAAGCAACTCTATGCCAATAAAATGGACAACCTGGAAGAAATGGACAAATTCTTAGAAATGAACAATGTGCCAAGACTGAACCAGGAAGAAATAGAAAATATGAACAGATGAATCACAAGCACTGAAATTGAAACTGTGATTAAAAATCTTCCAACAAACAAAAGCCCAGGACGAATGGCTTCACAGGGAAATTCTATCAAACATTTAGGAAAGAGCTAACATGTATCCTTCTCAAACACTTCCAAAATATAGCAGAGGGAGGAACACTCCAAAACTCATTCTACAAGGCACCATCACCCTGATACCAAAACCAGAAAAGGATGTCACAAAGAAAGAAATCTACAGGCCAATAACTCTGATGAATATAGATGCAAAAATCCTCAAAAAAATACTACCAAACAGAATCCAAGAGCACATTAAAAGGATCATACACTATGATCAAGTGGGGTTTATTCCAGGAACACAAGGATTCTTCAATATATGCAAATCAATCAACGTGATACACCATATTAAAAAATTGATGGAGAAAAACCATATGATCATCTCGGTAGATGCAGAGAAAGCTTTTGACAAAATTCAACACCCATTTATGATAAAAACCCTCCAGAAAGTAGGCATAGAGGGAAATTTCCTCAACATAATGAAGACAATATATGACAAACCCACTGCCAAGATCATCCTCAATGGTGAAAACCTGAAAGCATTTCCACTAAGATCAGGAACCAGACAAGTTTGCTCACTCTCACCACTATTATTCAACAGAGTTTTGCAAGTTTTAGCCACAGCAATCAGAGAAGAAATGGAAATAAAAGGAATTGAAATGGGAAAAGAAGAAGTAAAGCTGTCACTGTTTGCAGATGACATGATACTATACATAGAGAATCCTAAAGATGCTACCAGAAAACTACTAGAGCTAATCAATGAATTTGGTAAAGTAGCAGGATACATTATTAATGCTCAGAAATCTCTGGCATTCCTATACACTAATGATGAAAAATCTGAAAGTGAAATCAAGAAAACACACTCATTTACCATTGCAACAAAAAGAATAAAATATCTAGGAATAAACCTACCTAAGGAGACAAAAGACCTGTATGCAGAAAATTATAAGACACAGATGAAAGAAATTAAGGATGATACAAATAGATGAAGAGATATACCATGTTCATGGATTGGAAGAATCAACATTGTGAAAATGACTCTACTACCCAAAGCAATCTACAGATTCAATGCAATCCCTATCAAACAACCACTGGCAATTTTCACAGAAGTAGAAGAAAAAAATTCACAATTTGTATGGAAACACAAAAGACCCCGAATAGCCAAAGCAATCTTGAGAAAGAAAAACAGAGCTGGAGGAATCAGGCTCCCGGTCTTCAGACTATACTACAAAGCTACAGTAATCAAGACAGTATGGTACTGGCACAAAAACAGAAATATAGATCAATGGAACAGGATACAAAGCCCAGACATAAACCCATGCACATATGGTCACCTTATCTTTGATAAAGGAGACAGGAATGTGCAGTGTAGAAAGGACAGCCTCTTCGGTAAAAGGTGCTGGGAAAACTGGACAGGTATATGTAAAAGTATGAAATTAGATCACTCCCTAACACCATACACAAAAATAAGCTCAAAATGGATTAAAGACCTAAATATAAGGCCAGAAACTATCAAACTCTTAGAAGAAAACATAGGCAGAACACTATGACATGAATCACAGCAAGATCCTTTTTGACCCACCTCCTAGAAAAATGGAAATAAAACCAAAAATAATCAAATGGGACCAATTAAACTTCAAAGCTTTTGCACAGCAAAGGAAACCATAAACAAGACGAAAAGACAACCCTCAGAATAGGAGAAAATATTTACAAATGAAGCAACTGACAGAGGATTTATCTCCAAAATTTACAAGCAGCTCATTAATCTCAATAACAAAAAAACAAATAACCCAATCCAAAAATGGGCAGAAGACCTAAATAGACATTTCTCCAAAGAAGATATACAGACTGCCAACAAACACATGAAAGAATGCTCAACATCATTAATCATTAGAGAAATGCAAATCAAAACTACAATGAGATATCATCTCACACCGGTCAGAATGGCCATCATCAAAAATTCTAGAAACAATAAATGCTGGAGAGGGTGTGGAGGAAAGGGAACACTCTTGCACTGCTGGTGGGTATGTGAATTGGTGCAGCCGCTATGGAGAACAGTATGGAGATTCCTTCAAAAACTATAAATAGAAATACCACATGAGCCAGCAATCCCATTACTGGGCATATACCCTGAAAAAACCATAAATCAAAGAGAGACATGTACCAAAATATTCATTGCAGCTCTATTTACAATAGCCTGGAGATGGAAACAACCTAAGTGTCCATCATTGGTTGAATGGATAAAGAAGATGTGGCACATGTATATAATGGAATATTAGTCAGCCATAAAAAGAAACGAAATTGAGCTATTTGTAATGTAGTTGATGCACCTAGAGTCTATCATACAGAGTGAAGTAAGTCAGAAAGAGAAAGACAAATACCATATGCTAACACATATATATGGAATCTAAGGGAAAAAATGTCATGAAGAACCTAGGGGCAGGACAGGAATAAAGACACAGACCTACTAGAGAATGGACTTGAAGATATGGGGAGGGGGAAGGGTAAGCTGTGACAAAGTGAGAGAGTGGCATGGACATATATACACCACCAAACGTAAAATAGATAGCTAATGGGAAGCAGCCGCATAGCACAGAGAGATCAGCTCGGTGGTTTGTGACCACCTAGAGGGGTAGGATAGGGAGGGTGGGAGGGAGGGAGATGCAAGAGGGAAGAGATATGGGAACATATGTATATGTATAACTGATTCACTTTGTTATTAAGCAGAAACTAACACACCATTATAAAGCAATTATACTCCAATAAAGATGTAAAAATCAAAACAAAACAAAAAAAAACAGTATGGTCCTGGCACAGAAACAGAAACAAAGATCAATGTAACAGAATAGAAAGCCCAGAGATAAACCCACACACTTACGGTCAATTGATCTATGACAAAAGAGGCAATAATATACAATGCAGAAAAGTCAGTCTCTTCAATAAGTGAGGAAAACTGGACAGCTAATTGTAAAAGAATGAAATTAGGACATTTTCTAACACCATATACAAAAATAAACTCAAAATGGATTAAAGATCTAAATGTAAGACTGGAAACCATAGAACTGGAAGAAAATATAGGCAGAACACTCTTTGACATAAGTCATAGCAATATTTTTTAATCTGTCTCATAAACAAAGGAAATAAAAGCAAAAATAAACAAATGGAATGTAATTAAACTTAAAAGCTTGTCACAGCAAAAGAAACCGTCTACAAAATGCAAAGACAACGTGCTGAATGGGAAAAGATATTTTCAAATGGTATGACTCATAAGGAATTAGCATTCAAAATATATAGACTCAGTATCAAAAAAGCAAACAAACCAATTAAAAAGTGAGATGAAAACCTGAATAGACATTTTTCCAAAGAAGACATACAGGTGGCCAATAGACACATGAAAATATGCTCAACTTCATTAATTGTTAGAGAAATGCAAATTAAAACCACAATGAGATATCACCTCACACCTGTCAGAATGGCTATCATGAAAAAGAACGCAAATAACAAATATTGGCAAGGATGTGGAGAAAAGAGAACCATTGTACACTGTTAGTGGGTAAATGTAAATTGGTGCAGCAACTGTGGAAACAGTATGGGGGTTTCTCAAAAAACTAAAAGTGAAACTACCGTATGAGTTAGCAATTCCAGTGCTGGGTATATATCTGAAAAAAAAAATGAAAACACTAATTCAGTAAAATACGTGCACCCCAGTGTTCATAGCAACATTATTTACAATTGCCAAGATATGGAAGTAACCTTAGTGTCCATCAACAGGTAAATGGATAAAGAAGATGTGTCACACACACACACACACACACGCAATGAATACTACTTAGCCATAAAAAAAATGATCAGAATTTTGCCGTTTGCAACAGCATGAATAGACTTGGAGGGTACTATGCTGTGAAATAAGTCAGACAGAGAAAGATAAATACTGTATGTTATCACTTATATGTGGAATCTAAAAAATATAACAAACTAAACAATGTAACAGAAAAGAAACAGGCTCATAGATATAGAGAAAAAACTAGTGGTGACCAGTGGGGAGAGTAAAGAGGGGAAGGCTGATATAGGGGTAGGGAATTATGAGGTACAAACTATTTTGTATAAAGTAAACAAGCTACAATTTATATTGTACAACACAGGGAATATAGCCAATATTTTATAATGAGTATACAGGCAGTATAACTTTTAAAAATCACGAATCACTGTGTTGTGCATCTGTAACATATATATATTGTATATCAACAACAAAAAACAGTAAATAAAAAGAAACTTAAGCAGAGTGTCTACTTGTATGCCCTTGCGTTTCCTCTCCATCAGTAAGCTGGGAACTGTGATATCTACCTTGCAATTTAAGACATATATGTATACATAGACAGACAGATATAGCTGTATAGATACATATCACACACTGTTTGGCACCCAGGTGACATTCAATTAATAGTAAGTATTACTACTACTACTACTACTACTACAAATTGCTATTATCATTATTACCCCAGCCTGTTATACCTGGTAGAGAGTAAGTAGCATAGAAAGCAAATGCTTTCTATGTTTGTATGTCCAAAAGAGGCAGTTAAATTTGGTCTTGGGCACATTCTCTTGTTTTAGAGAAAACATTTTATTTTTGTTCTTTTGGTTCTTTATTTTATTGAATTATAGTTGATTCACAATATTATATTAATTTCATATATATAGCACAGTGATTCAGTATTTTACATATTATACTACATTAAAAGTTATTGCAAGATAATGGCTATAATTTTCTGTGCTATGCAATATATCCTTCTTGCTTATATATTTTATACATAGTTGTTTGTATCTCTTAAGGTCTTGGGCACAGTTAAGCCTTATGTTTAATCTCTTTATTTATTTCTCAAATTAAACTGATTAAATTTTAATATCTTATGCTTATATACTCCTTTATCATTTTCAAAGAGCTTTCAAAAAACATCTATTGCTATTTGAATTGTTTTCAACAATTTTTTGTCTGTTTTTTCATCCTGACCAAGTATTATTCTGAGACAACTGCAGTATTAGAATTGTCAAATTGTGAAATGACAGAGATGGAAAATTATTTAGTCTGCTCCTCAGTGACATAGGAAGAAAGTGAGGCCTCAGAAGGTTGAAATAACCTACCCCAAAACACATAGAAAATAAGTAGCTATCCTGAAACATTTGCAATAAATACAAATAAATATCAACAAAACCTATCATAAGAAGATATAGTTCCAAGTCCAATCAATAGACCAATAATTCTAATTGATATTTAATAAAAAACAAATTCAAAACAACAAAAAGTGTCAACAGTTTCTCAGATCACATTTGTGATGCAATGTGAACCTGAGATTAAGTATATCAATATCCATTATGTAAGCATATTATTGACCTAGCACAGCCATGAGTACATTTTGTGTCTATGTCACAAGTATTTCCAAAGTCATATTTAGAGTAATGTTTAATTTTGATGTAATTCCATTTGGAGAGTTGCTTTATTCCTATAGTATAGCACCAGGAATAGAAATGCAAACCTGTAAGTCTTTTTTGTGGTATGATCTTTTAATATAGTACTCCTCAACTTTTTTTCAGTTGGCTGATCCTTTTGGCAAAACAAAATCTTCATGATCTTTTGATCTCATCCTCTTGAGTTTTCTCCCATGAAATAAATCACTATATTCAATTTTATAAAATAAGTAATATATTCATTCACAGCAGAAACAAAAGTGAAGACAACATTCCCTTATTACATATATAAACATTTTAGTGATTCACAGACTACTTAAGATTATTAAATATTAAAATTCATGTAAGAGAACTAATATTTACTTAGTTTTCACTATTTTCCATGCACTATGTTTAGAATTGTATATTGTCATAATGATGAATCTTAATGATCACTCTCTTAGGTAGGTGTTATTCTTGATTATATCTTGACCTTTTTCAGATAAAGAACCTGATACTAAGCAAGTTTAAGTAATTTGTTCATGGTTACATAACCTGAATTTGAACAAAGGCTTTACTGACTGTAGAGCCTGTTCTGTTTCCACTATGTCATGCTGCCCAAAACAACACTCAAATATTGTTTACAAAAATCTAAGAAGAGGAAATGCTTCCCAGGTCTGGCCCAGATCTGGTATCAAATAAAAATAGAATTTTGCCCTGGGCACAAGCTCTCATAATGGTCAGAACATTCCTCCATCCTGTTCTCCCTATTGATGCCACAGAGTATTTGATGGTTGCAATTGATATCAGAGGCAGTAGACACAGAAGCAATACCTGGGAAAATGTCTATGTCTAACAGTGGATAAACAATTAATTATTAGGAAAAGAAAAGGGAAGTCCTAGTGGAACCTTCACTGCATGACAGTCTTACACTTCTCTTACTCAGCCTTTCCTTTACCTCTCCCATAGCTTACTTCCTTATCCTTTATTCGTTTTTCCTTTCCTCATCTGCCTGCTCTGACCCAGCGCATTTAGCAGTAACCCCTCCCCAAATAAATGTGGAAAGTATTGAAAAAAATATAAAACTATAGTAATATATCCACAACACTCTACTTTCATTTTCTACTGATATTTTACCATTCAGTAGCCCTTGGTCTATGTGTTTCTGATTCAGTTCCTAATATACATGAAACCCTAATTTGCATGAAGAAATATATAACTTGAGTGATCGCTGCATATGTTCTCCATCCATTATATTCTAGTATAATGTCAGGCACACAATGGGTGCTCAATATACATATATGTTCATGATGATAGTGATAATGAAGATGATAATGATGATATACCTGGTACATTTTTTAAAAGCTATAGTTTGTGACACTAGAGTACCATTTAAGTTATCTCAGTGACTACTGATTAGTGTCTCCTTTTAAAGCATAGAGTTTATGATAAAGTTAATGTAAGGACCTTAAACACTACTTTGCACATTTAAATGTTCTTGGTGTTTAAAACTCTAGTTTTACCTCGAAGGAGTCTAACACGTGTGATGACAGCTGGCACAGGATTTTAGAAAAAACTGATCAGACAAAATGAGAAAGTTCACAGCAGGTTGGACTCTTCACAGAAAATAATGTCAGCAATAGACCAAAATTGTGAAATATATCAGAACACACACCTGATGGTTTGAAGGGAAAATAGCACCACACAAGATTTCCTCTAAGACAGCCACTATACTTGTTACCCAGCCTATACCGACTGGCCTGTACTGTGATATTCTGAAGAAGCACTTATGATCCCTGGGGCCTCTCCAACATCATGTATGAAGAGACTGGCACAGGCGTCGGTGAGCTAATCTCTAAGAGTATATGTAGGTTACTTAATCCCTAGCGTTCTCTACTTCCAACATACATTTAAGATATCTAAAATTCTATAAAATTCCACACTAAAGCAATTTTGTAATTTACCTTTAAAGAAAAACATTGAAAATAATTTAAATCAAGGTGGAAATGGAATATATGATCTGTCCAGAAAGTGAGAAAAATCATTATTGGCAATAGCTTTTGGCTAGGCTTAGGAAGGGAATATGTTGACATTTGCACGTGCATAAATGCATAACATTAAATTGTTATGATTCAGATTCACTGATCAGGAAAGACTATGGGTATAAAAGAACCTCTGAAGAGTCAATGTCAGCTCCATTTAGTCTGGGACTCTGGAGAATAGGTGTTCACTAAGAACATAAAACTTCTCCAAACTAAAGAGCTCTTTCATGACTCAGAAGTAAGCTGGAATCCTTTCAAGATTAAACGTTCTCCTAAAATTTTCACAATTTCCTGAACCTAAAAATGCCATGAGAAACTTTCTTTTTATTTCTCTTCCTTTCAAAGCTCCTAAAATTTCAGAAAAAATATTAAATAATAATAAAAACCTCAAATATGTAAGAATCTTTTATTCCAATTTTGAGGCTGAGGTTAAAAAAAGAAGTGGAAATAGTTCTTATATCACTAAAAAATAAACAGCACAGCTATAATTGCAATTGACACATGAATTAAAATATTTGCTGTTTTAATGGGTAAAAGCAATCTGCTAGTTAAATGAATTTAGACACTCATGCATAGTATTAATTGATGTTATAATATTTTAAAAGCCTTCAATTGGAGAATTTTTTGGTCTACATTTAAATGCCCTTGCATTACAGCTTTTCACAGAAACCTTGTTATTTATGAGCATCTGGTTACCTTCTCCCATTTCTATACTCTGCCTAGACTCGGCATGATTGTGATATGAACATAGATGGCAGATGCCTTGACTTTTGATGTAGTTCATCGTGACTGGAGGCATTCCAAGACATTGGTCCTGAAGAAACGTAGCAGTGTGTGGGAGGTGTGTGTGTGTGTGTGTGTGTGTGTGTGTATTGGTAAATAAAGCAATGAAGTTCCTGTACAGTTTCTCTTCTCATTTAAGTTTTTGAGTTTCATTTTCTCTGCCTTTGAATAATTGCCATTAAGTAGAACTGTTTGACAATGCTGAGAGAAAAAAAGCTGTTTTCTGCATACTCTGTTTAACGTTGCTCAATATTTAATCATAGGAAAAGTCAACTGCCTGTTTTCTATATCTGATTGTAGAAATTAATTTGGTGGACTGCTTTTGCATGTGAAATGTTGGTAAACCATCAAAATTACATATATGCATCACATCTTCTTTATCCATTCATCTGTCGATGGACACTTAGGTTGCTTCCATGTCCTGACTATTGTAAATAGAGCTGCAATGAACACTGTGGTACATGACTCTTTTTAAATTATGGTTTTCTCAGGTTATATGCCCAGTAGTGGGATTGCTGGGTCCTATGGTAGTTCTATTTTTAGTTTTATAAGGAACCTCCATACCGTTCTACATAGTGGCTGTATCAATTTACAATGGAATATTACACAGCCATAAAAAGAAATGAAATTGAGTTATTTGTAGTGAGGTGGATAGACCTAGAGTCTGTCATACAGAGTGAAATAAGTCAGAAAATGAAAAACAAATACCGTATGAGAACACATATATATGGAATCGAAGAAAAAAAGAGAAGAAATGGTTATGAAGAACCTAGGGGCAGGACAGGAATAAAGATGCAGACCTACTAGAGAATGGACTTGAGGACATGGGGAGGGGGAAGGGTAAGCTGGGACAAAGTGAGAGAGTGGCATGGACTTATATATACTACCAAATGTAAAATGGTTAGCTAGTGGGAAGCAGCCGCATAGCACAGGGAGATCAGCTCTGTGCTCTGTGAATACCTACAGGGGTGGGATAGGGAAGGTGGGAGGGAGGGAGACACAAGAGGGAAGAGATATGGGGATATATGTATATGTATAGCTGATTCACTTTGTTATAAAGCAGAAACTAACACACCATTGTAAAGCAATTATACTCCAATAAAGATGTTAAAAAAAAAAACTACATCTACAAGTATCTATTCTCTTGTTCTTGGTGGTGAGAGAAGAACTTTATAATAAGTCAAAAAATAGAAGAAAATATAGTGAATGTTCTTCCTGAAATTAAAAAGAGACTGACAATCAACTTCAGACTACTCTCATTCATGTAAAATTTCATTTTTCTTTCAGTAATAGTCTTTAAGCAGCTAAAATATTCATCCATTCTCCCAATACAATCGCTCTTCCCACAAATTGGCAGACCACAGTCCCATTAAGGCTACCGAAAAGCTGGGCTTCCCCTGAATTTCAGGCTTTTTGTGAAAGTTAGCAACATTCAGTATCTAACTGATAACTGAATAGAAGGGAATAAAAGATAGCAACAAAACCAGAGACAAAATTCCTAGCGGAATGAATTCAAAAAGCAAATGTGTACTGAACAAAGTGGAGACACTCCTGCTAAATCAGTGGCATTAATAGGCATTATTTCAAGCTTAGCCTTTTTACACAGCAATCATCCTGCAAGTTGCCTTTTGGAGCATTCGCTATCTCATAAAAAGCTGTGTGATTTCAAAGTCTGAAACAATAAAAAGCCAGAATAACTAATGTAAAATAAGAGATCAGTGCTCAGAGATGCCACTTTAGTATGGAAGCATCTTAGAAAGAAGTGTCAGAAGCCCAGAAATGAATAAAAAATATCGTTCAATGAATATAGCCATGACTTGTCAATTTCAAGAAGTTTTGTATCCTTCAAAAATAAGGTTAATTTGTCCTGATATTAAGCTGCTATTGATTTGAAAATTTCCATTCCTCCAGGTCACACCTCTTTCTTCATCTGATGTACAGCTCTTGGTGTATTTTTTTTTCATTTTTAATAAAGGCTCTGATACAAAAACAAAACAAAAGCTTATTGTTTCCATTGATCTTTTCTGCACTCGCTTAATATTTCTTTCTATTCTTTTAATATTGAATTTTCTTAGAGCTCTCTTCCTGCTTATGACTTTGCTTCCTGCTAGGGCAGCCCTTTGCCTCTGCCATCTTCTCCAGTTGCTTGCTCAACATTGGCTAACATTTTCATCTTTGAAAGATATAGCCATCTTCAGGATTCAAATTAAAGGCAGTGTCATTTTAAGAACAGCCTATCTTGAAGGCTATGACCTACCCATTTCATCTGGAATACTTTCTGGAGTACTAATTTAATGTATCTAGAAATTCACTTAAGTAGTTGCTATAGCCTTGTGTTCTGAAATATGACTTATCCACTGCTAGGAGTTTAGGACAGAGTTTGTCTCTGTAGAGATGGCTGCAGTACAGAATTTACATGTTCAGCAGAGCAATAGGTGACACAAATTTACTATAGACAACACTGTAGCACTGGAGAGGTGGTCTCTTTTCACTTCTCAAACTAATTAATTCTCAAACCTTCCTAATTGCCTTTAAAGACCCAAATGGTTATAAAATCATGTCATTTGCTTAATGTTCTCATAATAAAATATATTATCTAATCAGAAATATTTTTCCTAAATCTATTTCCTGGAAATCTGTACAGCTTTCATATTATGCTCTTGTAAGAAGGAGAAACAATTCATAGGGAAGATCTATGAATTCTAACATATTATTATGTACTCTATAATTCTTTGTCCAGCAGTTGCCCTGGAATCTGGCTCAGAACCAAGAACTAATGTCTTCCCACCACTGAGAGGGAATGGAGCAAAAGTTTCAATTCTCTTCAATATAACCTATTCAGTACCCCCACAAAGTGGTAATCCAAATGTATTCCCCCATTCTGCTCTTTCCCCAACACATATATTAAGCAGAGATAGATCTTTTCCTGCCCTCCATAATATTAGATTTAAGTTTAATTACGTCTGCCACACATTGAAGGAAAGACTGTTTTGTTTTCAAATTGGACTTGCCTTTACCAAATGTCAGTAGTCCATCTTGGTTTCTGAAATTGGATTTGCATATTTCCGTCTTTGTTACGTCTAAATTAAACTGCTAAGGCATAACACGTATTGAATTCTGTTCAGAGACATTCTCTCATTACTAAAGTGTGATCCTCTCTTTAAAAGTTAAAAGAAATCATATGCATGAGTGTGTACGCGCAAACAAGATGTATGTGGGAGTAAAATGTGCACTGCAGAGGTTGCCTGCCAGCAGCCCATTAACTGAAGCTTCCTTGTTTTTCCAAATTCTGAATAATTCCCATCTGCCTTGGCTCTCTCTCGGCATAAAATCCAAATCCCTTAATGTGGGAACGGCGAAATCTGCAGACTAGAGCACTGAGACAGTTTAAGAATGTTAGTTTTGCCTCATGGGTATTACAGAGCAAAGGTTTCAAAGGACCTTTCAAAATTCTGTTTATCCTCTAAACAATGTGCAACTGCTAAGATAAAATGATAATATGCTGATTACCAGCTATGCATTTGCACACGTGTGTTTGTTATGTGCAAATATTTTCTCCCAGAAATGGTGCAGGTGCACTGTAGGCTTTTGTTGTATCTGACTAAAATAGCCTTAAGTTCAGTGCTACTGTTATAATTTAATTCCTGTACATAGCAGTCTGTCACCTCCATTCACATAGAGTTTCTCAATTTTATATTCCCAGTGCTATCTTATAAAATTGCACCATCCCTTCCTTCAGCCACCCATTTGCTTTTCCTTGATAGGAAGATGGGATCACATCCCTGAGTCAGCAGCTTTTTAATTTATTATTTACCCCATTGCACATTCAGTTTTTTGGTAATAACAGTTTTTCAATTCCTGTACACAGAGAGAATTGGTACTTTCTGCTCATTTCTTCTTAGGGCCCTCTATCAGTTTATGAATTTCCTGAACTTAATACCAACAGATAATGACCCACTATTATTTTATTGCTCATTACAGGTGAGTTTTCAGTACCACTGGTCTTTCATCTTTCTCTTTTCATCAGCATACTTTATGTAATGGCTCTTCCATCCAAACTGTATATTTCATAGTCTTTTGCCTCTAAAAGATTGCTCTGTAATAATATGCCATACCGATCATACATCTACTTAAAACTAGGTTTTGCTTTTGATCACTCACCTCTATCAAAACACGGCATATGTATTTCTCCCTGTTCCTCAACTTTTCATCTCTAGAAAATTGTTCGATTTCTGCAAAAGAAGAATATTTTTCCCATTAAGAATTTGGAAGCTTGACTTAAGATCACTTTGGACATAGTTAACATTTATAAGCATATAACAACATCCTGCACTCTGCACGTGAAACATATGAAATTATTTTCTTAAAATACCTAGTCATTCTGGTCCTTTGCTCCTTAATTCATCTTTCCCTCTTGCTCCAATTTTCTCCTTACCTTTATATGTGCTGTTTTCTGATATTGATATATTCTATACTTGGGTAAAGAGTCTAGTAGTGTTGCAGTGGCTCACACTCAAGGAGCTTGGAGAGGAGCGATGTCATGCAAGAATAAGAGACTCTCTTAGTTGAAGACATAAGTAGCTGTCAGATATGGTACTTCCAAATAATGTTCTCGTAGGCTTGCCTTAACAGGCTAGAGACTCAAAATCTTTTCAAGGGTACTAAGGAGTGCCATGGAGGAAAAAAAGGCTAGTGACATTCTTCTATTTGCCTCAAACACAGCAATTAATTTTTTAAGCACAAAGTTGGTTTTATGCTCTATAAAGTCACCAAGTGGGTTCTATGTACTATAGTATTTCAATGTAAGGAATATTAAATTTCAAATTAGTATATTGTCTCAAATGCGGACGGGGAAGACTTACATTGATCTCCTGAGAAGTGCTTTTTTGCAAGGACATGCTGACAAAATAAATCATCTTCTATCCCCTTCTCATTTCCTCTTTCAAGGAATAAAATTTAGAGCAAGGAAATCTTCCAAATGAGAAAAATTGAAATTGCATAATTAAAGGCCTAGCAATATTAAGGTCAAATAAGCCCTACTGTGATGGAGAAAAAGTCATGATCCTTAGGAATTTCTTCAGACTGGACTTCACCAACAGTGCTGGGAAAACATTGTTTTGCCTTCTGTGCTCATTCAAATCAGAACAAGACATAAACTACAAGAATTTAGCTGAGGAAAATTAGCTACCCAAGTGACATCTATTGGAGTAAACCAATTACTTATGAATGAACACTCTGAATTATTTCTGAAATTATACCTGTCTTTTGTGCTCTTCATTATCATCCAGGTAGTTGTTATTTCATTTCTAATCACTTGAGAGAAAAAGAAAGTAATAAAAGCTTTAATAAAAGCTATGGAAGACTTTCCTGTATGCAGTTGAGGACTCATATTGGCCTGCATTATCCCTGTGTATAACCCTGTTTGACCTATCCATTTCTATTGGGGCTGGTATAACAGATCAAATAAAATTCCTTTCTGAGGGGAGCAAAGGGAAGTAATCCAGATATTTTGCCAAGGATGGCTAATCTTGAAAACCACCTGCATCCAGGACCTGCATCCAAACTATTTCTTCTTTTAAGCTAATTTATATATTCTTCATTCTCTAGCCATGATCAACAGGTTCTACCTAATATTTGGCCTTATGCTTTGAGAAAGACTCAGAAATTTCTTTTAATTGCTGTATCTCAGAAAGTACTATCTTAGGAGGGAAAAGCCCATTAGTAAGATGCCCAAAAATTATCAGAAGTCATGCACAATTGGCATTCTGTTTATTTGAGCCAATTTGCAGCTGGGGGACATCCACAGAACTAGGAAGGGAGTTGCCCACAAATTATAGTCAATGGTTAATTGAAAGAAAGACAGATTGGTAAACCATCTGTGGCCTATCACTAGGAAGAAACTAGATCAGCTGGCTCTCTGTCATTGTTCTAATTTATAATTCCAAGGAAATAACCACACTGCCATTTCCAGGCCTTTTCTCATGGCTCTGCCACATAATAACTGCAACCATAAGCAAGTCACATAACCCCAATATTATTTGTGCCTCAGTTTTATTACCTGTAAGATTCTGATAATGGTCATGCCTACTTTACAGAGTTGTCTGAGGATTTCCTGAAATAAAGTGTGGCATGATTCTAAAAAAATAAATAATGTACCTAACAAAATGCCTAGTAGAGTGTTAAATAAATATTAGGTGCTGATGTTTTGGTTACTTTTATTACCTAATATCTAATCTGAAGTAGTAAATTAATCATTCTGTGCTTGTCTCTGCTTTACTAGACATACATTTTTGTTAATAGCTTTTTTCTCCAACTAAAATCAAAGCATGTGTCTTCCTAAATCACACATCCCAGTAGGTTCCACTTTTCATTTCATAAACCCTATGTATAGGAGTTTCTACAAAATATCAGTGTTTGATGTCCAAGTTATCCAACATTATGCCTATCTATCACCAAGATATGAGGTGAAGCATTCAGTCAATAATTAAAACAACCTATTTATCCTTTGTGTGTGTATTTGTAAGTGGAGGGGGGAGAAGATAGCTTTTATCTGAATAATCTAAATCAGTCTCCTTAGCTATGCAAACCACTCTTTTCACCTGTCAATATCAACCAGGCCATACAGATTTTCAGTTGGAGAAAACTACTAAATCTGCTTTAGCATATAGGATTCTTTTGTTTTTAGTCCATTTCTGTAGTCTATTCCACTGATTATCAGATTCAGTTGTTTCATATTTGACCAGCCAGACGTTGAAAGTAACACAGTTGCTTGCCTCACCTAGCTGGAGACCAGACATAATCCAGGCGTGTCCCTGGTAGCTGATTATTTAACATGGGAATAGTGGGGAAAGGCACCTAAGCTGACAAATAGCTGGCACCACTGTGCACAGCAAACAATGAATATTTGGTACTCATTTACTATCCAGTTCCATAAATAATATTAGGCTTCCAAAGCATATTACAATGAGACCCTTTAAATGTAGAAATAAATGTACCTTTTATCTCCCTTCAAATACTACCATGCTAACCACAACATGAAATCCAGCTGCTGTTTTCTTTTCATGAGTTCTTTAAAAAGAAAACTCCAGTGTAATATAAAACATGTTCTAATCACTACATCTAATTATCAAGAAAAATAAATAACTCTCACATTAATTGCTTTAAACATAGCAAAATGAATAATTAAAAATTACAGACTGAAATTTCAGAAATATTCTGTCAAACAAAACAAAGTCAAACAAAGTGTGACCTTATCTGTCCACTGATTCTACCCATTTCCCATGGTCATTTTGAAGAAAATGCCTATCAGTAGATATCACCTGAATAAGGTGAGATATTATTGGACTTTAAGCTAATGTTTGTAAAATATTCTGAATTAATTGGTTGAATGGTATTAAATATTAATAAGATATCAGTATTTTCATTGTCTTAATAATATTAACCATCCTTTTCTTTAGCTAATTCTATCTTCTTACTCTACTCTTGCTTTCATTCTCACTGTATCCCATTCCTTTCTCAAGGATTAGAAAACATGTGTATTTGGAATTCACTGAATTCTTTCTTTTTATTTCTCAAATGACAAGCTGTTTCTCTTTGAAACATGTTAACTAATCCAATGAATTCAATGACTACATTTGGAACCTTGTCCATGTTTCTGAAAGAACAAATCCAGGAGCAAGTTCTAAGCAGATATATCAAGAATTGAAAAGTTGTACTGTTTTGTCAAAATGTGGACATTTATTTTCTATTGTGACATCCTCCTTAGTGAAATGGAATTTTAAAATGTATGCCATCATGAAGCTGTACTTTTATGTTAAAAGCCTTCATTTTTCTATCTTACTTGACTTTCAATTCTAGCTGGTTGATGGTCTATACATAAATAGCTAGAAGGAGAAAGGCTAAGTTGACTCATCTTAACCCTTTGCTCTAACACAATCATAGTTGAGCTCATTCTAAACCATTTTTCAGTTATAATTTAAACAATGGAGACTAGTATGAAAAGATTTGATAGTCTTCTAATTTTAACCACCACAGCTTTAGGCCTAGAGGCAGTGCCAAGTCTTTAGTCAGTAAACACTTGAAGATACAATGATACCATACTTTATTGTCACCAGTTGGACATCTGTATATTTCTCCTATTTTTTAAGGTGTGTTTTTCCTGGATATAGGCTCGACAAAACACAACAATGGCTTTCTTTCAATCACACTCATTTCAACGAATTGAAGGGGTGGGGGAAGTGAATAATGTCATTTTGGAAGTCTAAGGCCTAAAAATATATAGAAAAAACTATGCTGGCTTGAGTAATTTATTGTACTACATTACAATATTTATTGTAAAGAGTGCAGAACCATGATGAGAGAAGCTAACCAACCCAAGCTTCATTGTTGAAAGAGGGAATGGGTGAACAGACAGCATAAATATTAAGAAAACTGATAATCATATTAGCCTTTCTGATTGGAGGAACTCATGATGAGGTGATGCCTGATAAATGGCTATTCTACTATTATATAAACTTCTGTTCATTTTTAAACTTCAGCCAACACCATTTATACAAGGGGCTCTGGTAAGAGGAGATAGGGCTAGATAAGGCCACTGCTGAGAGTGGTTAGAGTTAACAATAATAAAAAGTTTGGTAACAGAGATTTGATACCAGCAGATTCAGCACCAGAAGCAGGATGACTGTGGGAGCTGTGCAGTCTGCAACTCACGGCTGCATTCATATACCAAAAAGCTTGATGGCATATTTGGATGCTTTGGGTGGCATCAGGATTAGAAGGTTGCATATAAATGTTAAAGCCTAAAGTGCAGCCCCTCCTTTTCAGATGAGGAAACTGAAAACAACCCTGTGAGGGAAAATGATCTTCCCAGGTCATTGAATTAGCTACTGGAAAAGCCAAGAACCTTCTCCTGACTCTCAATCTAGTGTTTTCCCTACATTAATCAATGGATTCTAAAAGTTGAAGTTATTTTCATGTCTTGACTATTTTAAATAATGCTGCAATGAACATATGGGTGCACATACACATATCTTTTTGAATTAGTGTTTTTGTGTTCTTCAGATAAATGCCTAGAAGTGGAATAGCTGTGTCATATGGTAGTTCTATTCTTTAGGAATCTCTGTACTGTTTTCCATAGTAGCTGCAATTTACAATCTCACCAAAAGTGTTATTTTTTTTCCACATCTTTTCCAACACTTGTTATTTGTTGCCTTTTTGATAATAGCCATTCTGACAGGTGTGAGGTAATATCTCATTATGGTTTTGACTTGCATTTCCCTGATGATGAGTGATTTGAGCATCTTTTCATATGCCTGTTGGCCATCTGTATGTCTTCTTTGGAAAAATGTCTATTCAGATCCTCTATTTTTTAATCTGTTTATTTGTTTTTGTTGTTGAGTTATGTGAGTTCTTTCTGTATTTTGATTATTAACCCCTTTCAAATATATGATTTTCAACTATCTTCTCCCACCCAGTAGGTTGCATTTGCATTTTGATGATGGTTTCCTTCACTGTGCAGAAGCTTTTTAGTTTGATGCAGTCCTATTTGTTCATTTTTGCTTTTGTCTCTAAGTGTCCAACAAAGGATGAATGGATAAAGAAGATGTGGTATATATACACAATGGAATACTACTCAGCCATAAAAAGAATGAAATCCTACCATTTGTGAAAACATGGATAGACCTTGAAAGTGTTATGCTACGTGAAATAACTCAGACAGAGAAAGACAAATACCTTATGATTTCACTTATATGTGGTATCTAAAGAAAAACAAACAAAATAAACAAAACAAACTCTGGTACAGAGATCAGATTAGTGGTTACCAGAAGGGAAGGGGGTTGGAGGGTGGTAAAATGGGTGAAGAAAGTCAACTGAATTATGATGGACGGTAACTAGACTTGTGGTGATCACTTTGTAGTGTATATAGATGTTGAATTACAGTTGACTCATGAACAACAAGGGTTTGAAATGCATGGGTCTACTTATATGCAGATATTTTTCAGGAGTAATACTATAGTACTACATGGTCCATGGTTGGTTGAATCTGATGTTGCAGAGGAACCTCAGATACAGAAGGCCAACTGTAAGTTATACATGGATTAAACCCCATATTGTTAAAGGGTCAAATGTATCACATTATACACCTTAAACTTATATAATAATGAAAAAGAAGTTGAAGTTAGCCAAAAGTCATCCATTTTTTTCAGCTGGTTTCATTTGTTTAAATTATACTATGATGTTTCTTTTAAACAGTAATAGGCATAGTTAATCAGTGTTTAATCTACATTGGGATGAAGAAGGGGAGAAGTCAATGTTATATAGTGGAAAAAGCACTGAACTAGAATTGGGGAGACCTAGGTTCTAGTTCCAGATATTTGCACATCTAGCACTGTGACCTTAGATTAATTATTTAACCTTACTAGATCTCACTTTCCAAATTGGAAACCAAAAACTGTGAACTAGACAATGTTTTTGATGGTTAATTTTATTTGTCAACTTGACTGGGAGATAGGGTGCATAGATATTTGGTCAAACATGATTGTGTAATGGTTACTTTGGATGACATTAACATTTAAATCAGTAGATTGAATAAAGCAACTTGCCCTCCCTAATGTGGGGGGGGACACATCCAGTTAATTGAAGACCTGAATAGAACAAAAAGGCTGAGCCTCCCATGAGTAAGAGAGGATTCTTTCTGCCTGACCGCATTTGAGCTGAGGCATCAATTTTTTTTCCCTGACTTTGGACTCAGACTGGAGCTACACCATCAGCTCTCTTTGGTCTCCAGCTTACCAACTGCAGATCCTGGAACTTGTCAGCCTCCATAATCATGTGACATATTCCTTATAAAAAATCTTTGTCTCTCTCTCTCTCTCTCCCTCTCTCTCTCTCTCAATAGATATATTGAAGTGGGGAAAGGGAAGGAAAATATACAGACCGAGACAGACACATAAATATATATCCTATTGGTTCTATTTCTCTGGAGAACCCTTGACTAATACAGTGTCTAAGAACCTTTCAAACATCTTAAGAATTCTTTCTGGATAAATGATCTTGGACAAATAACCACTAATGTCCTCTTTCTACTGATATCCTCTGCCCTCTCCAACCAAAGTGAACTTTGAGAGCCAAGAAAGAACATAGTTAAAGCCATCTTCCTGGAGAATCAGTATAGAAAATTATCCACTTTTGAAAACCTAAAACATTGAGACCCAAGAAAAGCAGAATGAAAATTCTGAATTAAATCCTCATGAGCAGCTCTGCAAATATGGATAGCCAAATGATTTTTGATATTTTTACATGTATCTGTGTCTTCAATTGTTATTTATCTTCTTTCCCTTTAAATTGCAGATTTTTAATGCCAAGGACTACATCCCTTATTTCTTAGACTTGCATTCTCCTTCATTTAATGTTAGTGCCAAGTTCAGGGTCCTGTCCTTATTGTCTCCTCAATCAATGCTGACAGAGAAAGGATTGAGAGTTATCATAAGAAGTCAAGGGATGCAACTAATCAAGAAATCCACTGAGTCCAAAGGTAGGAAATTTGAGGTCTGAAATAATACACAAAACACTTATAGTCAATGAGTAGAGGAGAAAAGATTAAAGCTTTGGTGAGAAGTGTGTTTTTTCAACACATCTCTACTGCTGATTCTTTTTCTTCAGCTTTCCTTAAATGTATTGATCAAGAATGTTTGGTTGCAGGTGCCAGGAATCCTACTTTAAAAAGCCTTAGCTAGAAAGGAGAGTTATTTGCTCATTTACCTGGGAATGGAATTCATATCTAATATGACTGTATCAGGGATTCAGACAACAACATTAGGACTCTCTTGAGCTCTACTTTCTGCTTCTTGCTGCATGCCAGAATAACAGGTCATTTTTGCAGACCAGGTCTTCCAAGTAGTGGAAGATACGGACATCAGAATTTCATGTCTCTCATCCTCACAATTTACAATCTGAGAGATAAAGTGGCCATACCACCAGTACCACTGAGAAAAATCTCTGGGTAAGACATTGATTGACTCACTTGGAATCACTTTCATTCCTAATCTAGTCATTGTGGCCAATAACCAGGAAGATTGTGTACTATTACTTGTGTGCCCTAGGTAATGTGAGGAAATTGTCTTGTTTCTTTAGGCCTCAACTCTCTGACTTGTCAAGTGAGAGTCGAATTAGACAAAGGGAATTCTGCCAGTTGTGTCATCAAATGAAGCTCACTTTATCTCAGGGTGTGGCACACTTCAAAATTTTAGCAACACAGAAAGGGTCATACAAAGAAGTGTTATTTTCTAATTATATAACAAACTCCATTAAACCCATCACCCAAACTGAGAACCAGAACATTGATAGTAACTAACATCTAACTTTGTGCTTCTTTGTCAGCTTATTGCCTGTCTCCCTCTACCTAAGATAATCACTATCCTGATTTTTATTTTATCCTTTCCTTGCATTTTAAAATAAGGTTTATCTCATACTTCTGTGTGCTAAAGATATATATTGTTTAATTTTAGTTGAATTTGCATTTTATAAAAAGTGTATTATCCTATGCAATCTTCTGGGTCTTGCTTTCTGCACTGAACAAATATCTATTCTGATGACTGGGGTTTGCTTTTTTCTAAGCTTTTGCTTTTCTTATTATGATTGTTTTGAAGGTTTTGTTTTACTTTCCTTTTCTGCTTCTCCTCCTCCCCACCCTCTGTCTATTACAAACAATGCTGCTATGAATATTTCTGTGCTTGTGCAAGAAAGTTGGGGGAAGATATTTTGAGTCATAAGGTCCTTGAATATTCAACTTTATAAGACAATGCCCAACTGTTTTCCAAAGTGGTTATGCCAATTTACACTCTCACTAGCAACATATCAAGATTCTGTAAAACCATACCCAATGGTATTGTCAAAATTCTTAACTTCCTTTTCCATTCAAATGAGTATAATATATCTCTTTGAGATTATATCATTATTATATTTTACATTATTTATTATTTTATTATATTATATATTATTAATGAGGAAAAGACTTTCTGTGTATGTTTATCAGCCATATGTATTTTTTATCTTCTGTGAAAATACTTAACTTTTGCCCTATTTTTCTGTTCTTGCTTTTTGTCCTTTCCCTATGGGTTGATTTATAAGATTTTTATTGTTGGTATCAGCCCTTTGACACTTATATGTGTTGCAAATGCCTTCTCTCAGTTAGGGTGTTACCTTTTCACTACATTTTAATGAAAATAAGTTGTTAATATAGTCAAAACAATAAATATTTTATTTTATGGCTAGCACATTTTATATTTTGCTTAAGAAATTCTTCACCTACCCTAAGGTGATAGTCACTTAAAGTTTATACAAATAGTGCTAAAGTTTGCTTTTAACATCAAAACACTTAATTCATCTGGAGTTGTTTTTCTGCACAGGCATACCTTGGAGATATTGCAGGTTTGTTTCCACACCATTGCAATAAAGTGAGTCATACACTTTTTTGCTCTCCCAGTGCAGATAAAAGTTACATTTACACTATACTCTATTAAGTGTGCAATAGAATTATCTCTTAAAAAACAATGTATATAACTTAATTAAAAATACTTTATTGCTAAAAAAATGCTCACCATCATCTGAGCCTTCAGTGATTCTTAATCTTTATGCTGATAGAGGGTCTTGCCTTGATATTGATGGCTGCTGACTGATCAGGGTGGTTGTTGCTGAAGTCTGGGATGGCTGTGGCAATTTCTTAACATAAGACAACAATGAACTTTGCCGAATCAATCGGTGTTTCCTTTCATGAACAATTTCTCTGTAGCAGGCAATGCTGCTTAATAGAATTTTACCTACATAACTTCTTTCAAAATTGGAGTCAATCCTCTCAAACACTGCTCCTGCTGAACCAACAAGGTTTATGTAATATTCTAAATCCTTTGTTGTCATTTCAACAACCTTCATAGTGTCTTCACCAGGAGTATCGATAGATTCTGTCTCAAGGAACCACTTTCTTTGTTCAACGACAAGATAAAACTCCTCATCCATTAGTTTTATCATGAGATTGCAGCAATTCAGTCACATCTTTAGTCTTTACGTTTAATTCTAGTTCTCTTGCTATTTCTACTACATCTGCAGTTACTTCCTCCACTGAAGTCTTGAACCCTTCCAAATCATCCATGAGGGTGGGAATCAACGTCTTCCACACTCTTGTTAATGTTGATATTTTGACCTCTTCCCATGAATTACAAATATTCTTAATGACATCTAGAGTGGCAGATCCTTTCCAGAAGGTTTTCAGTTTACTTTGTGCAGATCCATCAGAGGAATCACTATCAATGGCAGCTATAGCCTTCCAAATATATTCCTTAAATAATAAAACTTGAAAGTCGAAATTACTCCTTGATCCATGGGCTGCAGAATGGATATTGTGTTACCAGGCATGAAAGCAACATTAATCTCATTGTACATATTCATCTGAACTCTTGGGTGACCAGGTGCATTGTCAATAAGCAGTAATATTCTGAAAGGAATCTTTTTTTTCTGAGCAATAGGTCTAAATACTGGGCTTAACAGATGTGGTAAACAGATGTGCTGTCATCCAGACTCTGTTGTTCTATTTATAGAACACAGGCAGAGTAGATATAGCCTTATTCTTAAGGGCCATAGGATTTTCAGAGTGGTAAATGAACAGTGGCTTCAACTAAAGTCATCGGCTGTATTAGCCCCTAACAAGAGAGTCAGCCTATTGAAGATTTGAAGCCAGGCACTGACTATTCCTCTCTAGCTATGAAAGTCCTAGATGACATCTTCCACTATATTAGGCTGTTTCATCTACCTTGAAGATCTGTTGTTTAGTGTAGCCACTTTCATTAATTAATTACCTTAGCTAGATCTTCTGGATAACTTGCTTCAGCTTCTACATTACCACTTGCTGCTTCACCTTTCCTTTTTATGTTATGGGGATGGCTTCTTCCCTTAAACCTGATGAACCAACATTGGTTACCTTCAAACTATTATTCTGCAGCTTCTTCACCTCTCTCAGACTTCATAGACTGAAAGAGAGTTAGGGTCTTGCTCTGGATTAGGCTTTGACTTTCGGGAATGTTGTAGCAGGTTTGCTCTTCTATCCAGACCAATAAAATGTTATATCAGCAATAAAGCTGTTTTGCTTTCTTATCATTTATATGTTCACTGGAGTAGAACTTTTAATTTCTTTCAAGAACTTTTCCTTTGCATTTAAAACCTGGTTAGCTTTATGACACAAGAGGTCTAGACTTTGGCCTATTTTGGATTTTGGTGTGTCTCCTTCACTAAACTTAATCATTTCTAGCTTTTTGATTTAAAGTGAGAGACATGCAACTCTTTAACTTAATCACTTAGAGGTCATTGTAGGGTTATTATGTGATCTAATTTCAATATTTTTGTGTCTTATGGAAGAGGAAAGCTGAGAAGAGGGAGAGAAATGGGGCAATGGCTGATCAGTGGAGCAGTCAGAGCACACACAACATTTATTAAGTTCACAGTGTTATATGGGCATAATTTGTGTAGCCCCAAAACAAAATAGCAACACCAAAGATCACTGATCACAGATAACAATAACAAAAATAAAAATAATAAAAAAGTTTGAAATATTGTGAGAATTACCAAAATGTGACAGAGAGACACGAAGTGAGCAAATGCTGCTGGAAAAAATGTTGCCAATAGCCTTGCTTGAGGCACGGTTGCCACAAACTTTCAAGTTTTTAAAAAAATGCAATACCTGAAAAGCAGGATGAAATGAGGTATGCCTGTATATAGTTTGAGGTAAGGATTCAATTTTATTTTCTCCATGTGTATAACAATTTGTACTAGCTCTGTTTATTGAATAGTTCATCTTTCATCATAGATCAGTCTTGACATCACCGACAAATATCGAAGTTTCCATGATACATGGTATACCTAGTGTTTAACCACCTGCCAAAAAATAATTTGAAAACTTTGTTTTAAACATATAAAAGCTGGATTCACTTTCTATAGATGAAGCATTTGCAATAACAGAGAACATTTCAACAGTTCATTCAAGTGAAAAAGGAAAGATTTTGTACATAGTTTCCACCCCATCATTTATCAGGCAGGCTTGCGCTTCGTAAGATAAAGTCACGTGAAAGAAGTGATCGAGACTGAATTTTCTTTATGGTTATGCTGGTAACCATAGTCAGTTTAAGAGATATTTGTAAAAAACTGAAGAGAATAAGATGTTTATTTTTTAACATCTTTATTGGAGTCTAATTGCTTTACAATGGTGTGTTACTTTCTGCTTTATAACAAAGTGAATCAGTTATACATATATACCCTTACCTCTTCACACTTGCATCTCCCTCCCTCCCACGTTCCCTACACCATCCCTCTATGTGGTCACAAAGCACCGAGCTGATCTCCCTGTGCTATGTGGCTGCTTCCCACTAGCGATCTATTTTACACTTGGTAGTGTATATATGTCCATGCCACGCTCTCACTTTGTCCCAGGTTACCCTTCCCCCTCCCCGTATCCTAAAGTCCATTCTCTTGTAGGTCTGCATCTTTATCCCAGTCATGGCCCTGGGTTCTTCATGACCTTTTTTTTTTTTTTTTTAGCTGCAATATATATGTGTTAGCATACGGTATTTGTTTTACTCCTTCTGACTTACTTCACTCTGTATGACAGACTCTAGGTCCATCCACCTCACTACAAATAACTCAATTTCGTTTCTTTTTATGGCTGAGTAATATTCCATTGTATATATGTGCCACATCTTTACCCATTCATCTGTCAGCGGACATTTAGGTGGCTTCCATGTCCTGGCTATTGTAAATATAGCTGCAGTGAACATTGTGGTACATGACTCTTTTGAATTATGGTTTTCCCAGAGTATATGCCCGGTAGTGGGATTTCTGGATCATATGATAGTTCTATTTTTACTTTTTTAACGAACCTCCATAATGTTCTCCATAGTGACTGTATCAATTTACATTCCCACCAACAGTGCAAGAGGGTCGCCGTTTCTCCACACCCTCTCCAGCATTTATTGTTTATAGATTTTTTGATGATGGCCATTCTGACCAGTGTGAGATGATATCTTATTGTAGTTTTGATTTGCATTTCTCTAATGATGAACGATGTTGAACATTATTTCATGTCCTTGTTGGCATTCTGTATATCTTCTTTGGAGAAATGTCTATTTAGGTCCTCTGCCGATTGTTGGATTGTGTTGTTTGTTTTTTTGATATTTAGCTGCATGAGCTGCTTGTAAATGTTGGAGATTAATGTTTTGTCAGTTGCATCATTTGCAAATATTTTATCCCATTCTGAGGGTTGTGTTTTGGTCCTGTTTATGGTTTCCTTTGCTGTGCCAAAGCTTTTAAGTTTCATTAGGTCCCACTTGTTTATTTTTGTTTTTATTTCCATTTCTCTAAGAGGTGGGTCAAAAAGGATCTTGCTGTGATTTATGTCACAGACTGTCCTGCCTCTGTTTTCCTCTAAGAGTTTGACAGTGTCTGGCCTTACATTTAGGTCTTGAATCCATTTTGAGTTTATTTTTGTGTATGGTGTTAGGGAGTGTTCTAATCTCATACTTTTACATATACCTGTCCAGTTTTCCCATCACCACGTATTGAAGTGGCTGTCTTTCCTCCGCTGTATATTCTTGCCTCCTTTATCAAAGATAAGGTGACTATATGTGTGTGGGTTTATCTCTGGGCTTTCTATTCTGTTCCATTGATCTATATTTCTGTTATTGTGCCAGTACCATACTGTCTTGATTACTATAGCTTTGTAGTATAGTCTGCAGTCAGGGAACCTGATTCCTCCAGCTCCATTCTTCATTCTCAAGATTGCTTTGGCTATTCAGGGTCTTTTGTGTTTCCATACAAATTGTGAAAATTTTTGTTCTAGTTCTGTGAAATATGCCAGTGGTAGTTTGATAGGGATTGCATTGAATCTGAAGATTGCTTTGGGTAGTAGAGTCATTTTCACAATGTTTATTCTTCCAACCCAAGAGCATGGTATATCTCTCTATCTGTTTATATCATCTTTAATTTCTTTCATCAGTGTCTTATAATTTTCTGCATACAGGTCTTTTGTCTCCTTAGGTAGGTTTATTCCTAGATATTTTATACTTTTTGTTTCAATGGTAAATGGGAGTGTTTTCTTGATTTCACTTTCAGATTTTTTATCATTAGTGTATAGGAATGCCAGAGATTTCTGTGCATTAATTTTGTATCCTGCTACTTTACCAAATTCACTGATTAGCTCTAGTAGCTTTCTGGTAGCATCTTTAGGATTTTCTATGTAGAGTATCATGTCATCTGCAAACAGTGACAGCTTTACTTCTTTTCTGATTTGGATTCCTTTTATTTCTTTTTCTTCTCTGATTGCTGTGGCTAAAACTATCAAAACTATGTTGAATAATAGTGGTGAGAGTAGGCAACCTTGTCCTGTTCTTGATCTTAGTGTAAATGGTTTCAATTTTTCACCATTGAGGACAATTTTGGCTGTGGGTTTGTCATATATGGCCTTTATTATGTTGAGGTAAGTTCCCTTGGTGCCTGCTTTCTGGAGGGTTTTTTATCATAAATGGGTGTTGAATTTTGTTGAAAGCTTTCTCTGCATCTATTGAGATGATCATATGGTTTTTCTCCTTCAGTTTGTTAATATGGTGTATCACATTGATTGATTTGTGTATATTGAATAATCCTTGCATTCCTGGGATAAACCCCACTGGATCATTATGTATGATCTTTTTAATGTGCTGTTGGATTCTGTTTGCTAGTATTTTGTTGACGATTTTGGCATCTATGTTCATCAGTGATATTGGTCTCTAGTTTTCTTTCTTTGTGACATCTTTGTCTGGTTTTGATATCATGGTGATGTTGGTCTCGTATAATGAGTTTGGGAGTGTTCCTCCCTCTGCTGTATTTTGGAAGAGTTTGAGAAGGATAGGTTTGAACTCTTCTCTAAATATTTCATAGCATTCGTCTGTGACGCCATCTGGTCGTGGGCTTTTGTTTGTTGGAAGATTTTTGTTCATAGTTTCAATTTCAGTGAGTGTGATTGGTCTGTTCATATTTTCTATTTCTTCCTGGTTCAGTCTCGGAAGGCTGTGCATTTCTACGAATTTGTCCATTTCTTCCAGGTTGTCCATTTTATGGGCATAGTGTTGCTTTTAATAATCTCTCATGATCCTTTGTACTTCTGCAGTGTCAGTTGTTACTTCTCCTTTTTCATTTCTCATTCTATTGATTTGAGTCTTCTCCCTTTTTTTCTTGATGAGTCTGGTTAATGGTTTATCAATTTTGTTTATGTTCTCAAAGAACCAGCTTTTAGTTTTATTGATGTTTGCTATTGTTTCCTTCATTTCTTTTTCATTTATTTCTGATGTGATCTTTATGATTTCTTTCCTTCTGCTAACTTTGTGGGTTTTGTTGTCCTTTCTCTAATTGCTTTAGGTGTAAGGTTAGGTTGTTTACTTTAGGTGTTTGCTGTTTCTTGAGGTAGGATTGTATTGCTGTAAACTTCCCTCTTCAAACTGCTTTTGCTGCATCCCATAGGTTTTGGGTTGTCATGTTTTCATTGTCATTTTCTTCTCGGTATTTTCTGATTTCCTCTTTGATTTCTTTGGTGATCTCTTGGTTATTAAGTAGCATATTGTTTAGCCTCCATGCATTTGTATTTTTTACAGATTTTTTTCTGTAGTTGATATCTAATCTCATAGTGTTGTGGTTGGAAAAGATGCATGATGTGTGATACGATTTCAATTTTCTTAAATTTACCAAGTCTTGATTTGTGACCCAAGATATGATCTATCCTGGAGAATATTCCATGAGCACTTGAGAAGAAAGTGTTTTCTGTTGTTTTGAGATGGAATGTCTTATAAATATCAATTAAGTCCATCTTGTTATAGAGCTCTACAGGGCTAACTTTGGACCTCCATGTTTTTTTATATTGTACTTTCTTACTGATGTGACATCTAACCACAGTGAACTTCAGACTTCAGGATAAAAGCTAAAGCACTGCCAGTGCATTCAAGGAAATATGAGTTTTGAACTCAAAATGACTACGAATTTAGCAGATATTATTTGAAGACTGCATGCATATTATACTGTAGAATGTTACTGAACTCTTTTCTTTTTTTTTTTTTTTTTTTGCGGTACGTGGGCCTCTCCCTGTTGTGGCCTCTCCCATTGTGGAGCACAGGCTCCACATTTCTGCATGGCTCAGTGGCCATGGCTCATGGGCCCTGCTGCTCCTTGGCATGTGGGATCTTCCCAGACCGTGGCATGAACACATGTCCCCTGCATCAGCAGGCGGACTCTCAACCACTGTGCCACCAGGGAAGCCCACCATAACATATTTTTAAGTATAAAAGCAGGCTATAGAACACTAGTATTTTTACATTTTTATTAATAAGTAGCACACACTCTCTCTCTCTCTCTCTTTCTCAGTCTCCCTCTCTCTTTTATATACACACACACATTTCTAGATAAATATATATCAATATGTTAGCAATGGCTAACTCTGAATTGTGGGGTTTGGAATGACCCTATTTTTTTCTGCTTATCTATATTTTTTGTTTTTCTAAAATGGTCTTGTGTTATCTGGGTATTTAAAAAATAAATGATTCATGCTAAAAAGATTCTGCAGCTGTCTTTAGAATTCATATCTCATGAAGTAACTGAATTATCACACATCTGACCCATTAGTGAAGCTCATTTCTGAAAGGAACTGACTGAGCTGAAAGAAAACCTATCTGCACTACATATACATAATATCCTTCAAATTTTGGAGAGGAGAATATAATTGCACAAATAATTCTAAAATTTCTGGCTATATGGCCAAACTCTGGGCTATGTTTGGGTCCATCTAACTATGAAAGCATATTTTCCCTTATGTCACTTCTGAAATCACTTTTAAGACCATTGTAGATGGAAAGCTGGAGTTAGTGCTAAAAGTAAATTCACCCTTGACTCCAAAGTCCTCTGTTCATAACACTATTCTCATTGACTTGTAACTGTGCACTTTGTGTGAATACAATTTTTTAACATAATTTAAAATGACTTTTTATCATTTCTGCTAAAATTCACGTTTAAAAATATATGTTTTTAGGAATCAAATTGTTTACTGAAGTATAGTTGATTTACAATTTTGTGTATGTTTCATGTGTACAGCAAAGTGATTTAGTTATACATATATATTCTTTTTCATATTCTTTTCCGTTATGGTTTATCACAGGATATTAGATATAGTTTCTTTTTTTAATTGAAGTATAGTTGATTTACAATGTTTTGTTAGCTTCAGGTGTACAGCATATTGATTATGTTATATATATATATA
>NW_021703779.1:84118106-84118439 GCF_005190385.1 Monodon monoceros
ATATATATATATATATATATATATATATTCTTTTCAGATTCTTTTCCATTGTAGTTATTACAAGATATTGAATCTAGTTCCCTGTACTATACAGCTGGACCTTGTTGTTTATCCATTTTGCATATGGTAGTTTGTGTCTGCTAATCCCAAACTCCTAATTTATCCATTACCCCACCTTTTCCTGCTCTGGCAACCATAAATTTGTTTTGTATGTCTGTGGGTCTATTTATGTTTTGTAAGTAAGTTCATCTGTATCATTTTGTAAACTTCACACATTAAGTGATACCGTATGATATTTGTCTTTCTCTGTCTGACTTACTTCACTTAGTATGA
>NW_021703779.1:84128439-84245744 GCF_005190385.1 Monodon monoceros
TATGTATAACTGATTCACTTTGCTGTAAACCTGAAACTAACACAACATTGTAAATCAACTATACTCCAATAAAATTTTTTAAAAATCTATTGGATGCAACAAAAGCAGTTTTAATAGGAAGTTCATAGTGACACAGGCCTACCTCAGGAAACAAGAAATAGCTCAATTAAACAGTATAACTTTACATTTAAAAGAAATAGAAAAAGGAGAACAAACAAAGCCCAAAGTTAGTAGAAGGTATAAAATAATAAAGATCAGAACAGAAAAAAAATGAAATGGACTAAAAAAATAGAAAAGATCAATGAAACTAAGAGCTAATAAGTTAAAAAGATAAATAAAATGGACACACCTTTAGCCAGACTCATCAACAAAAAAGTGATAGAGCCCAAATAAATAAAATAGAAAATGAAAGAGGAGAAATTACAAACAAAACCGCAGAAATACAAAGTATCATAAGAGAATACTGTGGGGGTTTGGAGAAGATGGCGGAAGAGTAAGATGCGGAGATCACCTTCCTCCCCACAGATACATCAGAAATGCATCTACACGTGGAACAGCTCCTAAAGAACACCCATTGATCACTGGCAGGAGACCTCAGACCTCCCAAAGGGCAAAAAACTCCGCACGTATCTGGATAGGGCAAAAGAAAAAAGAATAAACAGAGACAAAAGAATAGGGATGGGACCTGCACCAGTGGGAGGGAGCCGTGAAGGAGGAAGTGTTTCCACACACTAGAAGCCCCTTCGCGGGTGGAGACTGCGTTTGGCGGAGGGGGAAATCTTCAGAGCCATGGAGAAGAGTGCAGCCACAGGGGTGCAGAGGGAAAAGCAGAGATATTCCGACACAGAGGATTGGTGCCGACCAGCACTCACCAGCCCGAGAGGCTTGTCTGCTCACCCACTGGGGCGGGCAGGGGCTGGGAGCTGAGGCTCAGGCTTCGGAGCTTAGATCTCAGGTAGAGGACTGGGGTTGGGGGCGTGAACACAGCCTGAAGGGGGCTAGTGCACCACGGCTAGCCGGGAGGGAGTCTGGGAAAAATCTGGAGCTGCCGAAGAAACAAGAGACTTTTTCTTCGCTCTTTGTTTCCTGGTGCTCGAGGAGAGGGGATTAAGAGCACTGCTTAAAGAAGTTCCAGAGACAGGCACGAGCTGCGGCTATCAGCGTGAACTGAAGAGACAGGCATGAGATGCTAAGGCTGCTGCTGCCGCCACCAAGAAGGCTGTGTGTGAGCACGGGTCTCTATACCCACCTTCTCTCAACAGAGCCTGTGCAGCCCGCCACTGCCAGGGTCCCGTGATCCAGGAACAACTTCCCCGGGAGAATGCATGGCACGCATCAGGCTGGCGCAAAGTCAAACGGGCCTCTGCCACCGCAGGCTCGCCTTGCACACGTATCCCTCCCTCCCCCCAGCCTGACTGAGCCAGAGCCCCCGAATCAGCGGCTCCTTTAATCCCGTCCTGTTTGAGTGAAGAAAAGACGCCCTCAGGCGACCTATATGCAGAGGCGGGGCCAAATCCAAAGATGAACCCCCGGAGCTGTGCGAAAAAAGAAGAGAAAGGGAAATTCCTCCCAACAGCTTCAGAAGCAGCGGATGAAAGCTCCACAATCAACTTGATGTACCCTGAATCTGTGGAATACCTGAATAGATAACGAATCATCCCAAATTGAGGAGGTGGACTTTGGGAGCAAGATAGATTATATTTCCCCTTTTCCTCTTTTTGTGAGTGTGTATGTGTATAATTCACCATTTTTCCTAGGGCTCTGTCCATCCGTTTTTTTGTTGTTTTATTAATTTTTTTACAGTTAAAATTGTTTATTAATAATTATTTTTTATTTTAATAACTTTATTTTATATTATCTTATTTTACTTTATTTTATCCTCTTTCTTTCCTTCATACTTTCCTTCTTTCTGTCTTCCTTCCTTCCCTTCTTTCTTTCTTTCTTTCTTTCCTTCTTTCTTTCTTGCTTGCTTTCTATTTTTTCTCCCTTTAATTCTGATACGTGTGAAGGACAGTCTCTTGGCGCTCCAGGCAGGCATCAGGGCTGTGCCACTGAGATGGGAGAGCGAAATTCAGGACACTTGTCCACAAGAGACCTCCCAGCTCCACGTAATACCAAATGACGAAAATGTCCCAGAGATTTCCATCTAAACAACAGCACTCATTTTCACTCAACAGCCAGCAAGCTACAGTGCTGGACACCTTACGCCAAACAACTAGCAAGACAGGAACACAGCCCAATCCATTAGCAGAGAGGCTGCGTAAAATAATAATAAGGCTACAGACACCCCAAAGAACACCAACAGACGTGGACCCACCCACCAGAAAGACAAGATCCATCCTCAACCACAAGAACAGAGGAACTAGCCCCTCCACCAGGAAACTTAAAAAACCCACTGAACTAAATTTAGCTACTGGCAACAGACACCAAAAGCAATGGGAATGACGGACTTTCAGCCTGCCAAAACGAGATCTCAAACTCAGTAAGATAAGCAAAATGAAAAGACAGAAAAACACACAACAGATGAAGGAGCAAGGTAAAAACCCACCAGACCTAAAAAATGAAGAGTAAATAGGCAGTCTACCTGAGAAAGAATTCAGAATAATTACTGTAAAGATGATCCAAAATCTTGGAAATAGAATAGAGAAAATGCAAGAAACATTTAACAAGGACGTAGAAGAACAAAAGATGAAAAAGCAATGATGAACAACACAACAAATGAAATTAAAAATACTCTAAATGGGATCAATAGCAGAATAACTGAGGCAGAAAAACGGATAAGTGACCTGGAAGATAAAATAGTGGAAATAACTACTGCAGAGAAGAATAAAGAAAAAAGAATGAACAGAACTGAAGACAGTCTCAGAGACCTCTGGGACAACATTAAACGAACCAACATTCGACTTATAGGGGTCCCAGAAGAAGAAGAGAAAAACAAAGGTACTGAGAAAATATTTGAAGACATTATAGATGAAAACATCCCTAATATGGGAAAGGAAATACTTAATCAAGCCCAGAAAGCACAGAGAGTCCCATACACGATAAATCCAAGGAGAAATATGCCAAGACACACATTAATCAAACTGTCAAAAATTAAATACAAAGAAAACATATTAAAAGCAGCAAGGGAAAAACAACAAATAACACACAGGGGAATGCCCATAAGGTTAACAGCTTATCTTTCAGCAGAAACTCTGCAAGCCAAAAGGGACTGGCAGGACATATTAAAAGTGATGAAGGAGAAAAACCTACAACCAATATTACTCTACCCAGCAAGGATCTCATACAGATTTGATGGAGAAATTAAAACTTTACATACAAGCAAAAGCTGAGAGAGTTCACCACCACCAAACCAGCTTTACAACAAATGCTAAAGGAACTTCTCTAGGCAAGAAACACAAGAGAAGGAAAAGACCTACAATAACAAACCAAAAACAATTAAGTAAATGGGAATGGGAACGTACATATTGATAATTACCCTAAAGATAAATGGATTAAATGCTGTCACAAAAAACAGAGACTGGCTGAATGGATAGAAAAACAAGACCCGTATATATGCTGTCTACAAGAGACCCACTTCAGATCGAGGGACACACACAGACTGAAAGTGAGGGGATGGAAAAAGATATTCCATGCAAATGGAAATCAGAAGAAAGCAGGAGTAGAAATTCTCATATCAGATGAAATAGACTTTAAAATAAAGACTCTTACAAGAGACAAAGAAGGACACTACATAATGATCAAGGGATCGATCCAAGAAGAAGATATAAAAATTGTAAATATTTATGCACCCAACATAGGAGCACCTCAATATATAAGGCAAATACTAACAGCCATAAAAGGGGAAATTGACAGTAGCACAATCATAGTAGGGGATTTTAACACCCCACTTTCACCAATGGACAGATAATCCAAAATGAAAATAAATAAGGAAACACAAGCTTAAATGATACATTAAAGAAGATGGACTTAATTCGCATTTATAGGACATTCCATCCAAAAACAACAGAATACACATTTTTCTCAAATGCTCATGGAACATTCTCCAAGATAGGTCATATCTTGTGTCACAAATCTAGCCTTGGTATATTTAAGAAAATTGAAATCGTATCAAGTATCTTTTCCAAACACAATGCTATGAGACTACACATCAATTACAGGAAAAGATCTGTAAAAAATACAAACACACGGAGGCTAATAATACCCTACTTAATAACGAAGTGATCACTGAAGAAAACAAAGAGGAAATAAAAAATACCTAGAAAGAAATGAAAATGGAGACACGAAGATCCAAAGCCTATGGGATGCAGCAAAAGCAGTTCTAAGAGGGAAGTTTATAGCAGTACAATCCTACATTAAGAACCAGGAAACATCTCAAGTAAGCAACTTAACCTTGCACCTAAAGCAATTAGAGAGAGAAGAACAAAAAAGCCACAAATTTAGCAGAAGGAAAGAAATCATAAAGATCAGATCAGAAATAAATAAAAAAGAAATGAAGGAAATGATAGCAAAGATCAATAAAACTAAAAGCTGTTTTTTTTGAGAAAACAAACAAAATTGATAAACCATTAGCCAGACTAATTAAGAAAAAAAGGGAGAAGACTCAAATCAATAGAATAAGAAATGAAAAAGGAAAAGTAACAACTGACACTGCAGAAATACAAAAGATCATGAGATATTACTACAAGCAACTCTATGCCAATAAAATGGACAACCTGGAAGAAATGGACAAATTCTTAGAAATGCAAAACCTGCCAAGACTGAATCGGAAAGAAAGAGAAAATATGAACAGACCAATCACAAGCAGTGAAATTGAAATTGTGATTAAGAATCTTCCAAGAAACAAAAGCCCAGGACCAGATGGCTTCACAGGCGAATTCTAGCAAACATTTAGAGAAGAGCTAACACCTATGCTTCTCAAAGTCTTCCATAATGTAGCAGAGGGAGGAACACTCCCAAACTCATTCTATGATGCCACTATCACCTTGATACCAAAACCAGACAAGGATGTCACAAAGAAAAAAAACTACAGGCCAATAACTCTGATGAACATACATGCAAAAGTCCTCAACAAAATACTAGCAAACAGAATCCAACAGCACATTAAAAGGATCATACAACATGATCAAGTGGGGTTTATTCCAGGAATGCAAGGATTCTTCAATATATGCAAATCAATCAAGGTGTTACACCATATTAAGGAACGAAGGAGAAAAACCATATGATCATCTCAATATATGCAGAAAAATCTTTCGAAAAATTTCAACACCCATTTATGATACCAACCCTGCAGAAAGTAGGCATAGAGGGAACTTTCCTCAACATAATGAAGGCCATATATGACAAACCCACAGACAACATCATCCTCAATGGTGAAAAACTGAAACGATTTCTACTAAGATCAGGAAAAAGACAAGGTTGCCCACTCTCACCACACTTATTCAACATAGTTTTGGAAGTTCTAGCCACAGCAATCAGAGAAGAAAAAGAAATAAAAGGAATCCAAATCGGAAAAGAAGAAATAAAGCTGTCACTGTTTGCAGATGTCATGATACTATATATAGAGAATCCTAAAGATGCTACCAAAAACTACTAGAGCTAATCAATGAATTGGGTAAAGTAGCAGGATACAAAATTAATGTACAGAAACCTCTGGCATTCCTATACACTAATGATGATAAATCTGAAAGTGAAATTAAGAAAACACTTCCACTTACCATTGAAACAAAAAGAATAAAATATCTAGGAATAAACCTACCTAAGGATGTAAAAGTCCTGTTTGCAGACAATTATAAGACACTGATGAAAGTAATTAAAAATGATGCAAATAGATGGAGAGATATACCACGTTCTTGGATTGGAAGAATCAACATTGTGAAAATGATTCTACTACCCAAAGCAATCTACAGATTCAATGCAATCCCTATCAAACTACCACTGGCATATTTCACAGAACTAGAACAAAAAATTTCACAATTTGTATGGAAACACAAAAGACCCCGTATAGCCAAAGCAATCTTGAGAATGAAAAACGAAGCTGGAAGAATCAGGCTTCCAGTCTTCAGACAATACTACAAAGCTACAGTAATCAAGACAGTATGGTCCTGGCACAAAAACAGAAATATAGATCAATGGAACAGAATAGAAAGCCCAGAGATCAACCCACACACATATGGTCACCTTATCTTTGATAAAGGAGGCAGGAATATACAGTGCAGAAAAGACAGCCTCATCCATAAGTGGTGCTGGGAAAACTGGACAGGTATATGTAAAAGTATGAGATTAGAACACTCCCTAACACCATACACAAAAATAAACTCAAAATGGATTCAAGACCTAAATGTAAGGCCAGACACTGTCAAACTCTTAGAGGAAAACATAGGCAGAACACTCTATGACATAAATCACAGCAAGATCCTTTTTGACCCACTTCCTAGAGAAATGGAAATAAAAACAAAAATAAACAAATGGGACCTAATGAAACTTCAAAGCTTTTACACAGCAAAGGAAACCATAAACAAGACCAAAGGACAACCCTCAGAATGGGAGAATATATTTTCAAATGACGCAACTGACAAAGCATTAGTCTCCAACATTTACAAGCAGCTCCTACAGCTCAATAACAAAAAAACAAACAACCCAATCCAAAACTGGGCAGAAGACCTGAATAGACATTTCTCCAAAGAAGTTATACAGATTGCCAACAAACACATGAAAGAATGCTCAACATCCATAAGCATTAGAGAAATGCAAATCAAAACTACAATGAGGTATCATCTCACACCAGTCAGAATGGCCATCATCAAAAAATCTGGAAACAATAAATGCTGGAGAGCATGTGGAGAAAATGGTACCCTCTTGCTCTGTTGGTGGGAATATGAATTGTTACAGCCACTATGGAGTACAATATGGAGGTTCCTTAAAATTCTACAAATAGAACTACTATACGACCTAGCAATCCCTCTACTGGGCATATACCCTGAGAAAACCATAATTCAAAAAGAGTCATGGGTTTTCCTCATGGCTCAGTGGTTGAGAGTCCGCCTGCTGATGCCGGGTCACAGGTTCATGCCCCAGTCTGGGAGGATCCCACATGCTGCGGAGCAGGTAGGTCCGTGAGCCGTGGCCGCTGAGCCTGCATGTCCAGAGCCTGTGTTCTGCAACTGGAGAGGCCACAACAGTGAGAGGCCTGCGTACTGAAAAAAAAAAAAGTCATGTACCAAAATGCTCATTGCAGCTCTATTTACAATAGCCAGGGCCTGGAAACAACATAAGTGTCCATCCACAGATGAATGGATAAAGAAGATGTGGCACATATATATAATGGAATATTACTCAGCCATAAAAAGAAATGAAATTGAGTTATTTGTAGTGAGGTGGATAGACCTAGAGTCTGTCATACATAGTGAAATAAGTCAGAAGGAGAAAAACAAATACTGTATGCTAACACATATATATGGAATCTAAGAAAACATAAATGTCATGAAAAAGCTAGGGGTAAGACAGTAATAAAGACACAGACTTACTAGAGCATGGACTTGAGGATATGGTGAGGGGAAAGTGTAATCTGTGACAAAGTGAGAGAGTGGCATGGACATATACACACTACTGAATGTAAAATAAATCACTAGTGGGAAGCAGCCGCATAGTACAGGGAGATCCGCTAGGTGGTTTGTGACCACCTAGAGGGGTGGGATAGGGAGGGTGGGAAGGAGGGAGATGCAAGAGGGAAGAGGTATGGGAACATATGTATATGTATAGCTGATTCACTTTATTATAAAGCAGAAACTAACACACCATTGTAAAGCAATTATACTCCAATAAAGATGTTTAAAAAATAATAATACTGTGAAAAAAAATGCCAACAAATTAGACAACCAATAAGAACTGGATAAATTCCTAGAAATACACAATCTTCCAAGACTGAACCATGAAGAAATAGAAAATCTGAATAGAATGATTATTAGTAATGAAATTGAATCAGTAAACAAAAAACTCTCCCTCAAAAGTCTAAATCCAGTTGGCTTCATAGGTGAATTCTACCAAAGATTTGAAGAGGAGTTAATACTTATTCTTCTCAAATTATTTTAAAAAATTGAAGAGTAATGAGTACTTCCAAACTTATTTTATGATGACAGCAACCCGCTAAATTGGAGAAGATATTTGCAAATGATATATCCAATAAGGGGTTGATATATAAAATATATTACTAAACTCATACAACTCAATATCAAACAAACACACTTCCTGATTAAGAAATGGCCAGAAGACCTGAATAGATATTTTTCCAAAGAAGAAATACAGATGGCCAACAAGCAGACAAAAAGATGCTCAACATCACTAATTGTAAGGGAAATGTAAGTCAAAACCACAATGAGACATCACTTTACACCTGTTAGAATGGCTATTATCAAAAAGAAAAAAAAGCAGAAGTGTTCGTGAGGATATGGATGTGCACTGTTAGTGGTAGTGCAAATTGACACAGCCACTGTGGAAAATAGTATGGAGGTTCCTCAAAAAACCAGAAGTAGAATTACCATATGATCTAGCAATTCCACTTCTGGATATTTATCTGAAGAAAACAAAAATAGTTATTTGAAAAGACACATGCACCCTCATGTTCATTGCCCCAGTATTTAAAATAGCCAAGATATGAAAGAAACCTAAGTGTTCATCAATAGATGAATGGATATAAAAGATGTGGTATAAATATTCAACAGAATATTACTCAGCCATAAAGAAGAATGAAATCTTGCCACTTGTGACAACATGGATAACCCCAGAAAGTATTATGCTAAGTGAAATAAGTCAGATAGACAAAGACAAATACTGTATGTTATCACTTATATGTGGAATCTAAAAACCAAAACAAATGAACAAACAAAACAAAACAGAAACAGACTTATAGATACAGAGAACAAACTGGTGGTTGCCAGAGTTGAGTGGTGGGGGTAGTGGGTGAAATAGGTGAGGAGGATTAAGAGTTACAAACTTCCAGCTTTAAAATCAAAAAGTCATGGGGTTGTAATGTACAGCATATGGAATATAGTCAATAATATTGTAATAACTCTGTAGGGCTTCAGAATGTAACTAGATTTATCATGGTGATTATTTCATAATGTATAAAATATTGAATCACTATATTGTACACCTGAAACTAATATTATAGTGTATGTCAATCATAATTCAATAAAACTTTCAAATAAAGGATATAACCCCTTATCTCAGGTAAGATTCCTTTCTCAGTAATCCTGAATCAATATGTTAATTATTAACCTATGTTCTCTTTTCCCCTACTTTCAGCATTAATGAGACTGCTTATTAATTTATGGTTTAAAAATTTCTATTGTATTATTACAAACCTTCGGACCTCTTTGAAAGTTAAAAAAAAATTAAAACTACAGCTTTCCAGTTTTGCAAAAAGCTTATCCGTGTCTATCAGAGACCAGGCTACTTCCAAAAAATATCAAAGCTCTGAAGTTGTTTTCTAGCAGCCCTAAAATTTTTTCTCTACCATGGTAAAAATGAAAGGAAGAGAGAAAAGTTTATAAATAAATGTGTTTGCTGGTGTCACATTCTTCCATTCAAGTGAGTGGAATTTTCCATTTCTCAGTACTGATTCATTGCCCTTTGAAACAGTATTTTAAATATATTTATACATTTTAAATCAACCTATTGCTTAACAACGTAACACAATATTATGAATACATAAAATTTCAGAATATGCTTTGAAAATTTTTGATATTAGAAACCATGTTTTTCATAGTTTACTTAAAATATCACATTGACACACAACTAAAAACTTTGAAACCTTGTTAGAACTAGAATAGTTTCAATACAGCCTCTAGGAAACAGCATGTACAAGGAACTTCATGTCCCTAATAAGGTATAGCTACATCTTAAGATCCATGTATCTATCCTATTATTATAAATCAAATAAAGCACATTTATTTATCTGTTCACTGTTTTCCAATATGGTGGGAGATACTGTCGGAGTAGAGATAAGCAATATTTCCAATATTTAGCTGTGTCTATATTTTCATTTGGGAGCAGAAGATGAGAGGGAATTGACCGTGAAAGCAAATATTGTTTCATTAGATTATACAAGATTGCTGAAAGTCACATAAGTGAATGTACTACATTTTAAAGCACCAAATATCTTTTGAACTTTGACCACTGATATTTCCTTTTTGAACAGCGTGCTCTCACAATGTAAAATATGGGTTAATCTTAATCAAAAAGCACTAGCTGAGTTCATAAAAGTTCTGTGACACCACATAAGGGAAGTTCTAATAGGTACAGAGGATCAATTTGCAATGGATCTTGTCTTTGATGAAAATAAGATTAACAAAATACAGCAACACGCAACAGAACTGATATGTTCAGCTATTGTAGGGATCTAAACCATCACTGATGCTTTAGTTCCACTATTTATCCCACAGTCCAAAGGAGATATGTTTCCATTTTGGTGTGAGTGAGGCATGGTGACCATGAGGCTATAGCAACTTTGAAATTTTCCCAGAGGATTCTCTGAGTCCTCCAAATCTAGTGTTTGTTTACACTGATTCTGAAGTGCTACAACCTGTTTTTAGGAGTGTAAAACTACAACATCTAGGAAAGGGCCAAGCATTAACAAGAATCTAAAGATTCTATGGAACTTCTCTACTCCAGGCCCAGTATGGTAGACAGAAGCCTTTCCACTAAGCAAATATTCGCTAATCAGCTATGATGGGCCAGGTACTGTTCTAGCACTGTAAACAAAAGAAGGAAACAAATAAGACAAGATCCCAGCTCTTGTGAAATTTATATTCTGATTCTACACTTATGTTCTAAAATTTAAAAAAAGAAATAGGAAGAATCACAGCAAATGTTATTGTTTGTTTGTTGTTTTCTGGGAAGATAGTCTTCCTAAAAAAACAATTTATAGATAGGGAGAGATATGATATGATCAACAAAAATTTTAAAAAGGCAGTTTCAAAGATATGAGACAATTTTAACAGACATTTTTGGAAAAATAAGTAAAGGGAGCAAGTGGAAAGAAGGCTTGTTTCATAGGAGAAAGATGAAATAATGTGGAGTACAGTACAAGAAATAAAAATGTCTGTGTCACTTTTCTAAAGCTAATTCTTGTTATGAAATTAAACCTAAGCATATACATAGATCTGGCTGAATAAACCCTGAACACATCACTGGTTAAGTTCATTTAAATAATTTTTGAGCACCTTTTCTGTTCCAGGCACTATGCTAGGGATATGACAGTAAATAAAACATATTCATCCCCTGCTCTCCATCCTGGAAACAGAATGAACTGTGTTGAGCATAATGATGGAGGGTACAGGGGCCTATGAGAGTACATATTAGAGATTTCAACTTATCTGAAGGGTAAGGAAAACCTCTTTGAGAAAGTAACATTTTGTATGAAACTTGAAGGATGAGTTAGGAAGGGGAGGAGGCTGAGGAAAGATTGTTTCAAGCTGATGGAATAGCATATGTGAAGACCTAAACTAAGAGAAAGGACATGGCACATTCCAGAACAGAAAGAAGAACAAAGTGGCTTGAGTGTGGAAAGCCAGATTGTTCAGAGACTCTAAAAATAAGGTAATGATTTTGGATGTTATCCACTGAAAAGAATTAGTCATGTGAATGTTATCACATTTACATTTTTTAAAAGATCATTCTGTCTAGTGTGAAGAATGGATTGGAAAAGAAAATGATGTGATAGAGGCTCTGAGAAGATCCATTTTTAACATCCATATTCAAGGCCATCATTATCTGAATTTTCAAATATTGGGGAAAAGGAGAGCAGAGGGGTTTTTAATGGAGTTCAGAATTATGGGACTTACATCAAAGGTTGCTTTAGAAACCTTCTCCCCTGCTGATTTGAATGTACTCAGAACTCCTTCTCTGATATTAGATTTTAGGGCCCTTGCTCCTGGAGCCCAACTCTTGATCACAACATACATTAATCTTCTGAAATTAGAAACTGGGGGAGGGAGTATAAGTCAATGTTAAAAATTATTAATTCATTCAGTAAATTATGAGTGCCTATTCCAACACAGGCACTGTTCTAGGTATGAGATATTGCTGCGAATAAAACAGCAAGGCCCCACTTTTATTGGGCTTATATTATAGTGAGTGGAGATAGACAATACAAACAAGACAATTCCAGATAGAGATAAATGCTATGAAGAAATACTTAATATGAAGAAATAAGTAATAGAAAGTGACTATCAGTGATGAGTGGGATTGAATAAATATGACATTAGATTGGGTAATCAGGGAAGTCCTCCCTATGGCAACAACATTTGAGCTGTGACCTGAATGAAAATAAGCACATTATCCAAGATCAGAGGGCATAGCGTTCTAGTCAGGGAGAATGAAAAGTGAAGAGGCCTCTGAGAGAGAATGAATTTGTTGTGTCTGAGGGAGAAATGTCAACTTGGCTGGGCCTTAGCAACCAAAGAGGAAAATAGTAGGAGATGAGGTTGGAGAGGTGTGCAGGGATGAGATCATCTAAGGCTTTGTAGGTCATTGTAAGTAGTGAGTTCTTGTTTTATGTAAGGTGGGAAGCCAAAACAAGGCAATGCTAATCATGAACAATCCTAAGATTACAGTTTACAACCACCTAATAGATCATCATCCACCCTCACCTGAAAGGAAGCATAAAGCTGCATATCCACATCTAGTCAACAGGTCTCAATGAAAAACAAAGAGACCAACTATAGCCAGTTGTGAGGTCAATTTGCAATAGTGAAGAGTGCATACTCAGGTCTGGACTGAACTTACACTGACTTCATATAAATCAAAGAGGCATCAGGAGGTAGCTGCACATACCTTCACCTACAAATTTAGATTCATGGCTTGAAGACTTAACAGGTTCTGCTTCAAGGAATCCTTGAGAATAATCATTAGTAGAGTCAGCAGGGGCATTTGATTGTCTATCAAATGGTGTAATTTCAAAATGGTAAGGAATCAGCTTTAAATCATTCCCAGAATTTAGGGCACAGAATTTTGACTACCCAACATTCTGCCTATAAAAAGAAAAGATAGCCTATGTGTTTCCATAGCAAAGGCAAATATTATCAAAAAATAATCCTTTCTTAAAAGCTTGGTTTGCTTCTGAAGCAGTAAGAAAAGAACTCTTCCCTTTTGGAGAAAATTATTTTGTGGCAGTGAGCATATGTATTAAATCATTTTCTTTCTTGAGAGTAATAATAGAGCAAGTAAGCCAGAGCAGAAACAAACAAAAAGCAGAAATTCCTGCCATTGGAATTGCCATGGCTCTATTTTATATTCCTCAGAAAGTTTACTTCTGTTTAGTCATTTAAATTCTCCTTTTCTTACTTGTCTGTGACTGTCAAACCTTTGCATTGTGACAGTCTAAATCAGTGTTTTGATAGTTCTCCCTTAAAAGAAGGCAACAGAGAAGAAGAGAATTGCCAAATATACATATCAGAAGCTATATAAATTGGGGTTACTGTGCCTCGATAAATCCAGAATAAGTTCCATCTTATTACCTGATTATATGTTAATAAGTGATTTCTAAACAACTCATTTGTTAGGCTTTGGAACTGCTTAAACAAGCAAGTTTTAATTTTGCTAATAATATATGCACATATTGAGTGTTCAACAAATGTTTGAGGATGTAAGCACAAACATGACTAATCAAGTAATTAAACAATGGGAGATTAAGGCAAATGAGGTTTAACAATGTTAACTAACTTGTCCAAATTTTCCCAATCATGATTGTAATCTTCAGAGCTATAATTTGAGCCCAAGTCTAATTCCAGAACACCTGCTACCTCTACCATATAACTGGTTATTAAATAAGTAAATGACTACATAAACAAAAAAAGTGTAGAAAGGATGTCTACCATTAGAAACAAAGCATTTTCTTAGGTAAAATTCAGGTGCTCTATTTGACAAACTTAGCCATTTGATTTATCACAAGCTAAGCATGAAAACTACAAGTACTATCTTAAGTTATAAAAGTTCTTGTTCATAAATAGAATTCTGTCAAAAATTTATTTATATGCTTTTCATTTTTATATGAAGTTAAGAAGAGCAATATAAAGAGTGCCAAACAAAAACACTAAGAGATCAGGAAATACTTTAAAAATCTGCCTTCAGCCACTATCTCAAAACATGGGGAAAATAGTATCTTTAATTTTACATTGCAAATTATGCAGACATTTCTACAAATATATATTCATAAAGCTTTGTCATACTCTTCACTTTTTGCACATACTACTTTTAATTCATGCACATCTTCATATATAATGTATTTAATTAGATTTTCAGCCGAAGTTTTGCAAGTTTAATTGGCTCTGTGTGTCTTTGAATGCATGTTTTTATGTTCTGTCAGGAATTCGAGGCATTTGGGGCTGACAAAGGAAAAGATATGACCACAAGAGACAGTAACATGAGACAGTCTTACTGGGTGGCGTTTGGACAGTTTCCTGAGAGGAGATGTTTCTCGCAGCAGGAGTTTGTCCAAATGCTAAGGTGAAGGGGTCTCTACTCAGAAGGAGAGGAGGACAAAGGAACTTCCTTGGGAAGAGGTGGATCAGAGAAAGGCTTAAGTGTCTAGGTGACGTCACTCAGCAGCATGGCAGGGAGTCTCTGGTCAGAGAGCCCCAAAGGGCCATAGCATCTTGGGGTCTTATAACCACAGGGCTCTATCTTATCAGTGGCCAGTAGATGGGGGGTGAGGTTTCACAGAGTATACAAATCAGGCAGGTCCTAAATGGCTAAAAAATTCTTTGGGGGCTACTGTAAAAATAATTGGATATATACAAATTTGAATTTGGCACCAGCGGGCTTTTGAGCTAATGGGGTTCAGCCTGCAGTGAAGAAATGAACAACCTTGCAGTCAATGCACAAAGACCATCTTTGGTTCGACCTTTTAAAAAAATGCAGTAACAATCAGAACCAATAAACAAACATTTGAAAATCTTTGTATATACAACATAATTTATACTTATGAGTTTTTATGATTTCAATATCCCTACATATACACATATACATATGTGAATATGTAGAGAATAGAGACAAATATAATCATGTTCCCAAGGCCTTCATACTAAATAAAAAAACAAGTGAACAATTTAAACTAAAAGGTATCTTTAATGTAGTAGACATTTTTGGTAATTTGAAAAGAAAAATAATCGTTTGGATCAGGAGATAAGCAGCCATGCAAGTATGCAGTTTTGAACACAATGGTTTTGACATAAACCAGATATCTTCCTTTATATATATATAGGCATATATATTCAAAGATACACGTACAGATATATGTGTGTGTATGTGTGTCTGTGTATATAGTAACCATCCCAAAATATAAAACAAAACCTCAAATAGAAATATCAAGATTGTAATTGCAAATCATAAGTATTTCTCCATCACCTAGTCAGATAATGCAAATTTCATTGGACATATTTTTCTAAATAGAGCACAATATTTTTTCTTAAAGAAGATACATTTTGGGACTTCCCTGGTGGTCCAGTGGTTAAAACTCCATGCTTCCACTGCTTCCACTGCATGGGGAACTCCACTGCAGGGGGAACGTGTTCAATTCCTGACCAGGGTGCAGCCAAAAAAAAAAAAAAAAAAGCAGAAGATACTTTTCCACAGAGCAATTTTGAGAGAAATGGAAGAAACAGAGAAGAAGGGAAGAAGGATGAAATACCTACCTGGATTGGTTGAAACCTTTTTCATCAGTGAAATCCTTTTATCTACATACACATGATCAGGTACATCTCAGTTTTCAGCACTTGTTCTTCACACTAGTGTTGAGTGAAGACAAGTTGTTTGCAGCTGCTCTCCCATTCTTTAATGTTCACCCTTAATTTTAGGTATTGCTTTTCACGTTCCAGAAAACCAGTATTCTTGTATCCCACCACAAAGCATCCTACCTGGGATGCCCAGTATTTCAAATATTATCTCCTGTTACCCATCTCTATCAAAACATGTCTTTCATAAATACCATGCCCTTGGGAACACAAGTGACTAGAACTTCCCTGGTGAACACATCCAACTTAAAGCGCTAATGGCATAATGTTTATCCTTCTTTAATAACATTGTATATTCTTCAAATACTTAAGTCAAAAAGATAGGCAATTTAAAGACACTTAAGGGAGAGGAAATATTGGATGTCAGGGGAAATTTCAAAGGATTTTCAAAGTACGCCATTTGATCCACAACCTATTTCAACTATGCCTAAAAAGATGGCATTTAATCAGGTAACTAGAGGAGTAAAGTCAAGGAGCCTCTGATGTAATTTCCTCTCAATGAGATATCACCTTACACCTGTCAGAATAGCTATCACCAAAAAGTCTACAAATAACAAATGTTGGCAAGGATGTGGAGAAAAGGAAACCCTTGTACACTGTTTGTGTGAATGTAAATTTGTGAAGCCACTGTGGAAAACAGTATGGAGGTTCCTCAAAAAACTAAAAATGAAACTGTCATATGATACAGCAATTCCACTGCTGGGTATATATCTGGATAAAATGAAAACACTAATTCAAAAAGATACATGCACGCCAATGTTCATGGAAGCACTATTTACAATAGCCAAGATATGGTAGCAACCCAAGTGTCCATCAACAGATAAATAGATAAAGAAGATGTGATATATATGCAGTGGAATATTACTCAGCCATAAAAAAGAATGAAATTCTCCCATTTGCAGCAATATGGATGGCCCTAGAGAATATTATGCTTAGTGAAATATCAGACAAAGACAAATGCTATATGTTATCAATTATATGTGGAATCTAAAACAATAATACAAATGAATATATAGAGCAAAACAGAAACAGACTCACAGATATAGAAAACAAACTAGTGGTTACCAGTAGGGAGAGAGAAGGGGGAGAGATACATTAACAGTATTGGATTAAGAGATACAAACTATGTATAAAATAGACAAGCAAGAAGGATATATTGTATAGTACAGGGAATCATAGCCATTAACTTGTAATAACTTTTAATGAAATATAAACTGTAAAAATACTGAATCACTGTGCTGTACACCTGGATCTAATATAATATTTTAAATCAACTATACTTCAATAAAAATTTTCAATGTATTAAAATACTTTTAAAAACCATACAATCAAAGATGTTTACAGTATTTATTTATGATGCAATAGTGGAAATAACCTAAATGTCCAAATACAGAGTACTGGGAAAATAAATTACCAGTCTTACAATGAGATACTATGTAGTATTTAGTACATTTAGCATGTGCTAACATGGTATACAATTACATTTATTGATACAGAAATATGGTCATAAGAAATTATGTGAAAATGTAATTTATAAACCAATGCATAAGTCATATTTTTGTAAACACACACACCTCTAAAAATGTTGGAAGTGATTTTAATGACATCTCCAGATAGTGGGTTTATGAGCAATATTTTATTATCTTTATCATGGTTGTCTACATTTTCTAGCTTTTTATATCAAAAGAAGGATATGTGTTTCTTTTTATATTTTTAAATGAAAATCTGATACATTGCTTCAAATAGGTAAACATGAGTAACTTGCAGACAAGATACTCATCACCATATCCTCAACATCTAGCATAACCCCTAAAACAGATGCTTAATTAAAATTTTTAATCAAAAGGAATCATACAAGTTATTGGTTTTCAGATTAATCGATTCTGTAGTATTTTAGTGATTTTTGCAATGTATCCTACTCCTTTTACTCATTCTTTTGGAAAGTTTTAGGTTAGGCATTAAAATTTCATTCAGAAACCATCATATGATTATAAAGTAGATTTGATATTATAAGATACAAATTTAATAAAATATAAGTTTGAGAGGCAACTTCATAATGCTCTAATAATTTCTTAAAAGGTCTCATGTAACAAAATTGTTTCCTTATAATGGTATTATAATAATTCTTTCATCTTAAATGATTTCCATCTCTATTCCACCTCAGTCCTCATCTTAGACCTTATCATTGCATGGAATTTCTGTGTTGCTTTAATTGTGTTCCTTCTTGTTCCATGATTGTTCCCTATTATCATATTTTAATAACTTTCTCAATGCCTTATTGGCCTTCTTAACTCTCTTGACTTTGCACTATACTTACAGTGCTGAACTCCAACCCTGAATTAATCCAACAACCATTTTCTTAAATCGCCTTCTTGATGAAACTTAGCATATGTTGGCCACCAATTGTGTTTCTAGGTTCAATTCCAACAGCCTAATAGTGTACATTTTCTCAAACTTTTGGCAACTATTGGTGCCAGGTTTCAGTGTTGTTGTGAGTTTGTGTAAGTGAGTCTCAAAAAATTTTAGAAGGAAGTTGGGAGAAACTATATCTGGTAAAATTAGATACAATTTAACACTTATAAACTGCCAGTATCTAGTCAGGTGCTTATTCTCACTGTCCTACAGATAAGCCAAACTCATTCCTATGCATGTATTTTACTTCACTTTTTAAATTGAATTACAGTTGATTTACAGTATTACATTAATTTCAGTGATTTATTATTATTATAGATTATACTCCATTAAAAGTTATTACAAAAAAAGGCTAAAATTCTCTGTGGTATACAATATATCACTGTTGCTCATCTATTTTACACATAGTGGTTTGTATCCCTTAGTCCTATATCCCTAATTTCCCCACCTTCCTTCCCTCTCCCCAGTGGGAACCACTAGTTTGTTTTCTATATCTGTGACCATGTTTCTGTATTCCGTGTACACTCACTTGTATAATTTTTTAGATTCCACATATAAGTGATATCAGACGGTATTTGTCTTTCTGTCTGACTTATTTCACTAAGCATAATATTCTCTAGATCCATCCACTTTCTTGCAAATGGCAGAATTTTATCCTTTTCTTATGGCTGAGCAATATTCCATTGCATATATATACCACATCTTCTTTATACATTCATCTGCTGATGGACACTTGGGTTACTTCCATATCTTGGGTATAGAAAATACTGCTGCTGTGAACATTGGAATGCATGTATCTTTTGGAATTATTTTTTTTTCAATTTTTGCAGATATATACCCTGGAGTGGGATTGCTGGATTATATGGTAGTTCTATTTTTAGTATTTGAGGAACCTCTATACTGCTTTCCATAGTGACTGTACCAATTTACATTCCCACAAACAATGTAGAAGTGTTCCATTTTCTCCACATCGTCGCCAACATTTGTTGTTTGTAGACTTTTTGATGATAGCCATTCTGAGGGGTGAGGTGATATCTCATTGTGGCTTTGATTTGCATTTCTCTAATAATTTTTGATGCTGAGTATCTTTTCATGTGCCAGTTAGCCATCTGTATATCTTTTTTGGAAAAAAGTCTATTCAGGTCTTCTGCCCATTCTTTGATTGGGTTGTTTTTTTTTTTTGATATTGAGTTGTGTGAGCTGTTTCTATATTTTGTTTTTTTGTGTTTTTGTTGGTTTTTTATTAACGTCTTTATTGGGGTATAATTGCTTTACAATGGTGTGTTAGTTTCTGCTTTATAACAAAGTGAATCAGTTATACATATACATATGTTACCATATCTCTTCCCTCTTGCGTCTCCCGCCCTCCCACCCTCCGTATCCCACCCCTCCAGGCGGTCACAAAGCACCGAGCTGATATCCCTGTGCTATGCGGCTGCTTCCCACTAGCTATCTATCTAACGTTTGGTAGTGTATATATGTCCATGTCTCTCTCTCGCTTAGTCGCAGCTCACTCTTCCCCCTCCCCATATCCTCAAGTCCGTCCTCCACTAAGTCTGTGTCTTTATTCCTGTCTTACCCCTAGGTTCTTCATGACATTTTTTTTCTTAAATTCCGTATATATGTGTTAGCATACGGTATTTGTCTTTCTCTTTCTGACTTACTTCACTCTACATGACAGACTCTAGGTCTATCCACCTCATTACAAATAGCTCAATTTCATTTCCTTTTATGGCTGAGTAATATTGCATTGTATATATGGGCCATATCTTCTTTATCCATTGATCCGATGATGGGCACTTAGGTTGTTTCCATCTCTGGTCTATTGTAAATAGAGCTGCAATGAACATTTTGATACATGACTCTTTTTGAATTATGGTTTTCTCAGGGTATATGCCCAGTAGTGGGATTCCTGGGTCATATGGTAGTTCTACTTGTAGTTTCTTAAGGAACCTCCTTACTATTTTCCATAGTGGCTGTACCAATTCACATTCCCACCAGCAGTGCAAGAGTGTTCCCTTTTCTCCACACCCTCTCCAGCATTTATTGTTTCTAGATTTTTTGATGATGGCCATTCTGACTGGTGTCAGACGATATCTCATTGTAGCTTTGATTTACATTTCTCTAATGATTAATGATGTTGAGCATTCTTTCATGAGTTTGTTGGCAGTCTGTATATCTTCTTTGCAGAAATGTCTATTTAGGTCTTCTGGCCATTTTTGGATTGGGCTGTTTGTTTTTTTGTTATTGAGCTGCATGAGCTGCTTGTAAATTTTGGAAATTAATACTTTGAAAGTTGCTTCATTTGCAAATATTTTCTCCCATTCTGAGGGTTGTCTTTTGGTCTTGTTTATGGTTTCCTTTGCTGTGCAAAAGCTTTGAAGTTTCATTCGGTCCCATTTGTTTATTTTTGTTTTTATTTCCATTTCTCTAGGAGGTGGGTCAGAAAGCATCTTGCTGTGATTTATGTCATAGAGTGTTCTGCCTATGTTTTCCTCTAACAGTTTGATAGTTTCTGGCCTTACATTTAGGTCTTTAATCCATTTTGAGTTTCTTTTTGTGTATGGTGTTAGGGATTGATCTAATCTCATACATTTACATGTACCTGTCCAGTTTTCCCAGCACCACTTATTGAAGAGGCTGTCCTTTCTCCACTGTACATTCCTGCCTCCTTTATCAAAGATAAGGTGACCATATGTGCGTGGGTTTATCTCTGGGCTTTCTATCTTGTTCCATTGATCTATCTTTCTGTTTTTGTGCAAGTACCATACTATCTTGATTACTGTAGCTTTGTAGTATAGTCTGAAGTCAGGGAGCCTGATTTCCACAGCTATGTTTTTCGTTCTCAAGATTGCTTTGGCTATTCGGGGTCTTTTCTGTTTCCATAAAAATTGCGAAATTTTTTGTTCTAGTTCTGTGAAAAATGCCAGTGGTAGTTTGATAGGGATTGCATTGAATCTGTAGATTGCTTTGGGTAGTAGAGTCATTCTCACAATATTGATTCTTCCAATCCAAGAACATGGTATATCTCTCCATCTATTTGTATCATCTTTAATTTCTTTCATCAGTGTCTTATAATTTTCTGCATATAGGTCTTTTGTCTCCTTAGGTAGGTTTATTCCTAGATATTTTATTCTTTTTGTTGCAATGGCAAAAGGGAGTGTTTTCTTGATTTCACTTTCAGACTTTTCATCATTAGTGTATAGGAATGCCAGAGATTTCTGTGCATTAATTTTGTATCCTGCTACTTTACCAAATTCATTGGTTAGCTCTAGTAGTTTTCTGGTAGCATCTTTAGGATTCTCTATGTATAGTATCATGTCATCTGCAAACAGTGACAGCTGTACTTCTTCTTTTCCGATTTGGATTCCTTTTACTTCCTTTACTTCTCTGATTGCAGTGGCTAAAACTTCCAAAACTATGTTGAATAAGAGTGCTGAGAGTGGGCAACCTTGTCTTCTTCCTGATCTTAGTGGAAATGCTTTCAGTTTTTCACCATTGAGGATGATGTTGGCTGTGGGTTTGTCATATATGGCTTTCATTATGTTGAGGAAAGTTCCCTCTATGCCTACTTTCTGCAGGAATTTTATCATAAATGGGTGTTGAATTTTGTCAAAAGCTTTCTCTGCATCTATTGAGATGATCATATGGTTTTTCTCCTTCAACTTGTTAATATGGTTTATCACATTGATTGATTTGCATATATTGAAGAATCCTTGCATTCCTGGAATAAACCCCACTGGATCATGGGGTATGATCCTTTTAATATGCTGTTGGATTCTGTTTGCTAGTATTTTGTTGAGGATGTTTGCATCTATGTTCATCAGTGATATTGGCGTGTAGTTTTCTTTCTTTGTGACATCCTTGTCCGGTTTTCATATCAAGGTGATGGTGGCCTCGTAGAATGAATTTGGAAGTGTTCTTCCCTCTACTATATTTTGGAAGAGTTTGAGAAACATAGGTGTTAGATCTTCTCTAAATGTTTGATAGAATTCGCCTGTGAAGCCATCTGGTCCTGGGCTTTTGTTTGTTGGAAGATTTTTAATCACAGTTTCAATTTCAGTGCTTCTGATTGGTCTGTTCATATTTTCTATTTCTTTCTGATTCAGTCTTGGCAGGTTGTGCATTTCTAAGAATTTGTCCATTTCTTCCAGGTTGTCCATTTTATTGACATAGAGTTGCTTGTAGTAATCTTTCATAATCTTTTGTATTTCTGCAGGGTCAGTTGTTACTTCTCCTTTTTCGTTTCTAATTCTATTGATTTGAGTCTTCTCCCGTTTTTTCTTGATGAGTCTAGCTAATGGTTTATCAATTTTGTTTATCTTCTCAAAGAACCAGCTTTTAGTTTTATTGATCTTTGCTATTGATTCCTTCATTTCTTTTTCATTTATTTCTGATCTGATTTTTGATTTCTTTCCTCCTGCTAACTTTGGGGTTTTTTTTTTGTTCTTCTTTCTCTAATTGCTTTAGGTGCAAGGTGAGGTTGTTTATTCAAGATGTTTCCTGTTTCTTAAGGTGGGCTTATATTGCTGTAAACTTCCCTCTTAGAACTGCTTTTGCTGCATCCCATAGGTTTTGGGTCGTTGTGCCTCCACTGTCATTTGTTTCTAGGTATTTTTTTTATTTCTTCTTTGATTCCTTCAGTGATCACTTCGTTATTAAGTAGTGTATTGTTTAGCTTCCATGTGTTTGCATTTTTTACAGATCTTTTCCTGTAATTGATATCTAGTCTCATGGCGTTGTGGTCGGAAAATGTACTTGATACAATTTCAATTTTCTTAAATTTACCAAGGCTTGATTTGTGACCCAAGGTATGATCTATCCTGGAGAATGTTCCATGAGCACTTGAGAAAAATCTGTATCTTGCTGTTTTTGGATGGAATATAGTATAAATGTCAATTAAGTCCATCTTATTTAATGTATCATTTAAAGCTTGTGTTTCCTTATTTATTTTCATTTTCTATGATCTGTCCATTGGTGAAAGTGGGGTGTTAAAGTCCCCTACTATGAATGTGTTACTGTCAATTTCCCCTTTTATGGCTGTTAGTATTTGCCTTATTTATTGAGGTGCTTCTATGTTGGGTGCATAAATATTCACAATTGTTATATCTTCTTCTTGGATCGATCCCTTGATCATTATGTAGTGTCCTTCTTTGTCTCTTCTAATAGTCTTTATTTTAAAGTCTATTTCGTCTGATATGAGAATTGCTACTCCAGCTTTCTTTTGGTTTCCATTTGCATGGAATATCTTTTTCCATCCCCTTACTTTCAGTCTGTATGTGTCTCTAGGTCTGAAGTAGGTCCCTTGTAGACAGCATATATATGCGTCTTGTTTTTGTATCCATTCAGCCAATCTGTGTCTTTTAGTGGGAGCATTTAGTCCATTTACATTTAAGGTAATTATCGATATGTATGTTCATATTCCCATTTTCTTAATTGTTTTGGGTTCGTTATTGTAGGTCTTTTCCTTCTCTTGCGTTTCTTGCCTAGAGAAGTTCCTTTAACATTTGTGGTAAAGCTGGTTTTGTGGTGCTGAACTCTCTCAGCTTTTGCTTGTCTGTAAAGGTTTTAATTTCTCCATCAAATCTGAATGAGATCCTTGCTGTGTAGAATAATCTTGGTTGCAGGTTTTTCTCCTTCATCACTTTCAATATGTTCTGCCACGTCCTTCTGGCGTGCAGAGTTTCTGCTGAGAGATCAGCTGTTAACCTTATGGGGATTCCCTTGTGTATTATTTGTTGTTTTTCCCTTGCTGCTTTTAATATGCTTTCTTTGTATTTAATTTTTGACAGTTTGATTAATATGTGTCTTGGCATATTTCTCCTTGGATTTATCCTGTATGGGACTCTGTGTGCTTCCTGGACTTGATTAACTATTTCCTTTCCCATATTAGGGAAGTTTTCAACTATAATCTCTTCAAATATTTTCTCAGTCCCTTTCTTTTCCTCTTATTCTTCTGGAACCACTATAATTCGAATGTTGGTGCGTTTAATGTTGTTTCAGAGGTCTCTGAGACTGTCCTGAGTTCTTTTCATTCTTTTTTCTTTATTCTGCTGTGCAGTAGTTATTTCCACTATTTTATCTTCCAGGTCACTTATCCGTTCTTCTGCCTCGGTTATTCTCCTATGGATCCCATCTAGAGTATTTTTCATTTCATTTATTGTGTTGTTCATCATTGCTTGTTTCCTCTTTAGTTCTCCTAGGTCCTTGTTAAATGTTTCTTGCATTTTGTCTATTCTATTTCCAAGATTTTGGATCATCTTTACTATCATTATTCTGAATTATTTTCCAGGTAGACTGCTTATTTCCTCTTCATTTGTTAGGTCTGGTGGATTTTTATCTTGCTCCTTCATCTGCGGTGTGTTTTTCTGTCTTCTCATTTTGCTTATCTTACTGTGTTTGGCGTCTTCTTTTTGCAGGCTGCAGGTTCATAGTTCCCGTTGTTTTTTGTGTCTGTCCCCAGTGGCTAAGGTTGGTTCAGTGGGTTGTGTAGGCTTCCTGGTGGAGGGGACTAGTGCCTGTGTTCTTGTGGATGAGGCTGGATCTTGTCTCTCTGGTGGGCAGTTCCACGTCTGGTGGTGTGTTTTGGGGTGTCTGTGGACTTATTATTATTTTAGGCAGCCTCTCTGCTAATGGGTTGGGTTGTGTTCCTGTTTTGCTAGTTGTTTGGCATAGGGTGTCCAGCACTCTAGCTTGCTGGTCGTTGAGTGAAGCTGGGTGCTGGTGTTGAGATGGAGATCTCTGGGAGATTTTCACCATTTGATATTATATGGAGCTGGGAGGTCTCTTGTTGACCAGTGTCCTGAAGTTGGCTCTCCCACCTGAGAGGCACAGCACTGACTCCTGGCTGCAGCACCAAGAGCCATTCATCCACACGGCTCAGACTCCTCAATTTGGGATGATTCGTTTTCTATTCATGTATTCCACAGATGCAGGGTACATCAAGTTGATTGTAGAGCTTTAATCCGCTGCTTCTGAGGCTGCTGGGAGAAATTTTCCTTTCTCTTCTTTGTTCTCACAGCTCCCAGGGGCTCAGCTTTTGATTTGGCCCCATCTCTGCATGTAGGTCGCTGGAGGGCATCTGTTTTTCGCTCATACAGGAGGGGGTTAAAGCAGCCTGGGGGCTCTGGCTTACTCAGGCCCAGGGAAGGGAGGGGCACAGAGTGCGGGGAGAGCCTATAGTGGCAGAGGCTGGTGCGATGTTGCACCAGCCTGAGTCCCGCTGTGCGTTCTCACAGGGAAGTTGTCCCTGGATCCTGGGAACCTGGCAGTGGCAGGCTGCACAGGCTCCCCGGAAGAGGGGTGTGGATAGTGACCTGTGCTCGCAGACAGGCCCCTCGATTGTGGCAGCAGCAGCCTTAGCGTCTCCTGCCCGTCCCTGTGGTCCACGCTTTTAGCCGCAGCTCGTGCCCGTCTCTGGAGTTTCTTTAAGCAGTGCTCTCAATCCCCTCTCCTCGCACACAAGGAAACAAAGAGGGAAGAAAAAGTCTCTTGTCTCTTCGGCAGCTCCAGACCTTTTCCCGGACTCCCTCCCGGCTAGCCGGCTAGCCGTGGTGCACTAACCCCTTCAGGCTGTGTTCACGCAGCCAACCCCAGTCCTCTCCTTGTGGTCGGACCAAAGCCCGAGCCTCAGCTCGCAGCCCCACCTGTCCCGGCGGGTGAGCAGACAAGCCTCTCGGGCTTGTGAGTACTGGTTGGCACCGATCCTCTGTGCGGGAATCTCCCCGCTTTGCCCTCCGCACCCCTGTTGCTGTGCTCTTCTCCGTGACTCTGAAGCTCACCCCCTCCGCCACTGACAGCCTCCGCCCGCGAAGAGGCTTCCTAGTGTGTGGAAAGCTTTCCTCCTTCATAGCTCCCTCCCACTGGTTCAGGTCCCGTCCTTATTCTTTTGTCTCTGTTTTTTCTTTTTTTCTTTTGCCCTACCCAGGTACATGGGGAGTTTCTTGCCTTTTGGGAGGTCTGAGGTCTTCTGCCAGCATTCAGTAGGTGTTCTGTAGGAGTTGTTCCACTTGTATATGTATTTCTGGTGTATCTGTGTGGAGGAAGGTGATCTCCGCATCTTACTCTTCCACCATCTTCCCCTCATCCTGTTTCTATATTTTGGATATTAACTACTTGTCAGTTATATCATTTGAAAACTTTTCTCCCACTCTGTAGGCTGTATTTTCATTGTGTCAATGGTATCTTTTGCAAAAGCTTTTAAATTGAATTAGGTCCTGTTTATTTTTCCTTTTATTTCTTTTGCCTTAGGAGACAGATGCAAAATAATATGGCTACTCATTGTTAAAGAGTGTTCTGCCTGTGTCCTCTTCTAGGAATTCATGGTTTCAGGTCTTACATTTAGGTATTTAAATCATTTTGAGTTTATTTTGCATGTGGTGTGGGGAAATGTTCTACTCTCACTGTTTTACATGTAGCTGTCCAGTTTTCCAAGTACCATTTGTTGACAAGACTGTCTTTGTTGCATTGTATATTCTTAACTCTTTTGTCATAGATTAATTAACCATAGGTGCATGGGTTTACTTTTGTCTTCTCTATTCTTTTCCATGGATCTATGTGTCTGTGTGCCAATAAGATGCTGTTTTGATTACTGTAGCTTTGTGGTATAGTTGGAAGTCTGGGAGGGTGATACCTCCAGCTTTGTTCTTTTTTCTCAAGATTGCTTTGGCATTTCAGGATCTTTTCTAGTTCCATATGAATTTTAAGATTATTTGTTCTAGTTCTGTGAAAAATGTCATGGGTATTTTGACAGGGATTGCATTAAATCTGTAGATTGCTTGGGTAGAAAACCAATTTTAACAGTATTAATTCTTCCAATCCACGAGCATGATATATCCTTCCATTTCTTTGTATCATCCTCAATTTCCTTCATTAATGTTTTATAGTTTTCAGAGTATACGTCTGTCACCTCCTTGGTTAAGTTTATTCCTAGTTATTTTATTCTTTTTGATGCAATTTTAAATGGGATTTTTTTTACATTTTTTTCTAATAATCCATTCTTAGTGTATAGAAGTGCAACAGATTTTGTATATTAATCTTGTATCCTGTAACTTTGCTGAATTCATTTATTAGTTCTAAGAGTTTTGGGGTGGAGACTTTAGGGTTTTCTGTATAATGTATCATGTCATTTGAAAACAGTGACAGTTTTACTTTTCCCTTCCAATTTGGATGCCTTTTATTTCTTTTTCTTGTCTGACTGCTGGGATTACAACTTCAAATACTGTGTTAAATAGAAATGGTGAGAGTGGCCATCCTTCTCTTGTTCCTTAACTTAGAAAAACGGCTTTCATCTTTTCACCATTGAATAAGTTGTTACCTGTCTTTTTGTAACAAATGTCCTTTATTATATTGAGATATATTCCCACTATATCCACTTTAATTCGAGTTTTTATCATGAATGAGTGTTGAATTTTGTCAAGTTCTTTTTCTGCATCTATGGAGATGAACATGTGATTTTTATCCTTCCTTTGTTAATGTAGTGTATCAAATTAATTGATTTCCAAATGTTGAACAATCCTTGTGTCTCTGAAATAAATCCAACTTTATCATGGTATTTGATCCTTTTAAAATATTGTTGGATTCGTTTTGCTAATATTTTATTGAAGATTTTTGCATCTATATTCATCAAAGATACTGGTCTCTAATTTTCTTTTTTTGTAGCGTCTTTGTCTGGTTTTGGTATCAGGATAATGGTGGCCTCATAGAATGAACTTGGGAGTGTTCCATCCTCTTCAATTTTTCAGAATAGTTTGAAAAAGACAGGTATTAGGTCTTCTTCATATATTTGGTAGAATTCCCCTGTGAAGCTATCCAATCTTAGACTTGTGTTTTCTGGGAGGTTTCTTTTATTATTACAAATTAAAATTCACTACTAGTGATTGGTCTGTTCAAATTGTGTGTTTCTTCTTGATACAGTCTGTGCAGGTTGTATGTTTGTAGAAATTTGTCCATTTCTTCTAGATTGCCCTTTGTTGACATATAACTGTTCAAAGTATTGTCTTATTATTTTTCGTATCTCTGTGGTATTGGTTGTTATTTCTCCTGTTTTATTTCTTATTTCATTTGGGTTGTCTCTCTTTTCTTCTTGGTGAGCCTGGCTAAAGGTTTATCAAATTTGTTTATCTTTTCAAAAACCCAGCTCTTGGTTTCATTGATATTTTCTATTGTTTTTTGCTCTCTATTTTATTTATTTCCTCCCTGATCTTTATTATTTCCTCCTTCTTCTGACTTTGGACTTTGTTTTCTCTTCTTTTGTTTATTCCTTTAGGTGGTAAGTTAGGGCCATATGTTTGAGATTTTTCTTTTTTCTTGAGGAAGGCCTGTATTGCTACGAACTTCCCTGTTAGAACTGGTTTTGCTGTAGCCCACAGATTTTGGAAAGTTGTGTTTCCATTTTCATTTGTCTCAAAGTAGTTTCTGATTTCCTCTTTGATTTCATCATTGACCCATTGGTTTTTTAGTAGCATGTTGTTTAGTCTTCACCTGTTTATTCTTTTCTCATTTTTATTTCTGCAGTAGATTTCTCATTTCATACCATCTTGGTCAGAAAACAAAAAGCTTGATATAATTTCTAAACTTTTAAATTTTTTGAGACTTGTTTTCTGGACTATCATGTGATCTATGCAAGGGAATGATCCACGTGCAATTGAAAAGAATGTGTATTCTGCTGGTTTTGAATGGAATGTTCTGTAGACATCTATTAAGTCTAATTGGTCTATTGTGTCATTTAAGACTGCTTTTGCCTTATTGATTTTATGTCTGTATGAACTGTCCACTGATGTAAGTGGATTGTTAAAGTTCCCTACCATTATTGTATTTTTGTCAATTTCTCCCTTTATTTCTTCTGATATCTGCTTTATATATTTAAGTTCTCCTATATTGGGTACATATATGTTAATGTTATGGAGTATAATATGCTTTTATTGTATTGATTCCTTTATCATTACATAATACCCTTCTGTGTCTTTTGTTATTGCCCTTGTTTTAAAGTCTATTTTGCCTGATATGAGTATTGCTAGCCCTGGCTTTCTTGTCATTTCTATTTGCATGATATATTTTTCCATCTGTTCCCTATCAGTTTGTGTGTGTCTTTAGCCCTGAAATGAGTTTCTTGTAGCCAGCATACTGAAGGGTCTTGTTTTTTTATCCAATCAGCCACCCTATGTCTTTTGATTGGAGCATTTAGTCCATTTACATTTAAAGTAATAATTGATTGGTATGTACTTATTGCCATTTTATTACTTGTTTTCCTTTTTTTTTTTTTTTTTAGTTCTTCCCTTGTGGTTTGATGATTTTCTTTAGTGGTATACTTATGTTCTTTCCTTTTTGGTTTTTGTATATCTATTATAGGTTTTTGATTTGTGGTTACCATGGGTTCATGTATGTTATATATGATAATATATCTACTTATTTTAAACTGCTAGTCATTTAAATTCAAACACATTCTAGGAGATCTACATTTTTACTCCCCTCCCCCACATTTGTGTTTTTGATGTCATATTTTACATCTTCATGTTTTACCCTTAACTATTTATTATAATTATGGTTGCTTTTACAATTTTTGTCTTTTAATCTACGTACTGGCCTCTTTAAGTTGTCGATCCTCAATTCTTACTATATATTTGTCTTTCCCAGTGGGATATTCCTTTTCCTATAGATTCTTCCTTATTTTTCCATTTAGAGAAGACCCTTCAATATTTCATTTAGGGTTGGTTTAGTATTGATGAGTTTAGTATTGAGTTCTTTTAGTTTTTGCTTATCTGAGAAGATTTTATCTCTACTTCTATTCTAAATATTGCTGGGTAGAGAATCCTAGGTTGCTAGTTTTTTGCTTTCAGCACTTTGAATATGTCATACCACTCCCTTCTGGCCTGTAAAGTTTCTGCAGAGAAGTTGGCTGACAACCTTACGGGGATTCCCTTTTATATGACTCTTTTTCTTTGCTGCCTTTAGAATTCTCTCTTTATCTTTAATATATGCCATTTTAATTACGAAATGTCTTTGTATAGGTCTGTTTGTATTTGTCTTATTTGAGACCCCTCTGTGCTTCCTCTACCTGGATATCTGTTTCCTTCTACAGGTTTGGGAAGTTTTCAGCCATAATTTCCTCAAATACATTTGCAATCCCCCTCTGTCTCTTCTCCTTCTGGAATTCCTATAATGTAAATGTTTTGAATGCTTAATGTTATATTAGAGATCTCTTAGGTTGCTTTCATTTTTTAAAATTTATTCTTCTTTCTGCTGTTCTGATTGGGTGATTTCCATTACTGTATCTTCCAGATAACTTATGTGTTCTTCTGTATCACTTAGTCTGCTCTTCATTCCTTCTAGTGTGTTTTTTTTTTATTTCAGGTATTGAATTCTTCATTTCTGATTGGATATCTTTTTCTAGTTCCTTGTTTAAATATTCAGTGATTAGAACAATTCTTTTCCCTAATTCACTTAACACTTTTATTACCAATTTTTTGAATTCTTTGTCTGGTTAAACCTCTGTTTCATTATTTATTGTTTTCAAGGGTATTCTCTTGATCTTTCAATTGAGAGTAGTTCCTCTGTCTTTTCATTTTGTTCCCAGGACCTTTGTTCCAGAGGACGGGAGTGCTGAAGCAATAGGGGCCCAAGCATAGACAGAGGTCTTATGCACTGCCTGTGTAGGCATCTGTGGTTCTGCTCAATTGCAGCCTCAGGTGGTGAGCACCTTTTTTCTCTCACAGCTGATCACTGCCCACTGCCCCCACCACCCAGTCTTGTGGAACTGCTCCACAGGGCAAGCAGGGACCCATGTGTACTCTCCACTTATGTTGGGGAGGGGGCTAGCTGTGGTATAGCAGCTGCCATCAAAGTTCTGGGGGCTTCTGGAGTCCTGCCTGACAAAGCTCCAACAAAGGTCACTGTTGCCCACCCAAGCTCTACCCTGGGACCGAGTCCCTCTGCATCCCATGGTTGAGTCCTTTCCCTGGTCCTGGCTGCTCCAGATTCAGTGCTACACTGTGGCATGGAGTGAGTGGGACCAAAGTGTTCACTCGGCTCAGGCTGGGTAGGTGGTGAGGTAGTCGCAGGAAACCCAGCAAAAGCTAGGACAGATCTTTCTCCACTCTGCCTTGGGGGGCTAGTCAGCACTCAGGTGCTCCTCATGAGCAGAATAGTGGCTTCTCCAGCTTTTCTATCTGACTCAGTGGTCCTCCAATCAACCAATGGAGCTTGTCTCCTCTGCTTATGACCCCAAGACTGGGACACCCAGTCTGTGGTTCAACCCACTCACTCTCCAGGACAAGTGTCAGCTCATGTAATCTCCCTTTTCCTCTGAGTCCCTTCCCAGGGCACAGGTCCCTATATGATTGTTTTTCTTCCCTTCCTACCCAGGCACGTGTGTATCTTTCTTGCAGTCTTGGTTGTACAGGGGTCCTTTGCTAGTTTCCAACTAGTTTTCAGTGAGGATTTTCCACATGTAGATGCATGTTTGATGTGTTTGTGGGTGAAGGTGAGCTCCATGTCCTCTTACTCCACCATCTTGATCTCTGTCCCATAATTTTACTTCATTGTCTTCCCATGACTTAAAATGCCATGCTATAACCTTTCCAGCCATCCAAATATTATTCATTCTTCAAGCCCAACCTAGCCATCATTTCTTCCATAAAATTATTTCCTGTAACTCAGCTCTAATTATTAATATAACTTTGTTTTGAACTACACAGTAATTATGATCCTCAGAGTTTAGTACTGTTAAATGTGATGTTTGACATATAGTATCTTAAGTTTTCTTTGTTCATTCTGTGTTTTACTGCTGTCTACCTAACAAGTTTATAAACTGTTTGAAGGTAAGAACTATATACATTCTGTATACTTCCATGGCTTCAAAAAGAGTATTTAATTGTGAAGAAAAAAATGATAGGCTTTGCTTTCAAGGAATAATTTGTAAACATATAGATTTATGTCTCTATGTAAAATTTATAATGCAGATGTGCCATGGAATTTTCTGCTTACTTAGAGAAGACTTGGGTAAACCTGTTTTTAATTTTTAAAAATTCCTTATTGTAATAAAATACATATAACATTTACCATTTTAACCATTTTCAAGTGCACAGCTTTGCTGCATCAAGTAAATTCACATTGTTGTGCAACCATCATCACCACCCATCTCCAGAACTGTTTCATCATCCCAAACTGAAACTCCATACTCATTAAATAATGACTCAATTTCCCCTTCTCCCTAGACCCTGGCAACCACCATTATACTTGCTATATCTATGAGTTTGACTACTCTGGGTACCTCATATAAGTGAAATCATACAAAATGTGTCCTCTTGTATCTAGCTTATTTCACTTAGCCTAATGTTAATCCATGTTGTAGCATGTGTCAGAATTTCATTTCTTTTTTAAGGATGAATAGTAGTCCATTGTATATATACATCACATTTTGTTTATCTACTCATCTGTCAATAAACATTTGAGTTTTTTGTAACTTTTGGCTATTGTGAATAATGCTGCTATGAACATTGTTGTATAAATAGCTGTTCAAGTCCCTGATTTCAATTCTTTTTGTATATACTCAGAAGCAAAATTGCTGAATCTTATGGCAATTTTATGTTAATTTCTTGAGGAACCATCATACTATTTTCCACAGAGCCTGCACCATTTTACATTTCAATGGGAAACGTTTCTAAGTCCTGTTTATAAGTAAAAGAAGTCTAGAGTTTAGTAAATGTTCTCAGGCTGTCTCAGGCACACAGAATAGATGGAAAGGGATCAAAGACAAGGCAAGTCATAATAAAAATTTTATTTTCTTTCTTTTTTCTCACCAATCTCAGTACGTACAGCATATTTTTCACTCCAGTGACCGCCCAGCCTTCTATAAAGTCTACTAGGCAGAAGTCATTCAACTTCCTGGAATGGCAGAATCAACAAGAAATATGTGATTATGGATGAGTGCAACAGCACTTACAACCAGAACAAGTGCTTGGGAGGTTGTGTTGGGGCCTCATTCTCTCTCACTTAGGATGCAATGCACACACACGTGCACACACACACACAAAAAATGTTACCCAATACCATCATACTGTCCCTCCATGGCTGACCCTAGAGCTTCTCCAAAGAAGTAGTCCACCCAGTCTTGTCCATGTTATTGTTCAGGTTTGCAGTCAGGTGGCTGGAGTTATCTTAACTCCTCAATTAAATTTATTGAATACTGAGACTCTTTTCTTTTTTAATTTGTCTTCCACCCCACAGCAACTAGCCATGTACTTTATCATATAGTAGATGTTCCAACATTGTATTAATTAATAAAATAAGAAGAAAGTTAATGTCTTATAATACGTTACTCTACCCATATAACATTTGCATTTGAAATACTTCTTCAACACTCAACTCAAAAGAATTGCTAAAGAAAAAAATCATATCAGATATCTTGACAATGGGAGCTATTTAGGTAGAGGAGTTTTTAATATCTATAAATCATGTCTGGCATGCAGTTACCTTTACACTGGGTGAGTATTGCTCACAGTAAGAAATGATAAGGGAGTGAAGATAGGACAGTGAAGCATCATGCTTTTGGCTGAACTGAGAACCAGGTTGAGTTAGATAGTAAGACCGAAGAGTGGATGAAGGAGACCCTCAAAACACAAAATGATTTACTTAGGATTTTTTTCTCATGTTTTGCAAAATGTCTGTAAGAAACAAGATACAAATTCAGGTTAGTAATATTTCAGATAGATAGCTAGTGGGAAGTAGCCACATAGCACAGGGAGATCAGCTCAGTGCTTTGTGACCACCTAAAGGGGTGAGATAGGGAGGGTGGGAGGGAGACACAAAAGGGAGGGGATATGGGGATGTAAGTATACGTATAGCTGATTCACTTTGCTATACAGCAGCAACTAACACAACAATGTAAAGCAATAATACTCCAATAAAGATGTTAAAAAAATGATGCTTAAAAAAAATTAAAATTAAAAAAAATCAGGTTAGTGATAGAAGAAAACAAACTATGTAGGAAAACATCACCATTTCTTCTCACTAGATCAATTTCCATTCTGGCAAGCACAATGCTGTGTTTAACGGTAAATAATGCACCTGAGGTGAATCATTTAACAAAAGACAGCATGGTCATTGACACTTGCTCACTTCTCAGTAGATTACTAAGAGACAATAAATTTACAAGACTGAAATTTTATCTATTTTACAATAAAATGAACATGCCATGGGTCTGATGCCAAAAGGCATTCTTGGATTAGACTTTCAATTCCCTGTATTTAACCAACTGGAATTTTTCCCCATGGTTATGGATTTTAAACTTTTTAAAATAATTATTTCCCTGAGAAATATGTACTTCTTCATAAAGATACAATATAGTTTAGTAATTCTCAAGACAAATAGGAACTTTTTAGTACAATGTGCTTAATAAAGACCCAGGTTTACATTAAATAATTTACATTCAGGATGATAGAGACATACATAAAAACTGAAGAGATTGAAATACACAATTTTTAATTCAAATGAAGATAATGACATATGACAAAATTCCTAGAAGTGATACCACAGTTCTTCCTTCCTTTTTTCCAATTTCACAATCAAGAGGCCACAAAAACAGAAGAGGCCCAGATAAAAAGTTAAGTTTATGAAAAATAAACAGTAGTTTTAACTTTGATGATAAGTGAAAGTTCAGCTTTCAAGGGACAAAGCAGCTAAAAAAAAATAGTAACCCAGACTTATAAAGAACATATTTCTTGAATTCTTCTTTTTTTTTTTTTTTTATTGCAGTACGCGGGCCTCTCACTGTTGTGGCCTCTCCCGTTGCGGAGCACAGGCTCCGGACGCGCAGGCTCAGCGGCCATGTCTCACGGGCCCAGCCGTTCCACAGCATGAGGGATCTTCCCAGACCGATGCACAAACCCGTGTCCCCTGCATCGGCAGGCGGACTCTCAACCACTGCGCCACCAGGGAAGCCCACATATGTCTTGAATTCTTCAGGGCTTTTCTCATTTAAAATAATCTAAGGAAGAAATTTCACCCAATGAAAGAAAACAGGCTTTGGAAGTAAATATATCTGGGTTTAAATTCTGGCTCTACTGCCTATTAGCCATATGTACTTGGAAAAGTTATAAACCTCTAAAACCCTCAATTTTATTATCTGTAAAATGGGTATAATAATACTTTTCACACAGGCTGCTGTGGGGATTATATGAAGTATTATTAGGAAAGCACTTGTCATATAGTAGGCATCCAATAAAGAATCACTATTATAATTTTTGCCAAGCTATAACCTTCTTTTTTTGAGTCAGAAATACGGTAACTAACAAGGGAAAAGCTCGAATTTATTCTTATTTTACAAAAGTATATTGTATAACTTAAACTATAGATGGAAGAAGTGCTCACTGAATTTACAATTATAACTCAGTATTGAACTGTTATGGACAGTATTAGTTGATTATTTACAAAGTTTGTTACTGGTATTGTTAAAGACACTGGTACATTTTCAGTTTAGAATGACAGTGAGCAAGACAAGAATCACGAATGTTGGTTCAATAATATTAAGATAATTTATAAAAATTAAGAGAAAGCTTTTTATAAAACTAAGAAATTTTGATATTGATAACAAACAATGTCAAGTGTTGGAAAAATGATTCAGTGTTATAAGTCTTCTTAGATCAAACACGATTTCTCTTGAAAATGTAAAATTTTCAGTTGATTAAGTATCAAACCCTGAGAGAAAGTTTAGTGGGTTTTCTTCCTGTTCTGTTTTTAGGAAAAGACAATAAAACCCTATCTCACCAAATGCGTATGTGATAATCTTCATGAGTTTTTAATTTTTCAGATAGAGTGGGAATTATTTTGATATTGGTGTTGTTAAAATTCTGTATTGCCTTTCTAAAACTCCAAAACTTGTAGTTAATTGACATAACTCCTATGGAGACTCCTATACAAACACTCTCAGAAAAATAAGGTGGTGGTCTATTGAGGCTACTGTTGATTTTGAACATTTTTACATTTATTCCCTTGCTTTCAAAGAACCTAACGATGTACACTCAAAGAATGGTTTTAAAAATAGGCACAATAATACACATGTAATCAATAAAGCTGTAGGAAGCCCCAAGCATTTATTTTTTCATAAGTAAATTGAAGTATTCATACTAAGGATATTGGTATTCCTCAACAAAGTCTCCTTCCTGTAGCAATATATATCCAGAGAAAATAGTGATTGTTGAAAATGTGATCACTGAGACATTTGCCTTAAAAAATCAAAATAATTGTCCAAAATATTGTAAAGGCAACAGAATTAAAACTCTCATAAGCTGATTTCAAGGGCACTTACATTTTATTGTAGAGAATATCTACCTACATTTGCATGATCCCATTCCACTGCCAGACTAATCCAACTTTGAGAAAACTTTGTGACACAATGAACAAACTGGGAACCAGTGCAGAAATTCAGAATGTCAAAGATGAACTGGGAAGTTTCCCCTGAAATGGGACAAACATATAGCTTCTGTCATGGACAATTAAAAAGTGACTCAAAAGATGGAAAACCCTTCAGTGGTATGTAAGAATCAGAAATTAAAATTGATGGGTATTCCTTTGATCCAACCTCTCATTGTACTACTAGATCTCTTAAGGCTTTAGAGAACTAAAGTAGACAATATGACAATGCTTATCTGATCTACCAACTGATAGCTGTAATGGCAGTACAATACAATAGAAAAGGCATGGTTTTGAATTGAATAGGCATGGATTCAAATACCATATTTGCTGCTTTGTGATCACGGATATGTCACTTAACCTCTCTGAGTCTATTTCACATCAGTAAAATAGAATAAGACTGAACTCACAGGAGTGCTGTGAGAATCAAGCAAGAATGCAGTTAAACTGCCTGACTACATACCAGACACATATTATTAAGTAATGGAACAGGGAGGAAGCTCTAGGTCTGCCTGACTCCAAAATTCCCCTTTTTCAACACCTTATTATTTACATCAAACTGAATTAACTTTATATTCTTATGAATGATATTTTTTAGGTTTTATTAACTTTTCAAATGTTTTAAAGTGGTTTTTAGATATGTTGTGGAAAAGGGCAAGGAAATCACCACTGAGCATCTACCAGGTAGGATTCTAGAACGTTAATATTAATGATTATGTTGAATTTCCTCAAAGCTTTAAGATAAGTAGGTGTTAACCCATTTTAACAGCCTGGAAAACTGAGACTCAAACCAACTTGCCTAAATTCTCACAACGGGCAGGTTGTAGGCCTAGGATCCATCTTCAATCTGCTTCTAAAGCCTTATGACCCCGTTCAGTACTGCCCATATTTCTTTGTCCATCCATAATAAAATATAGAAAGGTAATGTTTACCTTAAATAAATAGAAACTTTTTGTGTATTTTATAAATGATATAAGCATAAAAATTTCAAAATGTATCTGAACAGTATCTGAGGAATTGAGCCAGGTTGAAAGTACAGCAGGTGATAAGACCTGAGTACAGATCTAGTCTTTGGATCACCTTGATATATGACATTTGTTTTCTTTAAGTATAGTTTTCCCATCTTCCCTCTTCTTTTCCTCCTCTGTAAGATTATAATCCAGACAACTGATGTTTATGATAGCAATGTTCTGAAGGGTGAATAAGATGTGTGTGTATATATATATATATATATATATATATATATATATATACTTATATATGTATAAATATATATAAATATACATTTATTTATTATAAATATATAATATATATATAATTATCTATGATTCTTAAGACTGAAATGCAACCTTTCACAGTCTCTTTGGATCTCTTCTCAAATCTTCCTTAACAACTCTGTATAAACCACTACCACCACTAACCACACCAACCTGGCTCTTCCTAAGACATATATCAAGCTTTATTTTAATCTATAGCACTTAAAACATGGTACAACATATACTTAACTATGTTTTTGTTTATTGAATATCTCTCATTGTTAGAATAAACTCCATGAAAGCATGCACTTTACCAGTTTTGTTCACTCTATCCCCAATGTCCAGAATAGCAGTAAATCATTATTTTTTAATTTGTTGAATGAATGAATATAATAGGCAATCAGTAAATGTAATTTTCATTCTCTTCCTTTTCTTTTATGTTGGATCAGAAATTGTATTAACTTTTAAGATCATTTGAAACAGACTGATCAAGGGATCATTCAGTTGTTATTTATGAACACTTAAATAAACTGGTCAGTTCATTGAAATCACTAATCAGCTATATGAAATAACTGTTCCATTCATAAAATTCAATTTCATACTTCCATGCTTCTGTTCAGGATGTTTACAACTTCTGCCCCAAATGATTTGATCATTGCTGTGGATGAGTAACTTCTGAATAGTTCTCATTCTCTCCTTTTATATATGTGAGTTTTTGTTGCAACTATTCTGTTTCTTCTCTACAATTGTATACTGGATGGTGAGTGCAAGGTCAGATGACTTTTCTCTTAGTTTATGGGTGACCAAAGCACAATGAACTTATTTCTTAGTTTATAGGTGGCCAGAACACAATGAATCACATCTGAACGTGATTTTTAAAAGGTGTGTCACCAGATATCTTGAACTTTGAGATGAATACAGTAACTAAATGGGACATTGGGTCTTCTCTCTTGGGAATGGGTGAAATATGTTCTATGTTTGGAAGGAAGGGTGAGCAATGTCATTTGGATAGTCAATGAAGCAGAGTGCATCACAGGCTACTACTTGTTTCTTTCTCCAGTATCCACTTTTTTCATAGTAGTACACTTTTTAGCTGAGCTAAATATTACACTGCCAACCTTCCTTATAGCTAAATGTAGCCACGAGTCACAGTTATTTGCAATGCTACATAAGCAGAAATAATATGAAGCAACTTCCAGGATTCTTCTTCCGTTGACAATTTTGCCTTCTCTACTTCAAATCCTCGTCCATCCTTGTGTCTGGAATACAGATGTCACAATATTGAAACATAAAGGTAAAGGCAACATACTCAATATGGCAGAGTGATAGACTGGAAGGAACTGGGGTCTCAAATGCATATCATGGATCAGAGATGCCATGACAGTTCTGTGCTCTTTGTAACCTGAACTTTCATATGAGAGAGCAATAACCTATCTCATAAAACCACTGTTACTTTTAGTTTTATGCTCCTCATAACTGAACATAACCCTAACTGATAGATATTGTGAATATTTAGTTATGGTAACCACATTAATTTCTAGGGCTGCCATAAAAACTACCACAGACTGTATGGCTTAAACAATAAAAATTTACTTTCTCACAGCTCTGGAGTCTGGAAGTATAAGATCAAGGTGTGAGAAAGTTTGGTTTCTTCTGAGGTCTCTCTCCTTAGCTTGCAGATGGTGGCCTTCTTGCTTTGTCTTCACATGGTATTTTCTTTGTGCATCCACATCTGTGATGTCTCTGTGTGTTCAAATTCCCTCTTCCTATAAGGACACCAGTCAGATTGGATGAGGGTTCACTCTAATGGCATCATTTTAATGTAGTCACATTTTTGAAGGTCCTACCTCCAAATACAGTCACATTCTGAAGTACTGGGGCCTAGAACTTCACCATATGAAGTGTGAGAAGACACCATTTAATCCATAACACTAACAAATTTGTTGGCAAGATGATGATCTCTACAAAGGCAAGAGCTACATCTTCTTCATTTTTTATTGGCAAGTGGCTAGCCCACTGGCAGGCTGAGGAGAAGCAATCACTCAATGACAATTGCTTTTGAGGACTAAATCCATTTTCCTGAATGTTTAGACTGAAATGACTTGCCAGTTTAGTTAAATGGCCACGATGATGAGTACAAAGACATAGCCTTAAAATTTCATCCCTAAAACAATAGATTTGGATATTTCAGAACATCTAAACCAGGAAAAAATAAGAGAAGGCAACACTGAAAAAAGCCAAACCCTAGGAAGATATTAATAATTAACGTCTCCAGAGACTCAACGTTTAGACTGTATTTACTAGAGAGAACTTGATGGAAATAGAAAGTATTGCTATCATGATGAAATTAGTTGAGCGCATCCCAGTTGGGTTTCTTATGAAAGCATCCATCTCTGTCTCAACAATTCCACATAAAATTACATAACCTATACCAGAAATCATGTGAATTGCAGCCACAGTGAGCACTGTGTCAGGGTTAGCTACCACCAGACCACAAGAGCTTATTGTTATATTTTCAAATGTTTTTCAAGCTGGTAATTAAACCATTGCTAGCTTCAAACCAGTGGTAGTGGGTGTATTTCTACCATGAAAATCTGGAAGTGCTACAAATCAGGGCTTTGGGGAGCAACAGTTTTTAAACATTTACCAGCACACCATACTGGCCATAATCCAGATGAGCTCCTTAAAAGCAAAGCCTCCCCACATAGCTAACAGTTGTAAAGCCTATCCATTGAAGGAGAGATATAAATGGCAATGGTAAGAAGAGGGGTGATTCAAAATAACGTGGTTTCTCTAAACCTTACCCTCTCTCCCCACCCACAGTGTTTAGAGCTAGCTATCCTAGCTCAGCAGAGGGTGCTTAAGTTGATTTTCATTGAATCTCATTATGCTATTTTGATATTCTTCTCCCTCACATCTCTATCACCAGATGTTCTATCTGAGAAAATGACCCTGTTACTCTGAAAATTTGCCTGGTCTATTCTCTTTGACTGTAAGTGTGGAAATGTATACAATTTGTTATGACTACTATTGACCTTTATAGTATCTGTCCAACTTTTATTGTTGAACGAGATGAAGTATATTCTTTTTAATTTTCTCATTAAACATTTCTATAGTATGTTTATACTTTCAAGGTGTCCCCAAGCCACTATTTTGATTATATTTTACAACAATTTTGGGAGAGGGGTGGCATTATGGTGCTATTTCAGAGGATCAATCTCCAGAAAGTCCAGAAGTTTTCTCCAACTTATGCACTAATATTGGAGCTTATAGTGGATCATAGAATCTCTAAATTGGCCTTTTAAATTTTTTTTATTTTATATTGGAGTATAGTTGATTAACAGTTTTGTGTTAGTTTCAGGTGTACAGCAAAGTGATTCAGTTATACATATACATGTATCTATTCTTGTTCAAATTCTTTTCCCATTTAGATTATTACAGAATAAAGAGCAGAGTTCCCTGCTGCTATACAGTAGGTCCTTGTTAGTTATCTATTTTAAATATAGCAGTGTGTACATGTCAATCCCAAACTCCCAATCAGCCCCTCCCCCCACCCATGCCCCCTGGTAACCATTAGTTCCTTCTCTAAGTGTGTGAGTCTGTTTCTGTTTTGTAAATAAGTTCATTTTATCATTTTTTTAAGATTCTGCTTATAAGTGATATCATATGATATTTGTGTTTCTCTGTCTGACTTACTTCACTTAGTATGATAATCTCCAGGTCCATCCATGTTGCGGCAAATGACATTATTTCATTCCTTTTAATTGCTGAATAATATTCCATTATATATATGTACCACATACCCATTCATCTGTCGGTGAACATTTAGGTTGCTTCTATGTCTTGGCTTTTGCAAATAGCACTGCAATGAACATTGGGGTGCATGTATCCTTTCAAACCATGTTTTTCTCTGGATATATGCCCAGGAGTTGGATTGCTGGATCATCTGTTAGCTCTATTTTTAGTTTTTTAAGGAACCTTCATACTGTTCTCCATAGTGGCTGTACCAATTTACATTCCCACCAACAGTGTAAGAGGGTTAAATTGGTCTTTGTGGACTATTAGTGTCCCTTTTATACTTTCTGTGTATCTCTCTGATGCAAGCTCCTATAAAGCAAGTTTTTATCCTCATTTCTACAAGCACACACACATACACACACACTCACACTCACACAGACTTTTAGAGAATTGAGGTTTATCATTGGCCACAACAGCAGCACTTTCAATGTATTAATAATCTACTATGTATTGAGGCACTATTCAAGGTAATGTCACAAGGTAATTTTCCCAGTGATCCAATTAGGTAGATAAAACTATGACCATTTTTCAGATGAGGAAACTGAGACCCACAAAGTTAAATAATTTACCAAAGTAAGTGGTGTTGCCTAATGGGAAAATAATAAAGAAATTAATTTTTCCATTCTCTGAAATTAAACCTTATGGTTAACATAAAATGTAGTTGTCCATAGAGCTGCATATACATGATCTCATTTAATACTCACTATAATATACGAGACTATTACTACACCCTTTTGAAAGTGGTGGGAACAAGATCCAAGAAATTAAGCCATTTGCTTAAGGTTACACAATTAGTATGTAGCAGAGCTAGGATTCAAACCAAGATCATCAGATTTTCAAACCGGGGTCCTTACCACTTTAGCTCATAAAGACCAGGTAAATAACCAGCTTTTTATCTGCTTCATTCCTCTCTACTACCCAGACTGCTTAATGACTATATTTCTTTTTGTCCCCTCTCTTTTTTGCTTCACTCTTTCTTGCTCCTCACCAGCATTAGGTATTTCTTTTGCACTATTTCCATTAGCAGTATTGATTTCCTGGTCACATATGGTACTTGGCTCTTCTGAATATTACATGTTGATAAAACATATTGAAAAATGGGCTACATATGTTTTGGGGACTCAGCGGAACAGTGATAATATATTATTAGAGTTGGCACTCTGGAGAAAGAGATTCAGCCATTGTTTAGACAAAAATAAGAAATGAATGTAGTATCATCTTAACTAGCAAGTTCAGTATTAAAATCACTGCACAGAGGAGATAGCTTTACTTATGTCATATCCAAAAATCTAATAATCAATAAAAATTTACTGAATACCTACTGAATTACCTACTATGGTAATTTACTAAATTTTTTTTAGTAATTGTAATTTTTTATGGTAATTTACTAAAAATTTACTGAATACCTACTATGGTACTAAGTACAAGGTTTATTATAAAGAATTATAAGAATCTTCATTCCATCTGTTGAAATTTATTAGGTTTCAACTATGTGCCAGGCAATGTTTCAGGTACTAGGAATACAAAAGTGAACATGTCCAGCACAGGCCCTGCCTCATGAAGCTTACATTCTGGTGGAGGCGAGGGAAAGAACAAATCAAGTAAATACAAAATAAAGTTATTGAAAATTATAAGTACCATGAAATAAACAAACAAAGATCCCATATAAAGAATGGCATGAAGGAATGGGACTCACTCTACATTGGATGATTAATGAAGAACTCTCTAAAGCTTATTAAAGCACATATATTATACTTAAGTGGCTTATATATTAATTGTCAGCAGAGCATACAATAGGAGCAAGAATGATATTTCCTTCAGAAGCTTAATGTATTGAAACCTGGAAACTATGTATAAGAGACCACAGAAACAACTGCATGTATCAAGAAGTAATACATAGTAATAATATTTAATAAGAATGTATATGAAATCCATGTATGTATGTGTGTATTTACACACACATATATATATATTACTTTTTGAATAGAGAATAGTTAAACCAGCATGATCATTAATTAAGTCATGATATTATATATTTTGGAAACATCACAATATTATAAATTTGGGGAAAACAATAATGTAATTATAACGCAGTAAGTTTTTTTGTGGTGGTCATCTGGAAACTGTGATTTTTCAATTAATTTTAGCAAAGTCCAAGTTAACTCATTTTTCTTCAATATTACCCAGGAGATACTCTTCAAATATAAGAAAATAGAAAGATGATTCTTATCAATCCAACCAAATTTCAGTTGATTTCTTTTAAATACTAGAAGTTTATTTTGTCTCTACAACCTTTTACCAAAAATATTGGAAAAGACCGAAATTATTCCTAGTCTTAAAAACACTGTTTTCTCAAATTCGAAGACGATCATTTTCTAGTTGTTTGATTTTTAGAAGTGAAAATTGAACTATGAATTGCTCAGAGTCCTCTTTTATTTTCTCACAGTGAAATGTAGCTGTGGCATTTGCTATTAGAAATATCTTACTGGAATTGGGCTCAGGAGATAATTTAACTTGGAAGCAGCCGTTAGAAAGGCTTTTGTCACTCTCCATTTTTCATCTATTCTGGTTGTTTTTTAGAGATGTTTCAGTGAGCTGACTATGAAACAGTACCTTCTTGGGTTGGGAGGCTAGGTCTGTCTTACTCTAAAGTTTCAAGGTTACTGCGCCATACACATAAAAGCAGGAACAGAGTGATAATTGAACTAATAAGAACCATGATCAAACAATGTTTTAAAATAAATACATAATTAAAACCACTGACCCACAAAAAATGTGCAACTGAACACAGAATTTATGCATATTCATTCCAGACAGTAACAAAACAATGTCATAAACAACTCCACAAAAATAATAATAAACATACCAAATAAAAGAAAAATAGATACCCTCTAGGTATCTTAAGACAATAAATGCAGTCTGAGGTCATTTTGTAATATGACAGGAAGAGTTCAAATCCCTTTGGGCATTTCTTACCCAAGGAATTCTCTACTGGTCTAGTGGTTACTAATATATTTCTGTTGTGATGTCATTCACTACTGAATTATTCTACCTGGATTATACTTTTTTGATGATTATGGGACCAGATTGGTGGTTCATAGCCAAGGGGGAATATTAATAAGGAAACAGTACCCAGCATTCTTTCTATGACCAATCAGGTGATGTGATTTATTTATGAGGGTAAAATACGGCAAAGAAAAATGGAGAAGCAGTTGCCAGAGGTCCTCAAAATTTTGGCTAATGACATAGAATCAAGCACACTTGCCCAGTCTGCTCTGTGGAAAGTTAACTCAGTCAATTTTGTAATCTCATGAGACCTCCATGCACCCATTAGGCAATTTCAAAACATCAACTCCTGTGTTCAAATATCCCCAGTAAGGGAAGAAAATATAAGGGTGAGCATCAGGAACTCCCCGACTTAGCTGAAGTTTGACATGTTTCCTGGAAATGAAGAGACTCAGTAGTCAACCTGAAGAGACTACTTAAACCTCTTGTTCCTCTTTGCTGTTGCTTTAGCTAAAATCAGAATGGTGTGTGATAGGACATGCACAGGTATTTTCTTAAGGGGGTCTTCCCAAAACTAGGTAAAGACTATATTGCCAGACAAGTGTGACTAGTGAAGCAAGCATTTACTTAATTTTTTGCATGGATAGCTCCTGCTGTTGAATGGATGACAGAGAGAACATCTCCTATTTACATGGTCTGTGGGCAGTACTTTAACTTAAAGCTGTGTATGTCTTAACTATTGAAAGTTGCTTTTCCCACTGAGCAAAGCCCTTCAAGCTTGGTGGTCAACATTTTAAATAATATTAATAATGTCAACATGAACAATAGCTATCTTTATTGAGTACTTACAATGTATCTCTCATAGTGCTGAATGCTCTACATACATTATTTCTTGAGTTAATCCATCTGAAGCTCTAAACCAGTACTCCTCAAAATGTAGTCTTTGAAGCAGTGCCAGTAAGTGAACTGTTTGTTATCAGTCCACAATGAAATAAGCATAGAAACTGAGTTTAGAAACTTCTATAACAACATTGACATTGTCACTATATCAAAGAAAGTGCTTATCTCCTTGAACAGGAGGGTATTGATAAACTCAGTTGTTGTTGAACTCATGTGAAGAGTTGCATTTGATGCAACCTGTGTTGCAGTCATGTTCTGTAGGACCACATTGCAACGTGTGAAATTTTAAGATCAGTTTATAAACTAAAACCCAAACATGTATAAAATACAAAATCCATTTCCTTCATCAAAAGATAATTTAACTATAATTTTACAGGTTAAAGTTTTGGAACTGGCTGTCAATGAACACTTGAAGATAAATTCTGAAGTAACAGTATCATTCATTTTATTTTGAGTAAAAGGTAAAAAATGAATAACTTGAGCTTTCTGAAATTGCTTTAAAATCTCTTTTATTCTTGTCAACATACTTATGTGAGATGTATTTCTCTATTCTAAGTGTTATTAAAACAAAACATAGAAAGAGTTATACATACAATCATTCCTTGCAAGTATCATTGTCATTGATCCAGTCTAGATTATGTAAATTAATTATCAAGAAGCGGACTCATCTGTCACATTAAAAACTTTTGGTGTTGATATATATGGTGTCTTTCAAAGTGTGCATATAGACATCTGATACGGGGACTCCCTATTTCATTCATGTAACTATTAATTGTCTCTACTTATACTTTCAATGAATAACATACAGTTTTTATAATTAATTTTTTCTTATTATGTCTGTTATTGTTATATTTACTAAAATGTACTTTCATGTTTGTTGAATCTAATAAAAATGTGGGTTTATATTTTTGTATTGAATTCAGTTTTATTGTACTTTTTAAAGTATTAGTCACTGATGAATTAAATTAATTTTTTAAAATATCTGATCCTTCATCACGGAGAGTTTGACAAGTACTGTACTCCACTAAATGCAATGCATAATAGGAAATTCTCAGTAATAGGAAAAATGATGATGATGGTCATGATGTCATCTCCTATTTAACTGTAATGTAGGTCCAGTGAGAATGTAATCATCATTATCCTCATATTTCAGATAGGAAAACTTAGATTCAGGGAAGTTAAATAACTGGTTCACTGTGACATAACTATTAAGTGATAAAGCCAAGAATCTGTCTGATTTTCAAAGCCCATTTTCTCAGCCACTATCACTATATTGCCTTCCCTTTATACACAGATAGTAATGCCAAACTTACTGAAAATTTGCAATTATGAAAGTACAGGCCAAAGAAACTTTTTCCTCCTAAACCACTGGAGAGTAAGTTGCCAACATGATGCCCCATCAACCCTGAATATTTCATTGTGTGTTTTCTATCATAAAAGACATTCTCCTGCATAATCACAACACAACCATCAAAATCAGAAAATTTGCATTGCTACATCACTAGTATCTATTTTTCAGACCACCAGTCAAGTCTCCACAATTGTCCCAATAATGTTTTTTATAACAAGGATCCAACTCACAATAGTGTGTTGCCTTTGATTGCCATACCACTTTAATTTCCTTCACTGGAGCAGTTCCTCAAACTTTCCTTTGCTTTCACCACCTTTATAACTTTCAAGATTATAGGCCAGTTATTTTTTTGGCTATACCTCAGTTTGGGTTTGTCTGATGTGGTCTCATGAAAAATTCAGGTTATACACCTTTGACAGGATTATCACAGAAGTGAAGCTGCATTCTTCTCATTGCACCTTATCAGGTGGTGCACAATTTCAATTTGTCTCATTACAGCTGGTGTTCACATTGATCATTCAATTAGGGTGGTGCCTGTAGGGCTTCTCCATTGTAGTTACTCTTTTTTATTTTTGTAATTAATAATTATTTTGTGAGAGACACTTTGAATATATGTAAATATCAGGGTCTTCATCACACTTTCAATTTATTTATTTCATCAACATTTATTAGTATAGATTCATTGTTCCTTAATTTATTCAATGGATTATAATCCATTATTATCATTATTTATTCTTACGCTGAAATTGTTCCTGACTCAAGCAGTGGGAATACTACTGAATCTACCTCCAGTATCCTTTTGACATGTCCCCACCATGTCCCATCATTATTTGAGAATTCCCTGGCTTTCTGATGAACAAGGTGTTTCATCTTTATCTTATACTTTCTTTGCCCCAGTCTTGGAATCAACCATTTCCCCAAAAAGTTCTGGCTCCTTTTAAGGAAGAATTATGTTAAAAGAAGTGATGTTCTGGTCAATGGTTGTACTCATTAATCTCAGATTGTCACTGCTCCCAGGCCCTTCAGTAGACAGAATATAAACACATGTACACACCCATATGCAAGTGCAAAAACACACACAAACACACACATCTATATTTCATATTTCTGTGTATATTAAAACCAAGAATTCATTCTGAGAACTCCAATTCCAATCCAATTACACAGTGTTCATTTTAGCCTTCTCCCTTTCCATATTTGTAACTCCCTTCTCCAAGAGGAAGAACCTGGTTCTCATTATCCTTAATATAATTACTTATTTGGTCATTACCCCTGTATGTGACCAATACCCCATTACAATTGCTACACCTTCCCACATGCAGTTGCTCTCATCACCCCAAATGAATTCCAATATCATCTCATTTGAACTCTGTGCTGGGCTGCCACTGCTGTTTCATATGTGGACAACTTCCTCATTCCAACCATGCTTGGACACCATGCACTAAGCCAACAATGATGTGTGGATTTCAAATTTACCCCAGTCAGTCTATGCCATCCCTCTGTGTTGTCCATCTGAGAGGTTGCTCTTCTCAGCCTGACTTACCTCTGACACCACATTCTACCCACTCCTCCCTGGGGATGCCCTCTTAACCCTGCTCAGGTTCTAACATACCACACATCCCTCCTATGCAGAAGTCTTACCCTTCTAGGCTCCCAGGTCTCTCTCTTCAACAATATTGCTGTGCCCCACCTAGTGGATTCAGGACTGAATTTTTCAAGAAGAAGGAAAGGAAAGAGAAAGAAATGGAAGGGAAATGCAATGTATGGGTAGATAAAGGGAAAGGAAAAGGAAAAAGAAGGCTGGGATATTCTAATTTTAAAATGATTAAATTTATTTTGATCTAGCATAAGCATATGTGCTTCCATTATCACGTTTTTGCACTTTACAACCATAATGCTTCATTATGGGAAATTTTCTGAAGAGAGTTTTTTTTGAAAACTCCTCTATTCCCTCAACCCTCTAAACACCACACACCACCTAAAATGCCCCACATGAACATATCTTCATTTTCATTAGAATCATTAATATAAAGGTCAAGCTTTCTATGTAGATCACCAAAAGTCTGGCAACAGCAGCAATGTGCTGAATGGTCAATTGCTTTTCTCTAAGCCCCTCTTTGGAAAATGGAATGATAAAGTGGTTAAGTTATAAAACTAGGCAGACACGGAAGTGGGAAGAGTAAGATGGGACGAAGTGAGAGAGTGGCATGGACATATATACACTACCAAATGTATAATAGATAGCTAGTGTGAAGCAGCCACATAGCACAGGGAGATCAGCTCCATGCTTTGTGCCCACCTAGAGGGGTGGGATAGGGAGGGTGAGAGGGAGACGCAAGAGGGAGAAGATATGGGGATATAGGTATATATATAGCTGATTCACTTTGTTATACAGTAGAAACTAACACACCATTGTAAAGCAATTATACTCCAATAAAGATGTCAAAAATAATAAAATAAAAGTAGGCAGAGTACATGTGTCAGAATGTATTCTTTTCTGCAGTTCAAGTTGTTGAAATAGTTTTGATAAGAAATAAATTTACTTCCCATTGACTTCAAATCCATCGGTGGCAATCACTGCATAGCGGTACACATTGATACACCAGGTCTAGAAACAATTTGATCTTAATTGTCTCTAGTAAGTAGAAATAACTAACTATAGGGGTAGTTACAGCTCAATCATCAGCTGCATCAACAATAGGATATATTTCAAACATATTCATCTTCACTTTGACCTATAAAATCTAATATTTTATAGAAGTTCCACCATTTATTTCTTCTGCCTCAGATTCTCTCATAACTATCTTGCCTGTATCCAAAGCCAGACTGTCCTTCCAATCCTGAACTCCTCACATCAATTGGTATAAACTGAACAGAAGAACATCCATTTCTGGAGTGAGCCGCCATTGTGTATTGAGGTTGTGGAACCTGGACTCAGTTCTGGTTCTGTCACTTATTAGCTGTCTGAACTGAAAACCATAACCTCTCTGTCTTCTTGTAAAGGGGTGAAAGAGAGACAAGACTTATGACTCTCCAAGGTTTACCTCAGCTTTCCAGTTTTAAGACCTTTGAAATTATAATAGAGTCGCCATGATGAAGAAAGATCACTGGCTCCGAAATCACCTTTTTAAGGTCTGATCTTCTGATCATGTCCCCTGACCCTTAATACATTCACCTCCTTCACTCTTCACATGCAATTCACCCCTAAGACTTGGCAGTTTTACTACCTAAGTATCTTTCAAAGATGTGCACTAACTTTCCTCTAGCCTAGTCCAAACCACTATTATTTTTTGCCTAAACAAATACAACTGTTTCCTCAGTATTGTACATTAATCTACCTTCATCTCATATCTTCAATATACAGCCAGGGTAATCATTTCGAAATGCAAATATAATCATGTTGTCTCAACCCATTTGTGCTTATAACTCTCCATTGGTTATCTTTTGCCATTAGGATACAAACTAATTCATTAATGTAACCAGTCTATAAACCCTTTACGGGCCAGCCTGGAACAATATACTTCTTCATTCTAAGGCTTCTTATTCTACTTATTCTACTACCTCTTATTCTAAGACCACCTTCTCTCCATCAGTACACCCAGTGTTCCCTTGCAATGCACTGTAGTTTAGCCACACTGATCTTATTTGCATTTTTCATACTCACCATTCTTTCTCCCAACTTAATATCTTTGCACATACTATTATCTCCATGGACTGTCTGTGTCTTCTCTCATATCCAATTAATGTTGACTCAAAGTATGAATTCATCTTAAGCACTACTTGCTAAGGGAAGCCCTCCCTAACCACCTAGAGTAATTCAAATCTCCATATTATGGAATCTTATTGACCATATGCCTCTCCTTTATAACACTTTTCTCATTTGTAATTTTACATATATTTCATAGGGTATTTGATAAATGTATGTCTTCCACACTAGTCAAAAAGAATAGTTCACTACTGCATCCCCACAGCTAACATAGTGCCTGCCACGTAATCAGTTCTTGAGTCAAGTAGCCTGGATTATAGTCCTAGATCATATCTATTTTGCTATGTGATCGTTGATTTTTCAAGGAGTATAACCCCTTTATTCTTCAATCTTCTCATCTTTAAAAGTAATAAAATCTATATCAGAGGGTTGTTTCTGACAGCTAAGTAAGATATAGTCATACAGAAGATGCAATGATTTATTTTTGAAATTTCAATATATAGCTCATATCTGTGAAGTGAATGAATAAAATTCATGAAACTAGTACACTGTATATGTTGTGGTTATAGTAACACCTCCAAAAATGTGTAGATGGTAGATACTAATGACTTCCTATCTTTGGTTAAATACCCTGTTTCCTAAGAGTTTGTGGCTATACTTTCTAATGGAAAGAAAAATTAGCCTTGTCAATGACCTTAAAACCCTTTATTTATAGCCCATACATCTCTTCCCACAGCCTTCTTCCCTCTTGTGTCTATGAAATAATTGTCACATTTTAGTAGGAACTTTCAGGGTTGATGAATTAGCCCTGATAATTGATAACTTCAGAGATGGGTCCATAACCAGAGATGGCCTTTGATTGGCTCATACTGTTATAGGAGAAAGTAAGAGGCACCTGGACCATATTGTTAAAGAGCTAGAGTGAGAGGAAGAGAGAAGAGATTTTAAGTTTAAAACTTGCTACATTTTCCTTTTACAAGAGATTTAGCTTTTACCACAAAAAGATATTGACTGTAACTAAGATTTATACCATGAAGCTATTGTGTCAGGAAGGAAGAAGTAAGGCAGTAGCTATATATGTCTTGCTGACCATGGGATTCTTGGTGTCTAACACAATGCCTAGCACACAGTGGGCCCTCAGTAACTATTTGTTGTAGGAATGAATGACTTGAATAATGAAAAACTAAATGAATAAATGGAACAACATTGGAAAATGAAACAAGAAGCAAAGAACAAATACTTTACTAGTCATCAGAGACCACTTATTCCAACTCAGAGGGTTAGTTCTTGTTTTCAGACTCCACTTAATCTTTTACAATGTGCTCAAGGCATAAAGGTACTTTAATATCAGTTACCTCCAGATTTTCCTGTGCATGAGGTCAAAAGGTCTCTTTCGCTAATAGATGTAGCTAAGACCAATGAATGTCAATAAAAATTAGTGCCAAATTTTAGTTAGCCTTCAAATTCCATTTCAAAGTGTATTTGCACTTGCTTCTTTTTTGGCCCCAAGGGTGTCATCCACCCATCAGTGAGCCACTCCTATTTAACATTTCCTCACTGTTTTGGTGACCTAGCACCAGACAATTGAGGTAGAATATAAATCTGGAAGATTCTCATAGGACCTTTAACTTGTTTAGATTAGTCCAGAAGAGAAGGAATTGAGAAATACACCCATGATCAGTGTAGTTGGAGAGAAGGTCAGAAATTTCATTTTACCCTCATGGGGCTGATTGCAATTGAAACCATTATTGTTCAGTGTTTTTTTCCATTAAACAAAAAACGAAGATCTAAAGTATTTTTACATGTGCTGCTATATACTACAGTATGTACAGCCATCAGATATCATATATATTTTCAAGTAATTTGTACATATATACACATATATGATATATATATATATATATACATATGTTTATTTACATGATGTACATAAACGTATGTATCATTTCAATGTACGATTTGGGCCACTCTTTTACTTGGAAAGAAATGGAAAGATAATATTAACTAAACAATAATCATAGTTAATGTGCTTCTTTGATGTTTTGTTTTGCTTTTGCTTGATTTAAAACTCTTGACTAACTTCCCTTAGGAAAAAACCTGGTTAAATATGCAGTTTGGTTCTTCACACAGAGAGATGAAGTTCTGAAAATCTAACTCCCGTGTGCTTTGAAATTAAAATAATGAAAAGGGAGGAAAGGTTTGTCTAACAGGAGGACAGCCAAACACAACTATACAGTCTGAGCTTCAAACAGTTCCTACTTGAAGAGCCACAGAGCTGTTGAGAGTAAAGAAAGAAAGAGAATCCATGTTCCTTTTTCATATAGCACCATGAAGGGCAACATTCAGCTCTGTTTTTAATGCCAAGCAGTCACGTTATAAAAAGGAACTTTATTTTAGAGTGCTTGAAATGACTTATAAAAAGCCTTTTGAAAGATTAAGATGCTGGTGGTGCTATGCAAATGTCTCACTTGAAATTTTAAAAATAAATGTTTACTTTGCTTTCCATTTAGAGAAAAAATACAATGCCTCCCCTATATCGTGAGTGCTATCTATTTAAACATTTGCTGAATGGTTAAAATGGTTTACCTATCCACCTTTTATCCTAGACTGTATGTATGACATAGATATAACTTTACAATGGAATCATTCTGCTCTTCATTTTATTATTGGTAGTATTCTTAAATTGTTGTCCTCCTCTTATTGCCTCCTTCACTCCATCAACCAAAAACCTAAGGACCTATGTCGCCTTTACTATACATATTATATATCTAGGAATTGATCTATCCTAATATGTTACAGTCTTACACTCTATATTTTATGTTTCTGGTAATATGGTGGACTATATGTGCAGAGAAATGCTTCCTGGCACAGAACACTGTACTTACCTCGCATGCTACAAACATAATCTATAAGTTTCTGGCAATAGAGTATACTAGATGAGCAGAAAATACCCCTTCACACAGAATAACTTAAAGTGCTACATAAAATATCTTTAAATATCCCTTTTAAAACACTTGTGATAAAATAAGAGAATCAATGGAGGAGATAGAAGTGACAAGAAAGTGTAATAACAGAGGTGGTCTCTGGCAATCATGTTTGCATTATGTGCCATTGCTCTCCCTGCACTGGGTTACTGCTGTTTGGCAAGGAGCAGACACACTAGCCAAGCTGAGCTGATCAGTTTTTTTCTTCTGGAAATTTAAATCTAGGATTCAGAAATTGCAAGTCAATCTTTTCATATGGCTCTAAATTTGAGAGTTGTAGGGCAACCATATTTTGCCACATGGGCATAGAAGCAAGGAAAGTATAAGTTAAAAATGAAGCAGATAAAGAGAATCAAGCAATAGACAGTACTCGCTGGGTTTATGGCAGCTTTCTATATCCTGATTCTAGTCCCTTTTTGAGGTCCAGATGTGCTTCTACCTGCATTAGCCTGCTATGGCTACTATAACAAAGTACCACAGTGGCTTTAAAAACAGAAATGTATTTTATTAGAGTTCTGGAGGCTAGAAGTCTGAGATCAAAGTGTCAACAGGTTGGTTTCTTTTGAGGCTCTATCCCTGGCTTGTACATAGTCGTATTCTCCCTGTGTATTCAGATGATCTCCCCTGTTTGTCTGTGTTCAAATTTCATCTACTTATAAGGAAACCAGTCATATTGTATTAGGGCCAATATTTTTACCTCATTTAACCTTAATTAACTCTTTAAAATCTCTATCTCCAAATGCAGTCACATTCTGATATACTGAGTATTATAATTTAAACATATGAATCTTGTGGGGGACATGATTCAGCCCATCCCACTGCCCTTGGATTCTATGAGACAAGTTTATATCTTTGCATAACCCATATAAAGCTTACACACCATGTGGACCAATTTCTATTCAGTGTTGCACATAAAGAATTGAAAAATCAACACACAAGAAATAATTCAAAGTTATTAAAATACTTACTGTGTCAGGAAATTCCAAGAAGAATTTCCAAAGTTTACACACTACAAAATTCCTTTAAAATCTTCCTCATCCACTTATCTCTTCAAAATCACAGTCATTATAACATCCCAATATCTTTCACTTCTCTCTTGAAATACAGATATATGTGTTTGTGTGCGTTTTCTCATTCTGTTATCATAGTGAAAAAATGCTGACTCTTATGCAATGTAAGGAAAATCATTTTTCCACTCAGTTACCTCCCTAACAAGCATTGTTTCTCATTCTTCCCTGTATTTCCTCTATCTGACCTTAAGCTTACCAGTATTACTCAAATTCTGAAGAAAATATTTTATATAAACCTTTATTTTCAAGGGTTGGAATGATTTTGCAACTATGGCCATAGCTACCATCCTCCAGAGGACCAAACTAAGATTTCTCTCACTGTTCTATCAGGCTAGTCCAATAATATCTGTGCACATGTTATTTGCATATAGTTAGGGCTGCCCTAACTGTAAATAATATGTAGAGCCACCAGAGAACTTCAGGATATTAGGTGACACTTGCTAATAATATCTTCTACATCTACCTCACCCTACAAAATAAAAAAATCTCCTCTATTGACCCTGGTACAATTTCAACTATCTCTCTCTATTGGCTTTAGTAACTGAAGGGCCCAGATCAAGTGTGAATGTAAGCTCTGGAAAGGAAAACAAATTAGTTTATCTAGTAAAGATAATGGCCTTAAGTGAGTATGACAGTGGACAGCTAAGTTTTAATGGGTGTAAAAGGTTGGAACAGGCAAGAAAGTTTTGGGGCTTGGGAGGCTACCAAAGGATGGTCAAAGAATAGAATAAGTGTAGTGAGTGCATGGGAAAGGTATAGGGGGAAACCAAGGATAAAAATGTGTTGAACACAAACTTTACTCACATATCTGTAATTTTTATTTAAACACCATGGTTGAAAGAAATCATCATTATAAAAGTATCAGTCTTGGGCATGGAGGAAAGACATGTGCTCTGTCCTTTAGCTCAAATTCCAAAAGACTAGTTCATAAATAAAACTTTCAAACGTTCAATGTGACTAAAACCACTTGACCCTCTTTATTTTACCTACTCCATGTCTTTCACGTATCATCTACTAATCATCCTAATAGTCAAATAAAGATCCCTGAAGCTATAGCCCTTAGCCTGTGTTTGGCACATTATGCTTAGAAATAATACAAACTTGTATTTCCTTTTGTGTTCAAAATACACCCATTTAAAAAACTCATTTGCCTCCTACTGCACTACAATTCAATTTTTGGGTGTGTGTCTCAAGATGGCTGTTTGCCTGGCTATTGGTTGACTCACCTGACATTTCCCTCTGACTTTGTACATTGCTTTTTAGAACTCTAAATTTTGTTTGCTCCCCTCCAAAGAGATTTCTTAAATGTGTATATACGATAAACATTGCACTATGCTGGACTGGAAAAACAGAGTCTTGAGGCATTTTTAGAGATCTGTTGCAACCAATTAGCATGATTTATTTATTTCCTGTATATTTTCATTCTCTGTGACATCTTTCATCTAAGGAGCTCAGAGAGCTTTTCAAATATAAACTAACCCTCACAGCACCCCTGGAAGTGTAAAGAGCAAACAAGGGATAGAAGGAAAATCCATCTATACAGTATTCAAAAAAAATTTCCCTGTCCAATACAGTAGAGAAAGACCAGTCTTGGAACTATTCTATTTAAAGAAAGAACCCTTGAAAATGCAACCTGGGAACAATATCCCCACCAGAATTGGAAACAAGTGTGAACACTCAGAAGTTATAAATAAATTACTTTGTATTTCTCTTTCATAGAAAATCTCTATAGAGAGAACTATAGCAGATCGCTTCTCAGAGGTGGTAAGATTTTAAATGCTCAGATGTGATTGTCAGTGGCAACTTTTCCCTGGACAGGGGAAGATAGAGAAAATAACATTAAAGAGGAATAGGGTTCTGGCAATGGATCAATTTCTACAATTGGTAAGTCTCTGCCATAAGGTATATGGCGATAGTATCAGGAGTGTGGGTATCTGTGTGGGTCAGTACAGAGCAGCCAAGACTGAAGGAGGTAGGTTTAGGACAAATCAAAAGGATGGGACCTAATTTATCTATTTATAGTAATGACTAAACCAGCTCTTGCTTCCTCTTAAGGATTCAGGCCTAGGGGGAGTGGAGGACAGTGATGTAGAAGCCTAGACTACCTCTTTCCAAGCATACTCGAGCTCCTCCTTTTTATCCTATCTTTGAGAAAAGAGAGGAGAGAGAGGGAAAAAAAAGAGCTGCCTGGTTTACAATAGGGATATTAAAATTATAAGTAATGTAAATACCATGCTTATAACTAACACTTATTGAGTGACTACAATATACCAAGCACTGTGAAAAACTTTTACATATATAATCTCATTTAATTCTCACAGTAACTTTAAAAGGTAGGTACTATTAATATTCTCACATAACAATGGGGGAAATGCAGATTCTGAAAGCTTAAATAGCTTGTCAAGATTACGAAGCTAGTAAGCTGCAGAGCCAAGATGCTAACCTAGGCCTATCTGATTCCAAAGCCTTTACTTTCAATCCCTGTACCACTGTGTCTTCCGGTATTAGAGACTAAAAAGGGCTTTGGGCATTCTATTATATAACTATAAATGCATTACAGTCTGACTACAGACTTGGGAGTGGATAGCACTGGAGTTGTATGGGAAGTTCTGAGAGGAAGCTGAAAACCAAACAAAACACAGCAGAAGATCAACTAAATAATCCTTTTCTTTGCCTCCTTGGCCAATTTTGCCAAAGAAAAAAGCGGTTAATGGTAGAAATAAACTAAGCTAAGTGACACTGGACAGTGTCACTGACCTGTGGGTATGGTAAATGAGAGTCCCCAAGCAGCCCCAGAAAACATCTGATTACATATAAAATAATTAACCCGGAGGAATTTCTTTCCTTTGATACCTTTCTTTCTGTATCAAAAATTACACACTTCCATAGCATAACCATGATCTATAAAACTGCTTAAAAAGTGGAAACCTGTTTATTGTGCCTCTCCAATCCCCATCTATAGTAACTTACCACCTTTTGGAATCCATAAACAAATGTACAGTCTCTTCTGCTGCCTCTTGTCCTGCACTACCATGTCCCACCTGTTTGCTTTTTCTATCAATAATAACTTCTTTAAATTCTTCCTGACTCCCTCTTTCTATTGAACCTTATTTACATTTTGTTCCATTTCCTTAGAGACCAGAATTTAAAAGGATAAACTAATTTTGTGATAAAGTGTTGATAATTATTTAAGGGCTTAATGCTTTGAGATCACATTGGCATTTGAACCTCAATAAGTTATCACTGCTAATATGAAAAGTCCCAGGTAGAGCTAGTGAAGTAGATACTCTGGGTAAAGATCATTGCCAGCAAGCCATCTGAATCACAACATCTAAGAAACTGGAAGCTTTGATGATATGTAAAGCCAGTCTGGTGCACCAGGGAGGTGAAGAGGCTAGTTCACTGTAACAGCTGTCTCATCAGCCCTGGCTGGGGCATGGAAGACACTAACCCCAAGGAAACATTGATTATGAGAAATGAGTCATCCAGGTTGGAGAAACTCTGGCTACAACAGCTCCATTTACATGAGCGATATCTGTCTAAAATCCTTTTTCGTTATTGGAAAAAAATTGGTTGAATAGACCAGTTGTCTTCCCTTGTTTTGTATCGACTCTAGCTCCTTTGGCAGCAAAAAGTAAAAACAAATGAAAATGAATGAAGGTTAAAAAGACAATGGAGATTTAAACCATAAAAAATTATTCTATATGCATTTTATCCCCTGTATACTAATAATGCAAGCCAGCCCATTTTACTGTTATTTGAGACAAAAGAAAAAATTATAGATAAACATACCTAATGTCTCTTGTTTTCTCTGCAATAAATAAAAATCAATAATTAAATATGTACTTACCTTCCCCTTTTGTGAGAATCTGAACATGATTGGAACATTGGACCTCACCAATTTAGACATGTCAAGTGGAAAAAAACAACTCTGCTAGAAAATTCGGGGGCCACAACAAAGTGATTCTTTAAAATAAAGAACTTTTTGGAACTTCAGTTTCTGTTTTCTCTTACCATACATTTATTCAACTCATTCCAAATTCTGCTGTCACTTTACACCCCTGCTTAAAATCTTTCAGTGGCTTTGCATGGACCACGGGTTAAATCCAAATTCCTTAACACGATGTCCTAGTCCATTTGGGTTGCTACTACAAAATTCCATAGACTGGAAGACTTATAAACATAACAGAAATTTATTTCTGACAGTTCTGGAGACTAGGAAGTCCTATAATAAGAACCTGCAAATTTGGTGTCTGGGGAGGGCCTGCTTCCTTGTTCATAGATGGCTGTCTTTTTGGTATGTCCTCGCATGGTGGAAGGAACAAGTGAAGACTCTGGAATCTAGTTTATTTTATTTATTTATTTTTAATAAATTTATTTATTTATTTATTTTTGGCTGCATTGGGTCTTTGTTGCTGCGCGCGGGCTTTCTCTAGTTGCGGCGAGCCGGGGCTACGCTTTGTTGCCATGCACGGGCTTCTCATTGGGATGCTTCTCTTGTTGCAGAGCTTGGGCTCCAGGCGCGTGGGCTCAGTAGTTGTGGCTCATGGGCTCTAGAGCACAGGCTCAGTAGTTGTGGCACACGGGCTTAGTTGCTCTGCGGCATGTAGGATCTTCCCAGACCAGGGCTCGAACCTGTGTCCCCTGTATTGGCAGGTGGATTCTTAACCACTGCACCACCAGGGGAATCCGGGAATCTATTTTATAAGGGCACTGATCCAATTTATATGGGCTCCACACTCATGCCCTAATCACTTTCCAAAAGCCCCACCTCCAGATACAATCACATTAAAATTAGTTTTTAGCATACAGATTTGGGGATGACACAAATATTGTCTATAGCATAAAATTTGCATAGCCTTGTATGATCTTGTAACTAAGCACTTCTCTGCTCTCTGAACACAACTCACTTGGCACTCAACTATCCAGCTCTACTGGATTTCTTTCAGTTCTCCAAATGGCTATAGTCCTTCTTATCCTGACTTCTCAGATGCATCTGCTTATTTCTAGTAAATAGTTTAAGCCCACCTCATCTCTGCCCTGAATTTTTTCAGTGGACCCCCAATTAATCCTTGCCTCTATTTTTCCCATTCCAATTCATTCTCCAGGCTGCAGCCATAGTCACTCCCATCCTAACTCGCTTACTGTTACATCTCTTAAGGCATTCTCCAAAACAACACATATTTTATTATGTCATATTCTTGATTAAGTTTCTTCAGGAGCTAACCATTTTTTTCACGGTAAAAATTCAAACTTCTTAGCATTAAATAGGTCATCCGTGACAAAAGATCTTACCTGCCTTTCCAGCTACATAACTCTCCACCTCTTCATCTGCAATCCATGTTTGAACAACATAGAAGTGCCTACAGATCCCTCTAAATGCTTCAGGTTCTTCCAAAAAGCCTCATTCATAGTAAAACTAGATATCCACTACTGACCTATGATTTCAGAAGTCCAGAAAGACTCTACCTCAAAATATCTTACACCATGCCCCCCTCATGCGTTTTTCATAGGTAGCTGAATCTCCACTACTGGAGATTCATTCCTCTCATTTGGTAACGCATATGCAACTTATATGGTAAATTCAGCTATAATTAGTTATTATGTCTTAGTGTACCTTCATTTATCTGACTGTTTTCCTTTACGAAAACTAGCTTTAACTAATATATTGAGAAAGTGGGGGTTTTAATTAGTATTAATAAGTAATCAATTACATTTTTGTAGAATAAAATAGTATATAATGAACTTTGTATTATCTTATTTAATTCTTGGTTCTATGTGGTAGATATTTCATAAATGGAAGAGCTGAAGCTTTAATAGATTATGTGGAAAGGTAATCATGAGGGAGAGCAGTACAGAAAGAAGAGATGAGAGGTCACCAAAGGATCTCCACTTGAAAGTTTTGTTTAGAACCACTGAGGTTCTTTTTTGTTGACTTCATTGACCCTCTCTCCATTACATTAAACATTTGGATACTGGAAACTTCTTTATGATTGAAATCTTGTAAATGACATGTCTAGCAATTGATTTTCTATTCCTCTGGATATTCTAGTATTCTGAAGATGTTAATAAAGCAAAATTTTCCTTAGGAAAAGCAAAACTATTTACCTGGAACCCGGTTGAAGGGAGACGTCAGGAGCACAATCATACCTACGACATCAAACCTATTATTATGCATTTATTGTGTGCTCAAGTGATAAAAAATTGAGACAAGTGACAAGTCACTAGATTCACCTGCCAAGACTTAGTTCCAAGAATAAAGTGTAAAATGCTTCAATTATTCCCCCCAAATGTAGATCTTTCCCAATGAAATATTATTCAGTGAAGGCATAACCACTGAGCTGCATTGAACACAAAGAGGATATGAAATAGATTAATAAAAAGATAGTGGAGATAAATATAAAGAAAAGGACTCCCAGAGAATGTACCTTTTATTAAACATTTTGCTTAAAAGTATTATACAAATAAATTATGAATATAAATTTTTTTCAAAGTTTGGTGAAGATAAACAAGGCCAAATTTTCATTAATGCATTCCCAGATTAACCTTTATATATAACTCACCACAAATAAAATTTTAAAACTCAGAGATTTTAAAACTGAGTAGTTGTGCTGTCCTATAAAATATATTAATGTAATATTTAAAATCTAACTAAAACAAAGCACAGAAACAAGACCCATAAATATAAACAATTAGATTGAACACACATAGAAAACAAAAATCTGTAAGAATCTGTTCTGAAAGGATAATATCTATCCCAGCAGAAGTTGATAGTTGTGAAGGATTTAAACAAAGAAACACTAAGGGCTTTCAATTCAGTTCACAGATACCTAGTACTAACCTTCCCACTTTTAATTTATTCACTAAAAAAAATTAAGTTCTTATTACTATTACTCCAGTACAGTTCTACATCATAGGTTACAAAGGTGAGTAAAATATAGTCTCTATTTGCAAGAAACTCACAATTGAATAAGACACATGAAAGTTACACCAATAATTATGTCACAAAGTGTAAAGAGAAATAATACAGTCTATTATAGAGAGAGCAGAAGAGAGGCAGCTTTATGGGAGGGCTCATGAAAGACTGAGTCTACTAATAAGAGTTGCAAAGAAAACATACTTGGAAATGTTCCAAACTCATTGCAATGCTAGGTTCAAATTAGATGATCACATAAATCCTTGCTGCCTTGAAGATTACTAAATTAAAAGGAGTTGCACAGAGTAAATGTTTGGTGGTTAAGTTGGGAAGGGTTAGAGGTTTGGATTACAGGTAATTGTAGATGCAATACTCACCTGCCACCTGCTTCACCTCTTTCATTGTCTTGCAATAATCTTACTACCTGTAGCCAAGAAATGCTAACTAAACTGATAATCTAACAACTTTCAAGAACTATGGATTCTAAGAGAACCAAAATGTATTAAAGGAGAGATAGTAAAGTTATATATATTTTTAAATCCCTCTTAATTTGGTCACTAAATTTGCTTTACCAGTGCTGATAAAACTTCTATAAGGCTTAACAAAGATGAATTGTATATTCAGACTAGATTTATGGCTTCTCCCCAGACTAATTTCTCTATGGGAATTTGAACCTGAACCTTTAATCATAAACAAGTAAGGTTGATAATAAAAATTAAAGAAATGAAGAATTTCACAGGTAAATATAATCATTACTGTATTCTTTTAATCCAAATGAAGTTAAGCCAGAAAAAGATGTTGAGACATTAAAAACATTTTTTTGAAAATGCAAGAGAAGGGGAACTCATAACATCATAGTATTGAATGATGACATATAATAAACATGATTTTCATTAGGTTTTAATCTCAAGTAAAGATTGGTTCTTTCTACCACAGCCCATCCCACAACTTTTGGTGCGCATAGTGAAACACACACATCCAGGGGCATTTTCCCCTGTAAGACCTCACTTGATCACTTCACTTCTACTCAGAAGAATATCAGAAGGACCAAAAGACCAGGTTTATAGTGCCGGATCTACATCTTACAAACTGTGTGACCTTATATTAATTATTTACCCTTTCTGAACCCCAATTTTTTTAATTATTCAAAGTCGAGTCTTGCCTACATCATAGATTTGTGGACAGCATTAAATGAGATAACCAGTATTAATCTACTTTGAAAACCCAGAGATACTATGCAGAACAGAGGGTAATGGCTTATTTTCATGAAGGCTGTTGGCTGCAGTCTCTGAGAGGTTTGGTTGTGCCCTACAGAGTGAGATGGTGTAAAATAGAATGTGTGGTACATATACAACATACTTAAAGACACAAACAAATAAACAAACACACTCACAAATGCGGTATCACCCTGAATTTATTATAATATGGGATAAATTGCTTTCTCCCTATTGGAGTATTCTCTGCTGGTAATAACTAAAAAATACATTAGTTGTCCAGGGCTGAAAATTTTTAATGTAGTATATGATGGCAATAGTAATGACACCTGCTAACTCATTAGTGCTCATTTAGTATATGGTAATGACAATGCAGTAAATAATATCTCCATAATGGAAGTGCCTTTAAACTACCCCCCATCCCCAGGTCTGCCAGATCTATTCTCCCAGAGCTAAGGATTCAAAGAACGAAAGATCCAAGCCCCTTAAACAATGATCAGATACTGTTAAATGACCTCAAGTTGGGTAAGTTTTCGGATGCTAAGTCTCACAAGAATATTCACCCAGTGGTAAGACATATCTCTTTCAAATTCATTTTCCCAGTGTCCCTACACCATACCATTGCTGCTGAAGCCTGAGAAGTAACTCTAACGTGGTAGAATTCTGGGTTGCAGTATAAACATAGGCAGCTGTTTAACTCCAGGAAACTTCACTTAAGTACCCCTCAGATAACATCATTTGATAATTGTGTACTGTGCATTCACATTTAGACCTGGTCATAATTTGAGTTTATTCACTTTACCAGAGATTACCAATATGTAAAATGGTTATTAGTTCTGCAAATATCAGGATCCAGAGTTGGAAAGACAGTGATCTTGACTAGAAACATCTGCTCTTGAAAAATTCACCCTATCTCATCTGGTTTATGCTCTACTTAACCAAGTTGTAACAAAAGCCACTAAAAGATATGAGAACAATATTATGTGGTGCCTAGGGTTGGGGAAGTACTGATATAATCACTGAGAATTATTTGAGCAATCAGGTAACCCAGCCTGTGCTCCATTGTACTATAACAGCATGTAAAGCTTCAAAGCCCAAAGCCTACAAATCAGCCTACAGTATATATATATATATATATATATATATATATATATATATATATATATACCCTCAGTGCTCTGTTCAGGTCATAAATGGATCAGAATCAAGACCTTTAAAAACAACTTCCAAATATGGATACTAACATATTTGTGTCATGCATTGTGCCTACAGCCTTCAGTATTATCCAACTAAAGTAGCAATTATTGCTGATTTACCTGGTATTTTCTCATCATTACAGTAGCACAAAGGGACACAGGCGAGGTTCCCATGGGAACCATATGCTGGTATTTTTTGCCTTTCATAAAGTAAAACGCCATCAGAGTTGCATCATCAGCACTTAGCTATTCATCTAAGCAAGTGTAGGTGGATACCACAATGATGTGAAAATGACAAAACCGACCTACCAGCAATTGGACACAAACTCTGTGTTGCTTTTTTATTATGGAAAGGAGATAAATTGAGTCATCTCTACTGTCTCACTTAGGCTGCTTAGGTACCCAGGAATCTGTCAATTTTATAAGGAGACTGGCCAGGTTAAGGGCAGAAACTGCTTGAGTCCTCCAAACATTGTATTACCTAAATCTTTCCTTGAAAAACACAAAATGAAACTTTCAAATTAGGGTAATGCTGTATTTATACTCTCAAACTGAAAAAAGACACATGTAAATGCAATGAAATTAAAGAGGAAACTAAAGTTTAGGGATGGTTAATACAAACAAACAAAGGGCCCATCAAACATAAATTGCTTTATGAAGCAGTAATATCTAAAACATTTAGAAAACTTTCACAGTTTATGTTAACCCAGATGGTGAGGCTTTTATTTCTGTCACAGATCTCCTGCTTTATAGAGCCAAACTAACTGATGGCCCCAGGTGTTGCCCCACTGGATCCATTGCCATGTTTACATGGAAGTCACTCTTCCCATGGGCTAGTCCCAACCAATGAAAGCATGGCAAGGGTACAAATAGAGACCCATTACTGAGAGATGCAGGACCCTTCCATTGGGTAACGTTAACTCCAGGACTCCTTATATGCCTGGCCAAAACGGTTTTGAACTGTGCTGCAGTTTTTCTACCCAATCTCTTTCTTTTCTTCTCTCCTTCACAAGTGTCTGATCTACATCAAGATCTGAAAGCTCTCTCATTTTCTTATCCAGCTCCTTCCCCTTGACCCTTCAAAGCATTTCCCCCAATAAAACTAGTGTACATCTAATCCCATCTTAGTGTCTTCTCAGAGGACCCTAACACAAATGGATCCAGGAGAGTTCTAATAAAATAGGCAGTAATATGATGTTTAGAGACTGGCTCACTCACCACCCAGTGGGAAAAGAGAATGCTAACTTGAGTGTTATGTAAGGTGAAAATATCCCCTGGCACAAGCTTAATTGATAAATTTCACTGGTAATGACATGGGGAAATGTTCCAGTGGAGGAGAATGTTTCTGCAGGAACAATGATTCAGGTATTTTAAAGACATGCGAAGAATATGTCTATAAGAGCAATGTAGTAGACTTTTTATTTGGTAAGTTGTATGAATGACCTGAAGAGGGTTAATGAGAAACTGAAAGCTGTTGACAAAGAGTTAAAGGCTAAGTGTTAAAACTACAGAACCTCTTTGGTAGATTAATAGAGGTGTTTATCTCCTGCAGTGGAAGAGCAAACACTGCTGACAAGCAGACACAGGATGTTATAGTCAGAGTCACAGAGCTCCAGAGACATTTAAAAGCTCAGCAAAGGCAGGTCTTTTATGTTTAGGTTAGGACCCTGGGTAGAAAAACCTGGGACCTCAAAATGCAGGGGGATATCTGTATTAGTTCCTTTGAAAATGTTTACTCTCCAGACTCCCAAATCCTCAGAACTTGCACTGTTTTCTATATATCCCACTCTTTTCTATAAGGGCTAGCACTTATGCTGTGCTAGAAAATGCTGTAGAGGACTCTCTCCTGTAAGATTACAGCATCGATCCTCCCCCTCTCCCATCCCTCAGACGTTGTTCTCACCTCCTATTCTGGCTGTGAGGTATATACCTAGTGTTAAATTCCAGGATCAGCTGTCTGGGGACATGCTGGGACTGATAAGGGAGAAGAAAAAATAAAAGATTATACTCTAATAAAGGAGCTTTAAGAATTAGCTAGCTTATACCATAAGGAGTCAGGGAAGCACTCCTGGGATTGGATTTTGAAGGTGCCTAATCGACCAGAATATAAAACTAGATAAGCAGGAATTCATTGACTTAGTGGTATTTTCTGGGGACATGGGATTTAATACTGTCACAAGAACCCCAAAGGATGTGGCAAACTCATTGCTAATGTGGTTCTTAGAAGCATGGAGAAAGCAAAGGCCTATGCTGAATGATGTGGAAATGCCTGTGGTACCATAGCTTATAATAGAGAAAGAAATACAAAGTCTCAGAGATGTGGGCAGGCTGGAATTACTATATTATGAGTGGCCAGAATACTCAGTCAAGGATAGTGTTCTATAGGAGGGTCCAGCCATTCCTACACCATTCACTGAGGTCATCAAGAATGCACTGGTAAAAGAGACACTAGCATCACTAATACTTTCAGTGTTGGCTGTCCTCTGAAGACCAGAGATGATGGTAGGAGAGATAGTCACAGAGTTGTGTTCATTAATATCCATGGGGATAAAAGGGCCCTGAAATAAAATAGAACAAGGGACAAGACTTAAATGCCAGAAGCCAGGAGGCCACAGTTAAAATAACTACCACTGGGCTTCCCTGGTGGCGCAGTGGTTGAGAGCCTGCCTGCCAATGCAGGGGACACGGGTTTGAGCCCTGGTCTGGGAGGATTCCACATGCTGCAGAGCAACTGGGCCCATGAGCCACAACTACTGAGCCTGCGAGTCTGGAGCCTGTGCTCCACAACAAGAGAGGCCATGATAGTGAGAGGCCCGCGCACCATGATGAAGAGTGGCCCCCGCTTGCCACAACTGGAGAAGGTCCTCAGCAGAAACGAAGACCCAACACAGCCATAAATAAATAATTAATTTTTTAAAAATAACTATCACTAATATAGAGGGGAAGCCAACAGGGCTTTACCCATAGGAGTTGTGGAGATAGTTGATGGAACATAGTACCCCTAGCAGCAATATAGATGAACAGCCAACAAGGGTGTTGATCAACATCTATAAGCTGAAAAGACAAAAGTAGATGAACAGGAGGCTAAGGGAGGTTGTCCCAGTAAAAGTCATGATATTTTGCTCAATCTCCAGACATATTTTTGGAACTTTGCTGCAGTGTAAGTCTATTCCTATTTAATTTTCCTTTCTTTCTCCTCTCCTTCATAAGATGTCAGGTGTGGAATGTGGTCTAAAAGTTCACCATGCCATCTCTGGCTCCCTCTCCTTTATCCTCAGGTATTTCCCCCAATAAATCTTTTCATACCTTATCCTGTTTTTGTATCTGTTTCTGAAGGACCTGAACTAACTTACTTCTCAAACACTGACTACAACTGGCTTGTGGCTAAACTGTTGCCACAAAATAACAAAAATGCCATAGTTCTTTGCAGCTCCTCCCATCAACAGACAGAGTCTACTTCCTTACCACTTGAGTCTGAGCTAGCCTTGTGACTTTCTCTGGCCAAATGAGTGTAGCAGAAATAATGTTTTGAGAACTATGAGCCTGAGCTTCAATAAACTTTGCAAGTTTCTTCTTCCATTCTGTTTACCCAACCACTGCCATCACATGAACAAGCCTGAGACCACAGATATCCTTCCCTGTGGAACCACTTTAGGGAGAATGGTCTAAGGAAAAACACTGTGGAAAATGTAAAACTCAATCAGATTGCATCACTAGAAACTGGAGGTATAATGCCTTAACCTAACAGAATGTCTCCAACAGGAGAGATTTCAGGCATCATAGCAATATTATGACACTTCTGTCACAGAGAAAATACATTAAGGCAGTAAAACTTTGGGAATCCTTCAGCTTGTGGCATGAAGGTGGCTACCTGCCCAAAATGCAAACAGAATCATCTATTATGCCCGCAAAAATTAAATTTAAACTAATAATAATAATAGTAACAATAATTAAAATATGATTCTATTTCCAGCTATGAATTTCAAGAGAAACATTTTGCCAAACAACACATCTAACAAGAAGAACTACAACTATTAAAAGGATAAAATACCAAATCAAAAATTCTTTTATGGCATAGGTTGCTGCTAGTCAACCAGGAAATAAAGGCTTAAAATCCCAGAGAGAAAACTCATCAAGATAAGACCAGTTCTCTGTACACTGCTTTCCTCATAAAGGCATTTGCCACTTTTTCATAAACTAAGAGAGAGTAAGAAGCTGAGCAAATGACAATGGCTAAGAGTCAAAAATGGTAACAGAGACTTTTCATGATCTCATGGGCTGGGGAGAAAAAAATTGGAATCTGGATTTTCCAGAGCAAATTCTATACTGTGTTACTGGAGGCTCTGAAGGGAATGAAAGGAAGAATCAGACAGAAGCTATATACGGATGAAATTTTCTAAAGCTTATAAATAACGCACAGATTCAAGAAGCTCATTGAATCCCAAGTAGTAGAAATACAAAGAAAACCACACCTAGTTATATCATAATAAAACTGCTAAGAAGCAATGACAGATTAAAAGGGTAAAAGCAGCCAGAGGTTAGGAGAGGAAGGAAAAACATATTCACAAGAACAAATATTGCTCCTGACAGCTGACTTCTCAACAAACACACTAAATACCTGAATACAAAGCTTGTTCCTAGGACACGAAAAGGCTTGATACATACCAAGTACTGAAATAGGGCTAGTGTCACTGCGACCTAAGAGAGAGTAACTGAAAAGAGAGAAGCAATACGTCTGGAAAAGTAGGCAGGAACTAGATAACGCAAAGGTAGGTCTATAATGTATTGTATTGTATCCTTTGGTATTGTATTCTAAGTGAGCTGTGCAGATATTGGATGGAGGGTGTGGCAGATGGTGGGGAATGTGAAAAGTAAAAGTAGGTAGGAGAGCAGGGCAAAATGCCTTGCTAAAAATAAAACTGGTTTTCCTGTTCTCTGTCTTCTTTACCTTTAAGGCCACTTAGGCTTTAGTGAGATTTTAATCTTGATTTTGATCTTGATCTTGATCTAAATGCATTAAGAAGTTTTAGCCAAAGCAATTAGAGAAGAAAAAGAAATAAAAAGAATCCAAATCAGAGAAGAAGAAGTAAAGCTGCCACCGTTTACAGATGACAAGATACTGTACATAGAGAATCCTAAAGATGCTACCAGAAAGCTACTACAGCTAATCAATGAATTTGGTAAAGTAGCAGGATACAAAATTAATGTACAGAAATCTCTTGCATTCCTATACACTAATGATGAAAAATCTGAAAGTGAAATTGAGAAAACACTCCCATTTACCATTGCAACAAAAAGAATAAAAATATCTAGGAATAAACCTACCTAAAGAGACAAAAGACATATATGCAGAAAATTATAAGACACTGATGAAAGAAATTAAAGATGATACAAATAGATGGAGAGATATACAATGTTCTTGGATTGGAAGAATCAACATTCTGAAAATGACTCTACTACCCAAAGCAATCTACAAATTCAATGCAACCCCTATCAAACTACCACTGGCATTTTTCACAGAACTAGAACAAAAAATTTCACAATTTGTATGGAAACACAAAAGACCCCAAATAGCCAAAAGCAATCCTGAGAAAGAAAAATGGAGCTGGAGGAATCAGGCTCCCTGACTTCAGACTATACTGAAAAGCTACAGTAATCAAGACAGTATGGTACTGGCACAAAAACAGAAAGATAGATCAATGGAACAGGATAGAAAGCCCAGAGATAAACCCACGCACATATGGTCACCTTATCTTTGATAAAGGAGGCAAGAATATACAGTGGAGAAAAGACAGCCTCTTTGATAAGTGCTGCTGTGAAAACTGGACAGCTATATGAAAAAGAAAGAAATTAGAACACTCCCTAACACCATACACAAAAATAAACTCAAAATACATTAAAGACCGAACTGGAAGGCCACACATTATCAAACTCTTAGAGGAAAACATAGGCAGAACACTCTAGGACATAAATCACAGCCAGATCCTGTTTGACCCACCTCCTAGAGAAATGGAAATAAAAAGGAAAATAAACAAATGGGACCTAATGAAACTTAAAATCTTTTTCACAACAAAGGAAACCATAAACAAGACGAAAAGACAACCCTCAGAATGGGAGAAAATATTTGCAAATGATGAAACTGACAAAGGATTAATCTCCAAAATTTACAATCAGGTCATGTAGCTCAATATCATAAAAACAAACACCCCAATCCAGAAATGGGCAGAAAACCTAAATAGACATTTCTCCAAAGAAGATATACAGATTGCCAACAAACACATGAAAGAATGCTCAACATCATTAATGATTAGAGAAATGCAAACCAAAACTACAATGAGATATCATTTCACACCAGTCAGAACGGCCATCATCAAAAAATCTACAAACAATAAGTGCTGGAGAGGGTGTGGAGAAAAGGGAACCCTCTTGCACTGTTGGTGTGAATGTAAATTGATACAGCCACTATGGAGAACAGTATGGAGGTTCCTTAAAAAACTAAAAATAGAACTACCATATGACCCAGCAATCCCACTACTGGGCATATACCTTGAGAAAACCATAATTCAAAAAGAGTCATGTACCAAAATGTTTATTGCAGTTCTATTTACAATAGCCAGGACATGGAAACAACCTAAGTGTCCATCAAAAGATGAGTGGATAAAGAAGATTTGGCACATATATGCAATGGAATATTACTCAGCCATAAAAATAAACGAAATTGTGTTATTTGTATAGAGGTCAATGGACCTAGAGTCTGTTATACAGTGTGAAGTAAGTCAGAAAGAGATAAACAAATACTGTATGCTAATATATGTATATGGAATTTAAAAAAAAGGTTCTGAAGAACCTAGGGGCAAGACGGGAATAAAGACACAGACCTACTAGACAATGGACTTGAGGATATGGGGAGGGGGAAGGGTAGGCTCAGGCAAAGTGAGAGAGTGGCATGGGCATATATACACTACCAAACCTAAAATAGATAGCTAGTGGAAAGCAGCCTCATAGCACAGGGAGATCAGCTTGGTGCTTTGTGACCACCTAGAGGTGTGGAATAAGGAGGATAGGAGGGAATGAGATGCAAGAGGGAAGAGATATGGGGACATATGTATATGCATAACTGATTCACTCTGTTATAAAGCAGAAACTAACACACCATTGTAAAACAATTAAACTCCAATAAAGATGTTTAAAAAAAAGGAAAAGAAGATTGCCTTCTAGAGGCAAAGAAAAAGAAACACAGTGAAAAAAGTAAATAAATAAAAACAATTTGAAATCAAAAAATAAGTAAATAAATGCAATATGAAGCCTTTTCAGAGTTTTAACTGGGTGAATGCTTCTTGTTATGCCCAACAGTTCTTCTCAGGTGTGGTTTCCAAACCCATCCTCATGCTGGTCCCCTTTGTCTAAATACATCTTTATTGATCAATATTCCACATAAAATGTGATACCCAGGGGGAATGGGAGGGGAGGGATAAACTGGGAGATTGGAATTGAGATATACACACTACTATATGTAAAATAGATAACTAATAATGACCTAGTGTATAGCACAGGGAACTCTACTCAATACTCTGTAGTGACCTATATTGGAAAAGAATTTTTAAAAGTGTGGATATATGTATATGTATAACTGAATCACTTTGCTGTACAGCAGAAACTAACACAACATTGTAAATCAACTATAATCTAATAAAATTATTTCAAAAATGGGATACCCAAAACAGAATACTATGCTAAAACTGTAAGCTGACCAACTACAGAGTAGAGTAAGACAATAGATTTCCTTAAAATAGGCATATTATGTCTATCAACACAGGCTGTTTTTATTTGCTTTATTCAGCGTCCCCTCAAAATATTTTTCTTTAATTTCTAATGGCTTGATCTGAATTTTTAGAAAGTACCAAGCAAGATAGAAGAAGCAATAATTTATCAACCCCACATATCATACAGATTTTCCACTAGTCCTCTAAATGTTATCCCTCTGGTGTTCTCTACTCCCACCTTCTACCCAAGCCCCTGCTGTTTCCCTTAGGTTGAGATTTTGAATTTAGACTTTGGTTAGAGAAACTGCAACAGGCTGACCTTGATTCATATGCAGATTCTGTTCCAAGGTTAGAGCTCTGTAAGCAGGATCATTGCAAAAGCCTCTCTGGAATAAGATTTTTAGGCATGTTTAATTTAAAACACTAAATATTTCATCTATAAAATGTGGATGGAAGAGCTTATGTCTGAGCTTTTAGCTTCATTTTCTTTTCCTGATATTTAAGAGTTGTGAATTTTAAGACCTCCAAGAAGCTGACAGAGGACATGCATGTCATGGGAAACTGCAGTGTTGATCCCTCCCTTGAGACTGAAGACTAGCAAGGAAATGCTTATTCCAAAGATGCCAGTAAGAAGAGCTCTATTGTCCATCCCTCTTCCTAAGAGCCTAGACAAAAGTTTGAAATACTGAGTGTATCAAACTTTTTATAAAATTCAGCTTGATGCATAATAGCTGACTATGTAGTATAGGCTAAGCACTGTGCTTGGTTCTAGAAAAACAATGAAAAATAATAAATAAGACACTGTCCTATCCCTTGGAGGTCTCTTAGATGATCAATTCTCATATTTTGATATTTTTTTCATTGAAAATCTCTCTGTCTCTCTCTCACACACACACAGGTTTGTTTTGTTTTTCTCAACAGCTGTAGCCTCACTCAAAACCTTGCCAAAAATGCTTTATCACCTTGGTTTGAACAGGAATTTCCATTTGTGTGTGCGCCCCAAATACTTCAGTCCCAACAGCACCTTAACACACTGGTGTGAACAATCAACCACATTTCTGCTCTAATAATAACCTTTTAGGAGTGACAGTTTTAGGGCTGATATGTAGGGTACCATGATGGGTTATAAGAAACTGCTAGACATCACCACTGCTTGCAGTGTTTTAATGGATTGGTAGAGCCTTTGCTTTCATTTTTCTTTTCTATAATTTTTTTCTTTCTGAGCCATGACTTTGAAACCGATAAAACAAAATGCTTCAAGCATTTGAAATTAACAGTGAGTGAAAAACATTATTGAGTTGATGTGCTCAACCTATATAGTCATGCAGTCCTATAAAACTGATTTATTTTACACTACACTGCTTCTGGAATTTTTAACTCTGCTTATCACAGAACAGCCGAATTTATGGTAGCCAGCTGTTTACTCTAAATTTTAACCAGGTAACTGAGCTCCTCAAAGTGTTTCTGGAGACTGATGTCTTTCAAAGTATCTGAAGTTGGTCTCTGGATTTCTGTGCTACATTGCTTTGTGTTGGTAAGCCCAGGAGGTGGGTGTCTGTCTTACTAAGAAACGATTGTACCCCTTCCATGATATGCACATTGGTGCAGATTTTTATCAACTCTGCATGCTGAACATCTTAGACTTTTCCAGTTCTCCAGGAAGAAAAATTGCCTGATTTCATCTTTCATGTGATAGAATTAATACTAAATATTTTGTCTGAGGCCAGGTTGAAGACATAATAATAATAATGCACACTAATTAATTAGTACCTATTATTTGCCAGACACCATTCTAGGTGCTTTATGTGGAAATTCCCATGTTAATCACCAAAAGAACTCTATGAGGTAGGTAGGCTCAAGTAGATTATATTTCTTTTCCAAGATATTGGTTGCCAGGGTATGAGGGGTAGGGGAAATAGGGAGAGTTTGATAAAAACTGTACAAACTTTCAGCTATAAGATGAATAAGTTCTGAGGATCTAATGTAAAACATGGTGACTATAGTTGATAACACTCTATTATACAGTTGAAATTTGCTAATAGAGTAGAACTTTAATGTTCTCAGACACACACACAAAAGATAAATATGTAAGGAGCAGGAAAAAATATTAAAGCCATCAATTGCAAAGGTGACATTCATGTGTGCAGTCACTACCCACAGCCCCTATGTGGAAACTAACCTATTTTCATAGAGTCCTGCTGAAATATAGAAAATTATTAACCCAATAACAACTTGAATGTCAACATTTGTTAAAGTGACCTCCTAATGATGCAGAGTTGAGGTTATCAGGAATGGTGAACTAAATAATGAAACACATAAAATGGCACCTGAGATAACTAAGATTTGAGAACTTTTCCCAAGTTAATTAGAGAAGCCAAGAACAGCAGATGATTTTCTCTTAAGTAAGGGCTTGTTTGGCCTTCTTATCTGAAGTTAGAACCAACTGTGCTTAAAGCTTTAAATAGTCCTTGATTTTTCATCATATTAGGATAAGGCTCCTGGCTTCATTTGCAGATAAGACATATCTGTCTTCAAGTAGGTCGGTTTCTGAATTTAGACAATAACAGGCTTACATATGTGTTAACTTGTACCTAAAGCCAGCATTACAAGAGTAATTACTTAGACTGAACCAAAGAAATTACACTCAGCTTTGTGCATGAGTGGCTGTTGAAGCTTATGATAAAATTTTCAGAAAGAAAATATCTATAATTTTTGTTACCAATGTTACCTTCAGGGAGCTCATTAATACCTTAAGACATCAAGGTCATATACCAACTCTGAGGACGTGTTGATTTTTAGGGAAAACAACCTTCTAATTAACATTCATTCACATAAAACCAGCAACTTCATTTGAAACAACTATTATTTTCCAGTACTGTTAGCCTTCGGTATCTGTGGATGCAGAATCCGCGGATATGGAGGGCTGACTGCACTTCCCTATTTTATATGAGGGACTTGAACATCCTTGAATTTGGGTATCCACATGGGCTGGTGTATCCTGGAACCAATCCCACGTGGATACCCCATGGATGACTCCACTTGATTGTGGCTTGTGGGAATACAGGTGATACAGTTTATAAGGAGGGGGAAGATTGCTACCTTGATAATTATGTTGACAACCAAAAGTCATTGCTTCTATATGAAATAATGGTAAATGTCATATCTCCTTTTAAAATGAACTAATGATAGTCTCCTTTTTAATCCCTAGATATCATGTGTCACAAAAGTATCTGGTTAAAGAAAAACCCTTTTGTGAGTAGGAGGGGAAGGAGAAGAACTGTTTTCAAAGTTCTAGCAGCTCCCATCTTAACAAAACGTATTATCCATGTACCTCTCAGGGCTTATAGGGTACATGTAAGTTGTGCAGTAATGAAAATTAGGTGAATTGGTCAAGCCATCTGATTTTGAAATAGAAATCATGATGAAATTGTCTCCAATATACCAAGAGTAAAAATATAACAAGTACTGAAAGTCTAATCAAACCTGAGTGGTTCTGTCATTGAGCTGGATGACATAGGCTTACTTATTTTAAAGTAAACAGAATTTTTTAGTGGTCTCAATGCTCTTGTACATTGCCGGTGACCTTCTTAAAAGTAGAGGAGACAAGAATTCACCATTTTCCAAGTGTGCTCATTTTTCCTTGTCCATATTTCCCTCAGACAATAGAGGAGAAGTAAAAAGATTTTCTTTCAAAGTAAAAGAACTAGTATAATCTAATATTGATTGAGTTGTAATTGTATGCCAGATTTAAATTTAATCTTCACAACAACCCCATAAGGCAGATACTATTATTATCCATGTTTTACAGATATGGAAATGTAGATAATGAAAATAAATAAGAAAATAGGTAAGGTTAAATGATGTACTCAAGATCACACAGATGATAAATATCAGAACTGAATTTAAACTCATGTTTGAACTAAATTCAAACATCTCAAAATAAAGAAAAGAAATGAATAAATATGTTTAGAATGAGGAGAGCACCTGAGTTTAGCATTCTTAGGTCAATTTAAAATGGTTAAAAAAAATTAACATTGATTTTTGCATGGAAAGTTAAGTTGCTCAGGGGGCGTTTATTAACCTGGACTGTTAAGTCAATTTGTACACCTAGTGTCTATCCCAGTGCTTGGAACAGAACAGGTTCTCAAAAAACATTTGTTAAAGGAATGCCTGATTGCATGAATAAATTAATAAATGTCACAGTGATTTTTAAAACCTGATATCTGGGCTCTTACAGGGATATACTTCAAACTCTTGTTCACAGGTTTGAGCAGAATAATGGAAATGGAAACACTAGCAAAGATTTAGAGGAGTCTATAGGTAGGCTATGCAAGTTCTGAAGACCCTTAGTCAAGATGTCAAAGATAAATACCAAAAAACAACTATTAAACTCTTGCATGTGAGATGCAGATCTGGAGCTGCTAGATGAACCTGCAGCCTTCTTGCCATATTTCATTTCTGTAGTGGACAGCTGATTCCAGCTTTAGTTTAGAGATGATCTGATCTTCCTAACTTAAACTATTGATTAAGATATTAAGGACAAACCCTTATGTTCAGCTGAGGATAGCATCATTATTTCATAAAACTTCTTTTTTTTTCTTTTTGATGCGAGGAAAAAGCAGCATAAGCTGAACATTTGCTGCAGGAAGATTTTTTCCTCATTATTCAAAGGTAAAATGTGACTAGGATGACGGAGTCAGCTATTCTCTTGCAACACAAGGCAATTTCTTTAAGTAGATCAAAATAGGCAGAAGGTATCCTGCAGCCTTTGCTAGGCACGTAGTCACACCCCTGGCTGAAGGCAGAGTATTTATGTGTAGTAATCCTGCAACCCCCATTTCCTTTTGATCAATCCACAGGGGACACAGATAATTCAGCAAGGTAAAATCAGTCTCTTTTCAATCCCATATAATATCGGTCCTAAATTGATTGCCATGGATACAAATCTAGAGGAAAAAATATTTCTTTTCAAACCAATCTGTCTCTGGATGCCTGCTTCCTTTCTGGAAGTACTGAGTGTCCCTATCCTGGAAAATAGCTTACTCTACTGCTGCCCCCAACCAGCTGAAATAAAAAGGAGATAAATTTCCTTGGACGTGAATTGTTGGAAAATAATTATTGGAAAGCCTTTGTGAAATTAACACAAGAGCTACAGATTTGAAGGCCAAAGCCATTAAACATGCTGAAGGTATAAGAGGCTTTTATTAAGCACATTGCCACACACACATACAGGGCCAGTCAAGTCTGACCTCCCTGAGCAAAATCATTTCATGTTCTGCTTGCTCTGTCCAGTTTTGTGGTCTCCTATAAAAGAAAAATCATGCAAATCGAGTTTGATTTGGATATTTGGTTTATTGTTAAAGTCCAAAGTATCACACTAAAGCTGTTATTGTCTACAGAAATTCACAGGGCTCACCTTCTCAACAACTGAACACTTCCTAACACTTAGGAATGGCATCTAGGCTTCTAGATCCTAAGAAAGGCATTGCATTTCCTAAGTGAATCCATGGAAGTACAGGATTCAAATTCATCTAGCAGGTTACACTGCCATTGTCCAATCAGCACAAATAAAACAACTCTCAAAGATTTGTCCCTTTTCAGTTTAACTATTTTTCTACCTCAGGTGGACACATTGTCACTGCAGCTCCCTTTATCCCAGTCTGCACCTTGAGCTTGTTACTATTCTAAGTGCCTAAATTCCTCTTCAGATACAGATTTTTCCTAGTGTGGAGAAATAGTCTGATAGAAAAAAATCATTGTTTTCTTCTTGTTAAGGCTGGCCTGTAGATGAATTCCCCAATTATGATTTAGAGTAGAGAGTTTCCATAAGAACTCTGCTGAAGTGAAGTCATAGTGATCCCATGGATCACTAACCAAATACAAACGCACATACACATAAAGTACACACATATGAACACAGGTGTGAACACATGCCACAAATCACCATGAAACCTTTGTACATTGAAAGTTCACACAACCTCTTAGCAGAGCCCAGTCTTCAGATGCACTACAAATATTCTTGCTTCTCCACTTTAATATGACAGCTTTGTTAACATTTATCAAAACAATTTAATTATAATTTTCCCCAAATCATCTTACCTTATCCTTTTATTTGTCCCTTTAACCCAGTCTTGAAATCTCGAAGTCATACTTTATTCCTCCTTTGCTTCCTTCTATAACCATTCTCCAAGTTGCAGCAATTCTTTCCTTGTGATATCTCCCTGCCCATGACTTCCTTTCCAATTCAACCACCTCTCTGGAGGTCTTTTACCTCCTGCCTAAACTACAGTAACAATCATTCTGCTTCCAGTTTATCTCTTCTCCAAACCACATTCTGGATTATTAGGTTAACTGTCCTAAAATTGAACTGTGCAAATGTTATTCCCCTCTTCATAAATTTTCAGTGGCTCCACATGGTCTACAGCATAAAAATCATTAACCTGAGTTAGACCCACTGCAACTACCTCTCTCTACTCTCCTACACTTACCTCTACTCCAGCTAAATCAAGTAAGAAAGAAATTGTCATTTAATTAGTGCTTATGAGTACCAGATATTATGTGAGGCACTTTACACATAGTTCATGTAATCCTCACGCCAACTCTATGAAGTGAAAAATTTTGTCAGTATTTTGATGAGGAAGACATTGAGACTCAGATAGGTGAAAGTCACAGTACCTACATGGTTAATCTAGGATTTTAACCAGCATCTATCTGCTTGATTCTAATTATCAGTTCTCTTTTCACAGTACCTGCCATCTAATCCTTTCACTTTTTTTTTTTCAAAATAGGCCATGAACATTTTACCTCTGCCCTTTTATCCATACTGATTTCCCTGCCAGGAATGCCCTCTTTACCTCCTCCCAACTCTCACTCCAAACACACACTCATCCCATGTGTATTTGATCATTACTTTGAAGTCCAATATATATGAGGTCACACTTGTTCAACTCATGTAGTTTCTAGTATATGCCACTTGGTATTATTATTTATTTTATCATAAATATGTTAGTCTTCTAAATGAATTATACTTTCCTTATGGTCACAATTTTCCCACTTATTTATGCCCTTGATACATATTAAACACTTAATAAATGTTTGTAGTTGCTGTTGACGATGATGGTAATTATTATGCCTAATCTTAAAAGCTCTTTCATCCAGTTTTTCTCATGTGATCTTAAATTGATTCTTGGTGACATTACCCATACATAGCATCAAAATCAAAAGCCAGGGGCTTCCCTCATGGCACAGTGGTTGAGAGTTCACCTGCAGATGCAGGGGACATGGGTTTGTGCCCCAGTCCGGGAAGATCCCACATGCTGCAGAGTGGCTGGGCCTGTGAGCCATGGTCACTGAGCCTGCACGTCCGGAGCCTGTGCTCCACAACGGGAGAGGCCACAACAGTGAGAGGCCCACGTACCGCAAGAAACAAAAACAAAAAAACAAAACAAAACAAAAAATGCCAACCAGGAAAATACCAGAGCTCAAAATTATGGGGATTTAAATTCTAGAGTGTATCTGAAAGCCAAGGTTTTGTTGTGTCTCTTGGTATAACTGAAACAAATAAAAAATAGATAAAATAATAAAGCTAGTAAGTCACAAAGTTTAAATTGAAATGTGCTCTAACCATATATCACAACCATTATTCTACTTAAAGGAGTAAATTAGAAGTGATGATGAGATTAATTAGAATTTGCCATGATTCTTTAGAGAAGAGAGAAAGCTTACAGCATGTTGACATGGCTTCCTTACATAGACAAAGTAAATCTTTCATGTGTACATATTTTATACTTTGTATATTCAATTATAAATACATGTGATAAGATATATAGAAAAAAAGCACTTTCAGTTTTTGAACTCAATATGGTCACTTCATCATAAGTATCTACAATCTAGTAAGTGAGACCTTTCAACAATTTTTTTAATGGAAAGAGCACTGAACAGAGAGTCAGAGATTTGGATTCTAGTGCAGACTCAGGCTGTGTGTTTGAGGCAAATCATTTCAACATTCCAGAAACTGTTTTTTATCTGCATAACATAAAATGGTATCTGAGATCATTCCCAGCACCTATACTTTAAGATTCTGTTTCTTTGTACCAGGATTCATGGCATTAAGGAAAGAACAAAATAAAAGAACATATGAGACCTCAAATTGTCAAGATCATATATACATACATAATATATATAAAGCAATAACTACAGAGAGATAGATACAGGCTTTTCTAGATATATAAATAGTTACATGCCAAACCTTGTCTCCAGGCATGGAGTATGCTATTTGACTATAGTAAGTCCTTCTCTAAACCAAAACTCTGCTCAAGACTCATTTCCTCTATAACACCAACCCAGACTAGCATCCCTGACAGCACTTTCTCTAATCACTCCAGCAACCTTTCAGCATTTCAGGTAGAAACCTGGTAATATAAAGGTAGTACAATGAATTGCTACATCATTTCCTTCGGTGTGCCACGTACACTATGGATGTGAACAACTGTCTTTTCCTTTCCTTGGGAATGCAACGTAGAATAGCTGAGAGAGCAAAGCATTTCAATAACATTATGGAGTTAAGTGTCAAACAATACATAAAAATGCTAAAATAAAATATAAGGAAACAAGTATCAACCAGAGAATGGGGAAGTACTTTCTATGCATAAAATCAGTTAAAAATAAAAATACAGATGAGATTCTAGAAGGAGGAGAAAAGATGGTGGAGTAGAAGGATGTGATCTTACCCCTTCGTACAGAAACACCAGAATCACAACTAACTGCTAATCAACCACCAACAAAAAGAAATAAAATGCTATAACCTACAAAAAAAAGATACCCTATATCCAAAGAAAAAGAAGACTAACGAGATGGTAAGAGGGGTGAAATCACGATAAAATCAAACCCATACACTCCAGGTGGGTAACCCAAAAATTGGAAAACAACTATACCACAGAAGATTTCCGACAGGAGTGAAACCTCTGAGCCCCATATCAAGCTCCCCAGCCTGGGGGTCTGGCAATGGGAGGAGGAGCTACCATAGAATCCACTCTTGGAGGGTGCACACAGGGTCTCATGCATACAAGGACCCAGGGAGAAAAGTGGTGACCTCATAAGAGACTGGGCCAGACTTACCTGCTAGTATTAAAGGGTCTCCTGTGGAGGCAGGGGGGTGGCTGTGGCTCACACTAGGGACAAGGACAATGGTGGCCACAGTTCTGGTAAGTACACATTGGTGTAAGCCTTATTGGATGCCGCCATTTTCTCACAAAGACCTGGCCCCACCCAATAGCCTGTGGGTTCCAGTGCTGGGATGCCTCAGCATGGGGAACACAGCCCCACCCATCAAGAGACAAGCTACTTAAAGTCTTCTTGAATAAATAGCTGCCCGATAAACACAGCCCTGCCAACCAGAGGGACAAGAACCAGCTCTACACACCAGTGGGCAGGTGCTAGTGCCCCACAACAGGAAATCTGAAGAAGGCTCTTAGACTGCCTCACCCACCAGGGGGCAGAAAGCAAAAGCAAGAAGAAGTATAATCCTGCAGCCTGCAAAACGAAAACCACCATCACAGAAAGTTAGACAAAAAGAGACAGCAAAGGAATATGTCTCAAATGAAGAAAAAAAGATAAAACCCCAGAAAAACGACTAAGTGGAGACAGGCAATCTACCCGAAAAAGTATTCTGAGTAATGATAATAAAGATGTTCCAAGATCTTGGATAAAGAATGGAGGCACAGATCGAGAAGATACAAGAAATGTTTAACAAAGACCTAGAAAAACTAAAAAACAAACAAACAGAGATGAACAATACAATAACTGAAAGGAAAAATACACTGGAAGGAATCAATAGCAAAATAACTGAGGCAGAAAAACGGATAAGTGAGCTGGAAGACAGAATGGTGTAAATGACTGTTGCAGAACAGAATAAAGAAAAAGAATGAAAAGAAATGAAGGCAGTCTAAGAGACCTCTGGGACAACATTAAATGTAACATTCATATTATAGGGGTTCCAGAAGGAGAAGGGAGAGAGAGAAATGACCTGAGAAAGTATTTTAAGAGATAACAGCTTAAAAGTTCCCTAACATGGGAAAGGAAACATTCACCCAAGTCAGGAAGTGCAGAGAGTCCAGGCAGGATAAACCCAAGGAGGAACACACCAAGACACATGTTAATCAGACTAACAAAGCATTAAGACAAATAAAAAATATTAAAAACAACAAATAACATACAAGGGAATCCCCATAAGGCTATCAGCTGATTTCTCAGCAGAAATTCTGCAGGCAAGAAGAGAGTGGCACAATATATTTAAAGTGATGATAGGGAAGAAACTACAACGAAGAATACTCTACCCAGCAAGGATCTCATTCAGAGTCGATGGAGAAATCAAAAGTTAACAGACAAGGAAAAGTTAAGAGAATTTAGCACCACAAGACCAGCTTTGCAACAAATACTAAAGTAAATTCTCTAAGCAGAAGAGAAAAGACCACAACTAGAAACAATAAAATTATGAATGGAAAACCTCACCAATAAAGACAAACATACAAAAAGTTAGGAAACAATCTGCACACAAATATATCAAAACAGCAATTGTGAGAACAGAGCACAAATGCAGAATATTAGATATGCATTTGAAATTAAAAGACCAGCAGCTTAAAACAATCTTGTTTATGTATAGACTGCTATAACAAAACTTCATGGTAACAGAAAACAGAAAATCTACAATAGATACACACATAAAAAAGAAAAAGGAATCCAAACTCAACACTAAAGTTAGTCATCAAATCACAAGAGATGAGAACAAAAGAAGAAGGGAAGAAAAAAGACCAACAAAATTAAATCCAAAACTGGGAGGGGAGTCTGGTGGAGAAGGGATACATGTATAGGTATGACTGAGTCACTTTGCTGTGCACCTGAAACTATCACAACACTATTAATAGGTTATACTCCCATATAAAATAAAAAGTTTAAAAAAATGCAGAACAATTTTAAAAATGGCAGTAAGAACATACATATCAATAATTACCTTAAACATAAACGGATTAAATGTTCCAACCAAAAATTATAGACTGGCTGAATGGATACAAAAACAAGACCCATATATATGCTGTCTATGAGAAACCCATTTCAGATCGAGACATACATACATACTGAAAGTGAGGGGATGGAAAAAGTTATTCCATTCAAAAGGAAATCAAAAGAAAACTGGAGTAGAAATACTCATATCAGACAAAATAGACTTTAAAATAAAAACTGTTACAGATACAAAGAAGGACACTACATAATGATCAAGGGATCAATCCAAGAAGAAGATATAACAATTGTAAATATATATGCACCAAACACAGGAGCACCTCAATTTATAAGGCAAATACTAACAGCCATAAAAGGAGAAATTACAGTAACACAATAATAGTGGTGGTCTTTAACACCCCAATTTCATCAATGGAAAGATCATCCAGACATAAAATCAATAAGGAAACAAAGGCCTTAAATGACACATTAGATCAGATAGATGGAATTGATATTTATAGAGCATTCCATCCAAAAGCAGAAGAATACACGTTCTTCTCAAGTGCACATGGAACATTCTCCAGGATTGATCACATGTTGGGCCACAAAGCAAGCCTCGGTAAATTTAAGAAAATTGAAATCATATAAGGCATCCTTTCTGACCACAACACTATGAGATTAGAAATCAACTAAAAGGAAAAAAATGTAAAAAACACAAACACATGGAGACTAAACAATATGCTACTAAGCAAACAATGGATCGCTGAAGAAATCAAAGAGGAAATTAAAAATACATAGAGACAAATGAAAATGAAAGCACAATGATCCAAAAACCTATGGGATGAGTCAAAAGCAGTTCAGAGAGGAAAGTTTATAGCAATACATTCTTGCTTCTGGAAACAAAAAATAAAAATCTCAGATAAACAACCTAACCTTACACCTAAAACAACTAGAGAAAGAAGAAAAAACAAAACCCAAATTTAGTAGATGGAAAGAAATAATATCACAGAAACAATATATGAAATAGAGATGAAGAAAACAATAGAAAAGAGCAATGAAACTAAAAGATGGTTCTTTCAGAAGATAAACAAAATTGATAAACCTTTAGACAGACTAATCAAGAAAAAGAGGTAGATGGCTCAAATCAATAAAATTAGGAAAAAAAATTGAAGTTACAGTGGACACCACAGCAATACAAAGGATCATAAGAGACTGCTACAAGCAATATGCCAATAAAATGTAAAACCTGAAGAAATGGACTAATTCTTAGAAAAGTAAAATCTCCCAAGACTGAAGCAGAAAGAAATAGAAAATGTAAGCAGACCAACCACAAGTACTGAAATTGAAACTGTGATTAAAAATCTCCCAACAGGGCTTCCCTGGTGGTGCAGTGGTGGACAGTCCGCCTGCCGATGCAGGGGACATGGGTTCATGCCCCAGTCCGGGAAGATCCCACATGCCACGGAGCGGCTAAGCCCGTGAGCCACGGCCACTGAGCCTGCACGTCTGGAGCCTGTGCTCTGCAACAGGAGAGGCCACAACACTGAGAGGCCCGTATACTGCAAAAAAAAAAAAAAAATCTCCCAACAAACAAAAGTCCAGGATGAGATGGCTTCACGGGCTAATTCTATCAAACAGTTAGAGGAGAGTTAACACCTATTTTTATGAAACTAGTCTAAAGATTCTCAGAGGAAGGAACACTCCCAATCACATTCTATGAGACCACCATCATCCAGATACCAAAACCAGAAAAAGATACCACAAATAGAGAAAATTACAGGCCAGTATCACTGATGAACATAGATACAAAAATCCTCAACAAAATACTAGCAAACTGAATCCAACAATACATTAAAATAATCATATACCGTGATCAAGTGGGATTTATCCCATGGATGCAAGAATTTTTCAATATCCACAATTCAATCAGTGTGATACAGCACACCAAAAAGCTGAAGAAAATAAACCACATGATCATCTCAATAGATGCAGAAAACGCCTTAGACAAAATTCAACACCCATTTATGATAAAAACTTTCCAGAAAGTGGAACATACCTCAACATAATAAAGGCCATATATGACAAATTTACAGTTAACGTCATACTGAATGATGAAAAGCTGAAAACATTTCCTCTAAGATCAGGAACAAGACAAGGATGTCCACTCTCATCACTTTTATTCAACATAGTTATGGAAGTCTTAGCCACAGCACTCAGAGAAGAAAAAGAAATAAAGGGAATCCAAATTGGAAAAGAAGAAGTAAAATTGTCACTGTTTGAGGATGACATGACACTGTATGTAAAAGTTCCTAAAGATGCTACCAGAAAACTGCTAGAGCTCATCAATGTATTTGGTAAAATAACAGGATACAAAATTAATACACAGAAGTCTCTTGCATTTCTATACACTAAAAACAAAACATGAGAAAGAGAAATTAAAAAACAATCTCATTTACCATTGCACCAAAAAGTATAAACTACATGGGACTGAACCTCCCTAAGGAGGCAAAAGACCTGTACTCTTAAAACTGTAAGATGCTGATGAAAGAAATCAAAGATGACACAAACAGATGGAAAAATATACCATGTTCTTGGATTGGAAGGATCAGTATTGTGGAAATGACTATACTACCCAAGGCAATCTACAGATTCAAGGCAATACCTATCAAATTACCAACGGCATTCTTCATAGAACTACAAAAAAAAAATCTTAAAATTTGTATGGAGAAACAAAAGAACCAGAAAGTGAAAGCAATCTTGAGAAAGAAAACTGAAGTTGGAGCAATCAGGCTCCCTGACTTCAGACTATACTACAAAGCTACAGTCATGAAAATAGTAAGATATTGGCACTAACAAAAATATAGATCAAAGGAACAGGATACAAACCCAGAAATAAGCCCATGCACCTATGGTCAGTTAATCTACAACAAATAAGACAAGACTATACAATGGAAGATAGACAGTCTCTTCAATAAATGGTGCAGGAAAAACTGGACAGATAACTGTAAAATAAGGAAATTAGAGCATTCTCTAACACCATATACCAAAATTAAATCAAAATGGAGTAAAAACTTAAATGTAAGACCAGATAATATGAAACTCTTAGAGAAAAATATAGGCAGAAAAAATTGCCCAAGTCATAAACCAGTCCCAGATGTAAAACTGGGTTCTGGAAGTAAACCCTCAGATATAAACCTCCCAAGTCATAAACTTGGGACCCAGATGTAAACCTGGGTGGAAGCCATAACCTAGGCCTCAGACGCCAGCCTAACCCTCTGACGATGAACTCCAGAGCAGAGAAGGCGAGCGCCCAGCACCCCACATGACTCACACCTGATACCCAGCCCTCAAACAAATGCACCTGATTGGGAATCCCCTGCGAGGAGGCCGCAACTCAGGTATATCTGGGACCTGAGGAGAGGAGCCCTTGACAGGATGCCAGGCCGTCAGGTAACTCCATGACAGGACGGCTGTCTGAGAATTTTAAAAGTTTCTTTAGAGGCTAGAAATCCACACACTTTAAGGAGGACCTTAAAAATGTGGAGGAGTAAGACATGGAGATCACCTTCCTCACCACAAATACATCAAAGATACATCTACATGTGGAACAACTCCAACAGAGCAACTATTGAATGCTGGCAGAAGACCTCAGATGTCCCAAAAGGGTCTTGTCCTCCAGCCGGCTGTCAGGCCTGAGCCTCTGAGGTGGGAGAGCTGAATTCAGGACATTGGACCACCAGAGACCTCCCGACCCCACGTAATATCGATCGGTGAGAACTCTTGCAGAGATCTCCATCTCAACACTAAGACCCAGCTCCACTCAACAACCAGCAAGCTCCAGTTATGGACACCCCAGAACAAACAACTAGCAAGAAAGGAACACAACCCCAACCATTAGCAGATAGGCAGACTAATATCACAATAAGTTCACAGAAAACCCAAAACACACAACCAGATGCAGTACAGCCCACGACAAAGACAAGATCCAGATTCATCCACCAGAACACAGGCACCAGTCCCCTCCACCCGGAGCCCTACACAACCCATTGAACCAAACTTACCCACTGGGAGCAGACACCAAAAACAATGGGAACTACAAACCTGCAGCCTGCAAAAACGAGACCCCAAACACAGTGGGTTAAGCAAAATGAGTAGACAGAGAAATACGCAGCAGATTAAGGATAAAGGTAAAAATCCACAACACCAAAAAAATGAAGAGGAAATAGGCAGTCTACTTGAAAAACGATTCAGATTAATGAGAGTAAAGATGATCCAAAATCTTGGAAATACAATGCAGAAAATACAAGAAACATTTTACAATGACCTAGAAGCACTAAAGAACAAACAATGATGAACAACACAATAAATGAAATTAAAAATTCTCAGGAAGGAATCAATAGCAGAATAACTGAGGCTGAGGTACAGATAAGTGACCTGGCAGATAAAAGAGTGGAAATCACTACAGCAGAGAAGAATAAAGAAAAAAGAATGAAAAGAATTGAGGACAGTCTCAGAGACTTCTGGGACAACATTAAGTGCACCAACATTTGAATTATTGGGGTCCTAGAAGAAGAGAAAAATAATGGGACTGAGAAAATATTTGAAGAGAGTATAGTTGTAAACTTCCCTAATACGGGAAATGAAATAGACAATCAAGTCCAGGAAGTGCAGAGAGTCCCATACAGGATAAATCCAAGGAAAAACATGGCAAGACACATATTAATCCAACTATCAAACACTAAATACAAAGAAAAAATATCGAAAGCAGCAAGGGAAAAGCAACAAATAGCATACAAGGGTATCACAATAAGGCTAACCGCTGATCTTTCAGCAGAAACTCTGCAAGCAAGAAGGGATAAACAGGACATATTTAAAGTGATGAAAGGGAAAAGGCTACAAACAAAATTACTCTACTCAGCAAGGATCACATTCAGATTTGACAGAGAAATTTAAAAATTTACAGACAAGCAAAAACTAAAAGAATTCAGCACCACTAATCCAGCTTTACAACAAGGCTAAAGGAACTTTTCTAGGCAGGAAACACAAGAGAAGGAAAAGACCTACAAAAACAAACTCAAAACAATTAAGAAAATGGTAACAGGAATATATGTATCGATAATTAACTTAAATATAACTGGATTAAATTCTACAAACAAAAGATATAGACTGGCTGAATGGATGCAAAAATAAGACCCGCATACATGCTATCTAAAAGAAACCCACTTCAGATCTAGGGTCACGTAGATAGTGAAAATGAGAGGATGGAAAAAGATATTCCATGCAAATGAAAATCTAAAGAAAGCTGGAGAAGGAATTCTCATATCAGACAAAATAGACTTTAAAATAAAGACTATTACAGGACACAGAGAAGGACCCTATATAATGATCAAGGGATCAATCTAAGAAGAAGATATAGAATTGTAAAAATGTATGCACCCAACATAGGAGCACCTCAATACATAAGGCAAATGCTAATAGCCATGAAAGGGGAAAGCAACAGTAACACAATAGTAGGGAATTTAACACCCCACTTTCACCAACGGCCAGAATATCCATAATGAAAATAAATAAGGAAGCACAAGCTTTAAATGACACATTAAACAACATGGACTTAATTGATATTTAAGGGACATTGCATTCAAAAACAATAGAATACACTTTCTTCTCAAGTGCTCATGGAACATTCTCCAGGATAGATCATATCTTGGGTCACGAATCACACCTTAGTAATTTTAAGAAAATAGAAATCGTATCAAGTAACTTTTCCAACCACAACACTATGAGACTAGATATCAATTACAGGAAAAAAACTATAAAAATTACAAACACATGGCAGCTAAACAATACGCTACTAAATAACCAAGAGATCACTGGAAAATCAAAGAGGAAATAAAAATTACCTAGAAACAAATGACAGTGAAAACACCATGACCCCAAACTTATGGGATGCAGCAAAAGCAGTTCTAAGAGGGAAGTTTATAGCAATACAATCATACCTTAAGAAACAAGAAACATATCAAATAAACAAGCTATCCTTAAACCTAAAGCAATTAGAGAAAGAAGAACAACAAACCCCAAAGTTAGCAGAAGGAAAGAAGTCATAAAGATCAAATAACAAATAAATGAAAAAGAAATGAAGGAAATGATAACAAAGATCAATAAAATCTAAAACCTCGCTCTTTGAGGAGCTAAACAAAATTGATAAACCATTAGCCAGACTCATCAAGAAAAAAAGGGAGAAGACTGAAATCAACAGAATTAGAAATGAAAAAGGAGAAGTAACAACTGACATTGCAGAAATACAAAGGACCATGAGAGATTACTACAAGCAAATATATGCCAATAAAATGGACAACCTGGAAGAAATGTACATATTCGTAGAAAAGCATAACCTTATGAGACTGAACCAGGAAGAAAGAGAAAATATAAAACCACCAATCACAAGCACTGAAATTGAAACTGTGATTAAAAATCTTCCAACAAACAAAAGCCAAGGATCAGATGGCTTCACAGGCAAACTCTATTAAACATTTAGTGAAGAGCTAAAACCTATCCTTCTCAAACTCTTCTGAAATATAGCAGAGGGAGGAACACTCCCAAACTCATTCTACGAGGCCACCATCACCCTGACACCAAGACCACACAAAGGTGTCACCAAAAGAAAGAATACTACAGGCCAATATCACTGATGAACATAGATGCAAAAATCCTGAATAAAATACTAGCAAACAAATTCCAACAGCACTTTAAAAGGATCACACACCATGATCAGGTGGGGTTTATTCCAGGAATGAAATAATTCTTCAGTATATGCTAATCAATCAATGTGATACACCATATTAACAAACTGAGTGATAAAAACCATATGATAATCTCAATAAATGCAGAGAAAGCCTTTGACAAAATTCAACACCCATTTATGATAAAACCCTCCAGAAAGTAAGCATAGTTACCTCAACATAATAAAGGCCATATATGACAAACCCACAGCCAACATCATTCTACATGGTGAAAAACTGAAACCATTTCCACTAAGATCTGGAAAAAGTAAAGGTTGCTCACTCTCACCACTATTATTCAACATAGTTTTGGAAGTTTCAGCCACAGGGAACAGAAGAAAAAGAAATGAAAGGAATCCAAATCAGAAAAGAAGTAAAACTGTCACTGTTTGAAGATGAAATGATACTATACATACAGAAACCTAAAGATACTACCAGAAAACTACTAGAGCTAATCAATGAATTTGGTATAGTAGCAGGATACAAAATCAATGCAAAGAAACCTCTTGCATTCCTATACACTAATGATGAAAAATCTGAAAGAGAATTAAGGAAACACTCCCATTTACCACTGCAACAGCAACAAAAAATACCTAGGAATAAACTTACCTAAGTAGACAAAAGACCTCTATGCACAAAACTATAAGACACTGATGAAAGAAATTAAAGATGATACAAATAGATGGAGAGATATTCCATGTTCTTGGATTGGAAGAATCAACATTGTGAAAATGACTCTACTATCTGAAGCTATCTACACATTCAATGCAATCCCTATCAAACTAGCAATGGCATTTTTCACAGAACTAGAACAAAAAATTCACAATTTGTATGGAAACACAAAAGACCCTGAAGAGTCCACGCAATCTTCAAAAACAAAACGGAGCTGGAAGAATCAGGCTCCCTGACTTCAGATTACACGAGAAAGCTACAGTAATCAGGACAGTATTGTACTGGCACAAAAAGAGAAATATAGATCAATGGAACAGGATGGAAAGCCCAGAGATAAACCCATGCACATATGTTCACCTTATCTTTGATAAAGGAGGCAAGAGTATACAATGGAGAAAAGACAGACTCTTCAATAAGTGCTGCTGGGAAAACTGGACAGCTACATGTAAAAGAATGAAGTTAGAACACTCCCTAACACCATACACAAAAATAAACTCAAAATGGATTAAAAACCTAATGTAAGGCCAGACACTATAAAACTCTTAGAGGAAAACATAGGCAGAATACTCTATAACATAAATCACAGCAAGATCCTTTTTGACCCACCTCCTAGAGAAATGGAAGTAAAAACAAAAATAAACAGGTGGGGCCTAATGAAACGTAAAAGATTTTACACAGCAAAAGAAAACATAAACAAGACGAAAAGACAACCCTCAGAATGGGAGAATATATTCGCAAATGAAACAACTGACAAAGGATCAATCTCCAAAATATACAAGTAGGCATGCAGCTTAATATCAAATAAACAATCAACCCAATCCAAAAATGGGGAGAAGACCTAAATAGACATTTCTCCAAAGAAGTTATACAGATTGCCAACAAACTCATGAAAGAATGCTCAACATCACTAATCATTAGAGAAATGCAAATCAAAACTCCAATGAGGTATCACCTCACACCGGTCAGAATGGCTATCATCCAAAAATCTACAATCAATAAATGCTGGAGAGGGTGTGGAGAAAGGGGAGCCCTCCTGCACTGTTGGTGAAAATGTAAATTGATACAGCCACTATGGAGAACAGTATGGAGTTTCCTTTAAAAACTAAAAATAGAACTACCATATGACCCAGCAAACCCACTACTGGACATATACCCTGAGAAAACCAAAATTCAAAAAGAGTCATGTACCACAATGTTCATTGCAGCTCTGTTTACAATCGCCAGGACATGGAAGCATCCTAAGTGTCCATCAACAGATGAATGGATAAAGAAGATGTGGCACATATATGCCATGGAGTATTACTCAGCCATAAAAAGAAACGAAATTGAGTGTTTTTGTGGTGAGGTGAATGGACCTAGAGTCTGTCATACAGAGTTAAGTAAGTCAGAAAGAGAAAAACAGATACCATATGCTAACACACATATATATGGAAAGTAAAAAAAAAAAAAAGGTTCTGAAGAACCTAGCGGCCCAACAGGAATATAGATGCAGATGTAGAGAATGGACTTAAGGACACGGGGAGGGGGAAGGTTGAGCTGGGATGAAGTGAGAGAATGGCATGGACATATATACACTACCAAATGTTATATAGCTAGTGGGACCAGCTGCATAGCACAGGGGGATCAGCTCAGTGCTTTGCGACCACCTAGACAGGTGGGACAGGGCGAGTGGGAGGGAGATACAAGAGTAGGGGATATGGGGATATAAGTATACGAATAGCAGAAACTAACACAACAATGTAAAGCAATTATACTCCAATAAAGATGTTAAAAAATTATATATTAATAGATAACCAACAAAGGTCTACCCTCCAGCACAGGGAACACTGCTCAATATTCTGTTATAACGTAAATGGGAAAAGGATTTGAAAAGGAATCAATACGTATATATATATGTATATGTATTATAATATATATATGTATATATATGTATATATATATATATATATATAATTGAATCACTCTGCTGTACACCAGAAACACAACATTGTTAATCAACTAAAATCCAATACAAACTAAAAAATTTTTAAAAGAAAATAATAATACAGGAAAAGATGTATTGATTTGACATTGTAAGAAATTCAGAAGGGAAAAATGAGGGAAAGATTATCTGCAAAAGAAAAATAACATTATTGTTTATCATCTTTACAAACAATTGTTTTATGATAATATTTGGTTGGCTGAAAAGTTCGTTCAGGTTTTTCCAAAGGAACTTTTTGGCCAACACAGTAGTTAAGGCTGGCAAAGAGATAAGAATACAGATGTAACGATAGGAATATAAATTGGTAAAAACTTTTCTGAAAGTTAAGTATATGGTGTTAAGAGCTTTAAGACTGTTTGGATCCTTTGCCCTAGTAATTTTATTCTCAGAAACATATCCTATAAAATAATTAGAAATTTCAAAATTTTTAACAAAATATTTTTAAGCCATTATTTATAATAGAGAAAAACTGGAAACAAACATCTAATTAAATAAACAATGGTACAACAATTTAAAGGATTATTATCTAGTCATTAATATATTATTTTTAAAGGATTGATAACAATCTGGATTTCCAGCTTCTTGAAAATCAGAAAATCTAGCAAAAATGGATGCAAGTTCTCATGTAGGGATCTCTGGAGCTGAACAACAGTTACTCTCTTTAGACAGACATATGTTTTGCAGCTTTCTGCAGTCTCCATCATTCTATTGTTTCCCCAATACCAGGTCCACTGTACTCATGTGCATTATCTACCTGCTCTCTCTTTGTGTTTATAACACCCTAATTTCATTCATTAAGCTGAAAATAACCAAGGAAGAAAACTTATTTCCTCTAAACTCAGATAGTGAAGTGGAATTTTAGGTTTAAGACTACTATTTTTTTATATTCATGTTTTACTTTCTTTCTTAATAATCCAATAGAAATATATTAAAATGTTTAAAATTATTTACAAGCCAATAAAGACACCACTATATTAACCAAATTATCTACCCCATCTAGGAGCAGTCATTTCCTTTTAACAGCTAAAAAAAAATTGTTAAAATTAAACTTTTATAATTTTACTGACAAAAAGTTGGATTTTCCCTCTTGTATGGGGCCTCTGCATTACTTAATATCAGAATTCAGTACCATCCAGTATCCGTTACTTGGTGTAAGTGAAGAAATAAGCCAGTGTTGGCCATGGTAAGACTGACTTAGCCCTGAGAGCCCCATCTCACTGAAGAGAGAGGGAAAGAAGGAAGGAAGGGATAAAGGAAAGACAGAAAGAAAGAGGGTGGGAGAGAGGAAGGAAGAAACAAAGGAAGGAGGGAAGGAAGGATGAAAAGAGGGAAAAGGCAAAATCTTGGACATAGGAAGAAGGCAAGAGGGAACAGAACACAGATGATAACAGGGAGTCAATGGCTGACACAGATATGGCTTATCCAACCCTATTTAGTAATTAAAGTGTTGATATAGATGTTATTTTTTGACATAGAAATGTATCTACTCTACAACATAATACTGAGTGGAAGAAGAATGTTAAAACAACATGTGTAGCATGATGTCATTTAAGTAAAATTTTCTATTAACATCTATGCATATATTTGCATAGAAGATGTTTGGAAGGGTGTTCACTGACTAATAGTGTTTATATCTGGAGTTGAGATTTGGGGTTATGTGGGCTTCCTTATTTGTACTACATTATTTGAACATTATAGTAAGCTTTTTATAAATCAATCCATTTATTTTTTAAAGGTAGCAGGGTAATTGTGCAGTTGTCTGATTGGTACAAACCCTGGATCACAGTGCCGTACAGTAAAGATGGAGAAAAATGTCTTCCTGCTCTTATCTATGTGACTAAGACTGTTGGTTCAGGAACTTTCAGGTTGCAAACCAGCTTCATTGTTCTTAAAGTTACTAGAATTTCGTTTTAGTTCCAGCAATCATTTTTCAGTCTTAGTTTTCCAAAATTTCTTGAGCTCCTATTAGTTTGTTACATTTTAGTAGATATTGGGAGAGTCATCTTAAGTTCTGCTTAGCCACATGCCATTTTAAACTCAAAGTCTCCATGGCAATTATTAGAATTATTTTTTTCTATGAGCCAGAGCACAGAATACTTGTGGATATGCTGATAAAAAATATGAGAATATAATTACTTTTTTAAAAATTAGGCTGATGGGGCAAGGATGTGTCAACTGCAATTGCATTGTCATTTACCAAACTAGGAGGCAATTCCCATTATTACCTGCTTGTTTCACTCAAATACCAGTTCTGTGTCTGAGTGGTAACCTGCTTTGGGAGAAAGGAAGGGCAAAGACAGTGCCCCTATCTTCACAGTCAATGTCCCTATCTCCATTGTCTAGGAGGTTGGTCTCTTAGAAGTTTATTACAAACTCGGGTTGATCTTTGTAGATCACTTAGTAAAACACCTAGGCACCAAATAATCTAACGCCAGTATGTGGGGCAATAATTAGAAAATAATACATCTTATTGTAGCCCTAGCTTGGAATGTAACAGTCAACTCACTCCAAGCCCTCCAACCTAGCTTATTACAACAGTCTGACATCTTACACCTGAACATAATTAGGCCAGATTGAAATGAAATCAATCAGGACAAGGAAATAGCTATCAAAAATAAGGGAAAAGTCATTCTAAGGAGATTGTCACTCACTTTCAAATCAATGATGAGAAATAGAGATTGAAAGACTGTGTGTGTGTGTGTGTGTGTGAGAGAGAGAGAGAGAGAAAGAGAGAGAGAAAGAGAGAGAGAGAGAGAGAGAGAGAGAGAGAGAGAGAGAGAGAATAAAAGTACTTTGGGCAAGCAAAAACTGTCAGGTGAAAAGATTTTCTAAAATGATTTGTAATATTCGTTCATTATATACTTACAGTTTACTAACTAAACTCAATAGAACTCACTAATTTTGTTTTTCATTTAGAATTGAGACCACATTAATGTACTTTTCAAAGATATATGACAGACAGCATAAATTCATCAGTATAAAACAGCTACTCATCACAAATATTAAAGCAATCAGTTTTTACCCTGTACCAGGCACCCTGTATCCTGTATTTCTCAAAGTGAAGCTATTTAGTTGCATGCTGTTTGAGGAAGGGAAGGAAATAAACTCTTTTGGCTTAAGCAAAATATTGTATATTAACGCATATATGTGGAATTTAGAAAAATGGTACAGATGAACCTAAATGTAGGGCAGGAATAGAGACATAGACATAGGGAACAGACATGTGGACACGCGGGGAGGGGAGGGTGGGACGAATTGGGATACTGGGTTTGACATAAATACACTACCATGTGTAAAGTAGATAGCTAGTGGGAACCTGCTGTATAACACAGGGAGCTCAGCTCGGTGCTCCGTGATGACCTAGATGGGTGGGATGGGGGCAGCAGTGGGAGGGAGTGGATATAGGTGTACATATAGCTGATTCACTTCATTGTACAGCAGAAACAAACACAAAATTGTAAAGCAAATTTACTCCAATAACAAAAATAATTTATAAGACTACTATATTAAATGTTAGAGACATCTCACAATAATATTAAATTATTATGAAAGACATGGTTCAACTTCTTTGAATAAAGGGATCGAAACCCAAATTCAGGAAAACAGCCAAGCCTTTGAAACACAATTACAGCTACCATGACTGTTTTAGAGCAGGATGCCCTTTGGGACTGTAACAAAACTTTAAGAGCCTCAATGATATTTCCTGAAGGAATAGGATGCTACAGAGAACAATAGTAAGGGGACTGGAATCTAACAGAGAGAAAACAGAAATAGACCTGGATCTAAGACATCCAGATAAAGATTCTTATCCAGGGCTTTTGTCACAGTAGAAGCCTTGTGGAAAATCTGTTTAGTTTTTGAAAATGAATTTGGTCTGTATTTTCCGAACAATCTTCTGACATATCTCTTTTAAGTGAACTTCACAAAAAAAATCACCCCAGTAGCAGTTTAATGAAATAATTGGCAAAACCCTGGAGCCCCCAACCTATTGCAAATCATGACTTAAGTCAAAGTCAAATTGTCCTCATTCATGGTAACAAGATACAGGAAAAATTAATTTCAAATGCTTCTTCTACTAATCTGCTAAGAAGCCAGCGAATTATGAGTTGATTTTAACCCCTCTGGGATAAATATTAACGGTAATCAAATTAACAAAAATGAATAATAAACTCTGATCACACAAACCACACTTTAATGCCCTAGAGCAAAAGTGTGTTTATGTGTGTGTGTGTGTATAAAACAGTGATATTAAACAAAGAATGTCCCATAAGTGATCTCAAAAGGTGAATTCTCAACAATCAATGCGAGAGACAGTAGGCTAACATTCATTTATACATGCCCCCTCAATACCCTCCATAATACTTATAGTAAACTATAAGTGTGTAATGAACACAATGGTGTTTAGAGTTTGGTGTACTCTAAACATGAAACTCATTTGGATTTATACTTGTAAACTGAAAGTGTATATTGTGGGATGCCAGAGTTTGAGGGATAACAAGCAAGGACACTATTATCATTCTTCCTTACAACTTCATCCCCAGTAATATTCATAATTCACTGTACCTTACGTCAGTTTGATGCTCTTAATGACTCACAGCCCATGAAATACTTTCTTCCTTTTAGCACTGTCTGCCATCAAACATGGAATACAACAAATTTGTTCATGCAAGATACAATTTTCCTTCTAAAAGTTCACACTTCATTAACACATCCCCCTATCAAGGAAGAAATTGATTCTGAGGCTAAAGTTATTTACCATTTAAATCTATGATTTAGGCAATAGAAGAGAATACACATAGAGTTATGTTTCTGTTCACCCAAATCTGTACAGGTAAAACATACCTATCTCTTTTGAACTGTAAATGACCTCAGGCATTTTGAGACTGGATCAGAGACCTGAAAATAAATTTTAAAACAAAACAAAACTATACAACAAAACTCACCATGGATACGTTCTCAGAGTGGCATACCAAAAAAAGAAAAATGAACTGGCCAGCACACACTTCTTCCTTTTCTCCTGATCATCCATTATCCCTCAGGTTTTCCATTCCTGTTTGCTTGCCTACTTTCCCCATTTTCAATTTTATTTTAGATGTGTAATGTTTGATGGGCTATGTTTTTAAGTTCTCTGTACAGTGCCTTAAGCTTTTAGGGAGGAAAGCACTATATAAATCTAACAATAAATAAATAATAAATAAGAGAAATAACTGGCTATGTGCGAGTGGGGCTAAAAGAGATCGATGGGGCATGGTGACAAATAGAGGCTAAAAATAAGTCAACAATGCAGTATTGCTGTTAGTAAAGCCAATCCAGTGCTGGAAGGCACAATGAAAATGGAGTTTTGCATTGTTAATATAACAACCAAGTCCTAAAGGCACCTTGCAATTGAGTCTGTAGCTAAAAGGTAACAGCTAATGTTGTGGTATCCACTGGATGAGCATCCTAACACCATTATTACATATGTTTGTACCAAATATATTGGGCAACTCCAACGTGAGGCATACCAACTTACCGAGATTGGAATTACTGAGTTTTCAGTTAAACAAAAAAGCAAATGTCAAATTTAACATGCACTTAATACTTTCTATATACCAGAAGTTTTGTATCCATTATTTCATTTAATTCTCACAACAATCCTATGATGTAGAAATTATCATCCTCACTGAATAAACAAGAAAATTGAGATGCAAGGAGTATAAGTCACTTGCCTAAGATCACAAAACAAGCAGGTAATTGAGCTAGGATTCAAATTACAGTGTGTCTAATTTCAAAGACCATGATTTTTACACCACCATGACACCTTAAGAATACTTTATTTTAATTCTAGAAACAAAAGGTGCCCTTTCTGAAAAAACTTCTGAGATGGTGAAGTGAAAACTCCTGGAAATATGCCCTTCCATAAAAGCACCTGAACACTGGTAAAAAAAAAAAGTCAAAAATTTTGGAACAATAGAAATTAACCAAAGCTTTGCAACAATCCAAAGAGTGTTTAGTCAAGACAAGTGGCTGAATGTCAGTAAGAACAATGAATTTTATGGCATTTCAACTTGCTCAATTCCCATGTTCTCCAGCTCTTCAATAACCTTAAAAACTGACAGCCTCACAGTGACTGAAGCTGTGGAAACCAACAGTGCAGCAGACACTGGAGGGGAAAAAGTTGGTTTGGATCTCCTAAAAACCCTATCCCAAAATAATTGTCACAATTTGACCTGTCTGGATACTGCCTGAAAATCTTCATTTTCAAGGCTTATCTTTACATGATCAGACTCAGAACTCACTCTGTGCAAACAGCCCTATCCCTAAGGTGATTGTCAAAAAAAAATCAGCAGCAATTGTTTAACATTGCAGCTGCTTGAGGTGACAATATTAGTTGGGGATAACAAAAGTATGATCCAAAAAAATAAAATAAAATAAAGCTAATAAGGAAAAACTGGAAACAAAATGTTATTGGGGGCTTTGATAAACCACCAATATATAATGATGAATCTAGAAAGCCATGTGCATGTTCAGGGCTGTGTGCAATTCCAAGAAAGATATGAAAAGACCCTAATCTCTCTGACATTGATGTTCTTTGCAAGAGGAAGCACGCCCAAAAACACATACAGAGTCCCTTGGCAAAAGCAAGTAGACATATTGGTTCAAGGCACTTAAATCTCTTTCTAGTCATTAGCGTACAACTAATATAACCAAAGAAAGACTCCAGTGGTCATGCATGACAAAGAATACTGACTTTGAATAATTAATTTAGGAAAGAAACTAAACCAACTAACCACAACCAACAACAAATTAAAACAACAAAAACCATGGAGTGGGGGGTGAATCAGATTCCCAGAGTTACCACATTATATAGTTTAAATGCCTAGTTTTCCATAAAATTTTATGAGACATGCAAAGAAACAGGGAAGTATGGTGCATACACAGACTTAAAAAGCAGTTAATAGAATTGTCCCTGGGACAACAACACATTGGACTTACTAGACAAAGACTTTAAATCAACTGTCTTAAATATTTTCAGAGTTAATGGAAACCATGAATAAAGAATTAAAGAATAACATAAGTGCAATATCTCACCAACTAAAGAATATCAATAAGAGCTATAAATTATAAAAATAACCAAATAGAAATTTTAGAATTGAAAATTACTATAACTAAAATTAAAAAGTTACTTAGAGAGCTCAACATCAGATTTGAAGTCAATAGAACACTCCACCCAACAACAGAAGAGTGCACATTCTTCTCAAGGGTACTTGTAACATTCTCCAGATAAACAATATATAAGGCCATAAAGCAGTTCTCAATAAATTTAATAGAACTAAAATAATAAAAAGTGTATTCTTAGACTACAATGGAGTAAAATTGTAAATCAACAGAAGAAAATTTGGGAAATTTACAAATATGTGGAAGTAAAACATCATAAACCTAACTAGACACTGGGTCCAAGAAGAAATCACAGGGAATTTAGAAAACGCTTTGAGATGAACAAAAACAAAAACACAACATACCCAGACTTACAGGATTCATTGAAGCAGTACTTAGAGGAAATTTATAGCTGTAAATGCCTGTATTTAAAAATACATAATATAAAATAAATAACATTACATTTTCACCTTAATAAACTGGAAAACAATAGAAAATTAAACCCGAAGCCAACAGAAGGAAGTAAATAATAAACACTAAATAGGAAATAAATGAAATGGAGAATAGTAAAACATTAGAGAAAATTAATGAAATGAAAATTGGTTCTTTACAAAGAACAATAAACTTGAAAAACATTTAGCTAGACTGACCAAAAAAAGAAGAGATTTGAATTATGAAAATCAGGAATATAAAAGGAGATCTCAGTACTGACTTTAAGTGTTATAAGGGATTAATATGAGCAGCTGTGTGCCAATAAGCTAGATAGCTTAAACAAACTAGATAAATTCCTAGAAAGGTACAAGCTATCAAAACTGACTCAAGAATAAATAGAACATTGAGTAAACTTATAATGGGCAAAGTGATTAAATTAATAATAATAATAAAAACTTTCCCACAAAGGAAAGCCCAGACCTAAATTGCTTCATTGGTGAATTTCACTAAATATTAGGAATAAGTAACACCAGCACTTCACAAACACTGCCAGAAATTAAAAGAGCAGAGGTCAATTCCCAACTCATTCTATAAGACCAATATTACCCTGATACCAAAACCAGTCAAAGACATCACAAGAATAACAACAACAACAAAAATATATATAACAACATGCCACAGGTATATAGACACAAAAAATCCTCAGCAAAATATTAGCAAACCAAACCCAGCCACATGTAACAAAAATTAAACACAATAACCATGTGGGATTTATCCCAGGAATGCAACATTTGTTTAACATACGAAAATCTATCAATGTAATACACTATTTTAAACAGAATAAGGGACAAAAGCCACATGATCAGCTTAACAGATGTAGAAAAATAAAATAATTTGACAAAATCCAAAATACTTTCATGATAAAAACACTCAAATAGGAATGCAAGATAATGTCCTCAGTCTGATAAAAATCCATGCACCAAAAACTCACAACTAACATCATGTTTAATGATGAAATACTGAATGCACTCGCCCCTAATATTAGGAACAGTACAAAACTATTTACTCTTCCCACTTTTATTCAACATTGTAGTGGAGGCTCTAGCCAGGACAGTTAGGCAAGAAAAGAAATGAAAGATATCCATATTAAAAAGGAAAAGTAAAATGATCTCTATTTGAGGATGACCTAATGTTGTATTTAGAAAATCCTAAGGAATACACACACACACACACACACACACACACACACCCCAAAACAAAGCAAAATGAAACAAACAAAAATGCTATTAGAATGAAAAACTAGTTGAACAAGGCTGAAGGATAAAACATCAATTTAAAAATAAACTGTATTTATATACACTAAAAAATAACAATCTAAAAATTAAATTAAGAAGCAATTCCACGTAAAGTAGCAAAAAAAGAATAAAATATTTAGGGATAAATTTACCAAAAGATATACAAGACTGATACACTGAAAACTACAAAACCTCATTGAAAGATGTTAAATATATAAGTAAATAAAAATGCATCCCATGATCACAGATTGGAAGCCTTAATGATGCTAAGATGACAGTATTCCCCAAATTGATTTATAGTCATTAAAATTTCAGGTAGATTTTTGCAGAAATTTACAAGCTAATGCTAAAATTAGTATGGAAATGTAAAGGAGACCAAATATTCAAAACAATCTTTAAAACAGGACAAAACAAAGTTAGATGACTCACAATTTTAAATTTCAAAACTTATTAAATCACAACAGTAATCAAGTCAGTGTAATACTCTATTAGGATAGGAATATAGATAAGTAGAATAGAATTGAGAGTCTAGATATAAACTCTTAAGTTTATTTTTGTCAATTGCTTTGGACAAGGGTAAAAAGACAATTTAATGGAAGAAAGAAAAGCTCTTTCAACAAAAAGTGTTTTTCAGCAAAAAATAATCTTTTCAATGAAGAAACAAAATATCCACATTCAAAATAATAAAGATGGAACCCTACCTCACACCATATAAAAATTAACTAAAAATGAATTAAAGACCTAAATGTAAGAGCTAAAACTATAATGCTTTCAGAAAACAAAAACATAGGATTAAGTTTTCATGACCTTGCATTAAGCAATGGTTTCTTAGATATAACAGCACAACACAAGCAACAAAAGAAAAAATAGAGTAAATAATTTTAATCAAAAATTTAAAGTTTTGTTTTTGAAAGGATGCTCTGGTGAAAATGAAAAGACAATTAATAGACAAGGAGAAAATATTTGCAAAACATATACTTGATAACAGACTAGTATCTAGAATATATTAAGAACACTTAAAACTCAATTATAAGAAGAAAAATAACCCAATTGAAAATGGGCAGAGAATATGAATAGATCTTTCTCCAAAAAAGATACACAAATGCCCAACCATATGAAAAGATGTTTAACATAATTAGGCACCAGAGAAATGCAAATTGAAACCAAAACAAGACACAACTTCACAACCGCTAGCATAGCTATAATCAAAGAGACAGACACTAACACGTGTTGGAAAGGATGTGGAAAAATTGGAACCACTATACCCTGCTGCTTGAAATGTAAAAATGTGCATCTGACACAGAAAATAATTTAGCAGTTTCTCAGAAAGTTAAACATATAACTACCATATGACCCAGGAATTTCACCACCAGGTACATAACCAAAGGAATAGAAAACATATGTCCATGCAAAATTATGTTCGTGAATGTTCATAGCAGAATTATTTATAATAGTCAAAAGATAGAAACAACACAAATGTCCATCAACTGATGAATGAATAAACAAAATGTGGTGTAGTCAAGTAATGAAATATTATTTGGTTACTAAGATGAACGACTGAAATCTCAGAAACATAAAGGACCAAAGTGAGGATTTGTTACTCCAAATCCAATTCTACTAACAAGGACCAGTGAAATGGAAATGAATCTTTGAGGGAAAAGGTGACCCTCTCATTTTTAAGGTTTTGTGATGGCCAAAGACGTGGGCATATTTAACAAATTATGTATGTTTCTATGACCAGAGATTCTAAGGGTTAATATGGTTCAGTGTCTGAGAAGATATCTGAAATAAAATCAAAGTACAATCAAGAAAGAACAGGAGGGCTTCCCTGGTGGCGCAGTGGTTGAGAGTCCGCCTGCCGATGCAGGGGACGTGGATTCGTGCCCTGGTCTGGTAGCATCCCACATGCCGCGGAGCGGCTGGGCCCGTGAGCCATGGCCACTGAGCCTGCGCATCCAGAGCCTGTGTTCCGCAACAGGAGAGACCACAACAGTGAGAGGCCCACGTACCACAAAAAAAAAAAAGAAAGAAAGAACAGGACACACAGAAATATGTTAATTGCCTGAGTAATATGGTGTGATGTATTAGATTTTAAAGGAAGAATGAAAAAAGAAAAGGGAAAAGAAGCAACCAAGAACAATTCTTTATGTGTGTAAAGCATTTTATAGCTGGTAGTGTTGCTCATTAATTGATTCACTGATTGACCTATTCATTCAGCAAACATTGGCATATAAGAAGCATTCGGCCAGAGTTACAAAAATGAATAAAATTTGTCTCAAGGAACTCAAAGCCTAGGCTACGAGTTGGGGTTTGGAGAGGGGTGAGAGACATTGAAACAAACAAATATAACACAGTGAAATAATGTTGTCATTTATAAGTTTTAGGTTTATACTTAATCAAAATATGTACCAAGTAATAAGAGCAGAGGAAAAGTAATAACTGCTCCTTGAAGGAAGTTAGAGGATGAGACACATGCAAATGATTGGGAAAGTTTCAAAGAGATGATCCTTTCTTGAATGATACTTAGGAAACAATGAGACTAACAAGGGGGAGCAGTTCAGCAAAACATTTGCAAATCATTTCATGAAGAGGAAACTGCATGTGCTCTAATACAAGATTTACAAAGCATTTGCACATCTATTGTCCCATTTGATCATCACCATAAGCCTGAGAAAAAATTAAGGCAATTATTGTAATCAACATTTTACAGCCAAAGAAAAACAAGGCTCAGGATAAGAGAGAAAACAACTTCCTTACAAATGGAAAAATCAAGTTTCAGCCCAGGTATTCTTTCTATTTATTTAATAGGAAAAAGAAACCAAAGTTATATGGACTTATGAGAGAGGAGTCAGGAAAATAAAGATGAGAGTGAATTTAGGCTGAGGAAAAAGAATTTTTGGTTCTTTTTGTTTTTTGGAACAAGATGAAGAAACTGGACAGACCCTCTATCTGGATCAGATTAGAAAGAACTGCACCACTCCTGTCTTATCCATCAAGGATCTTGAATTTCCAACAGAAACAGATAGAATAAAATTATTTAAGAGAAAATTGAAGTCCGTAATAAATGAGAAGAAAAATGAAGTTGCTCTAAAGAAATTTAAGTCTCCTGGCCCAGAAAAGTTACATCTGAGGGACATGAGTGACCATGTAACTTCCATATAATCAAAAATTATTGTTACTAATTTTGAGAAAGCATAGAGACCCGGATAGATATATCCTGGCAGGTGGAAGATAGTCAACAATCCTCACTTTCAGGATGCTCAAGAGGCACATGTCAAACATGCCAAACCATGAGTTTATTCCTCACAAGACTCTAAAATTGATTATTGAATGAACAGTTTCTGGGTGCTTAGAAAAGGAAGCTGTAATTATTCAGAGCCAAAATGGATTCACCAAGAAGAGGTGATGCCAAATCTACACAACCTAATTTCCTTTTTACAAGCATTTTTCTGATTATAAAAATATGTTTATTTAGGTCTACTGCCCATATTTGGATTGGGTTATTTGCTTTTTTGATATTGAGCTGCATGATCTGCTTGTAAATTTTGGAGATTAATCCTTTGTCAGTTGCTTCATTTGAAAATACTTTCTCCCATTCTGACAGTTGCCTTTTCATCTTGCTTATGGCTTTCTTGGCTGTGCAAAAGTTTTTAAGTTTCATTAGGTCCCATTTGTTTATTTTTCCTTTTATTTCCATTTCTCTAGGAGGTGGGTCAAAAAGAATCTTGCTGTGATTTATGTCCTAGAGTGTTCTGCCTATGTTTTCCTCTAAGAGTTTGATAGTTTCTGGCCTTACATTTAGGTCTTTAATCCATTTTGAGTTTCTTTTTGTGTATGGTGTTAGGGAGTGTTCTAATTTCATTCTTTTTCATGTAGCTGTCCAGATTTCCCAGCACCACTTATTGAAGAGGCTGTCTTTTCTCCACCCTATATTCTTGCCCCCTTTATCAAAGATAAGGTGACCATATGTGTGCGGGTTTAATCTCTGGGCTTTCTATCCTGTTCCATTGATCTATATTTCTGTTTTTTGTTTTTTGTGGGTTTTTTTTGCGGTACTTGGGCCTCTCACTGCTATGGCCTCTCCCATTGCAGAGCACAGTCTCCGGATGCACAGGCTCACTGGCCATGGTTCACGGGCACAGCTGCTCTGTGGAATGTGGGATCTTCCCAGACCAGGGCAGGAACCCGTGTCCCCTGTATTGGCAGGCAGACTCTCAAACACTGCGCCACCGGGAAAGCCCTATATTTCTGTTTTTGTGCCAGTACCATCCTGTCTTGATTGCTGTAGCTCTGTGTAGTATAGTTTGAAGTCAGGCAGCCTGATTCATCCAGCTCCTTTTTTCTTTCTCAAGAATGTTTGGTTATTCAGGGTCATTTGTGTTTCCACAAAAACTGTGAAATCTTTTGTTCTACTTCTGTGAAAAATGCCAGTGGTAGTTTGATAGGGATTGCATTGAATCTGTAGATTGCTTTGGGTAGTATAGTCATATTCACAATGTTGATTCTTCCAATCCAAGAACATGGTATATCTCTCCATCTATTTGTATCACCTTTAGTTTCTTTCATCAGTGTCTTATAATTTTCTGCATACAGATTTTTGTCTCCTCAGGTAGGTTTATTCCTAGATATTTTACTCTTTTGTTGCAACAGTAAATGGGAATGTTCCAAAGAAGATAAACAGATTGTCAACAAACACATGAAAGAATGCTCAACATCATTAATCATTAGAGAAATGCAAATCAAAACTACAATGAGATATAAATTCACACCAGTCACAATGGCCATCATCAAAAAATCTACAAACAATAAATGCTGGAGAGGGTGTGGAGAAAAGGGAGCCATCTTGCACTGTTGGTGGGAATGTAAACTGATACAGCCACTATGGGGAACAGTATGGAGGTTTCTTAAAAAACTAAAAAATAGAACTACATACTACACAGCAGTCCCACTACTGGACATATACCCTGAGAAAACCAAATTCAAAAAGAGTCATGTACCACAATGTTCATTGCAGCTCTATTTACAATAGCCAGGACATGGAAGCAGCCTAAGTGTCCCTCAACAGATGAATGGATAAAGAAGATGTGGCACATATATAGAATGGAATATTACTCAGCCATAAAATGAAACGATATTGAGTTATTTGTAGTGCGGTAGGTGGACCTAGAGTCTATAATACACTGTGAAGTAAGTCAGAAAGAGAAAAACAAATACTGTATGCTAACACACATATATGGAATAAAAAATAAAAAGTTCTGAAGAACCTAGGGGCAATACGGGAATAAAGACACAGACCTACTAGAGAATGTGCTTGAGAATACAGGGAGGGGGAAAGGTAACCTGGGATGAAGTGAGAGAGTGGCATGGTCATATATACACTACCAAACATAAAATAAATAGCTCGTGAGAACCAGCCACATAGCACAGGGAGATCAGCTCGGTGGTTTGTGACCACCTAGAAAAGTGGGATAAGGAGGGTGGTAGGGAGGGAGACGGAAGAGGGAAGAGATATGGGAACATATGTATATGTATAACTGATTCACTTGGTTATAAAGCAGAAACTAACAAACACACACACACACAAATAGCCACTGAATTTTGTGAAAGGGGGTTATTGGTGACTTTGGCAAGATCCACATTTACTAGACTTAGGAAGTGAATGGGTATTGGTGGGAGACAAGAGAGGGAAGTGATATGGGGAGGTTTTGAGCTTCAAGATGGCAGAAGCGTAAGATGTGGAGATCACCTTCCTCCCCACAAATACATCAGAAATACATCTACCTGTTGAACAACTCCTACAGAACACATACTGAACACTGGCAGAAGACATCTGACCTCACAAATGGAAAAAACTCCCCAAGTACCTGGGTAGGGGAAGAAAAAAAAAAAGAGACAAAAGAATAGGGACAGGACCTGCACCAGTGGGAGGGAGCTGTGAAGGAGGAAATGTTTCCACACATTAGGAAGTCCCTTCACAGGTGCAGACTGCAGGTGGCAGAGGGGGGAAGCTTTGGAGCCATGGAGGAGACCACAGCAACAGGGGTGCAAAGGGAAAAGAGGAGAGATTCCCGCACAGAGTATTGGTGCCGACCAGCACTCACCAGCCCAAGAGGCTTGTCTGCTCACCTGCCAGGACGGGTGGGGGCTGGGAGCAGAGGCTCGTGTTTTGGAGGTCCGATCCCAGGGAGAGGACTGGGGTTGGCTCTGTGAACACAGCCTGAAGACGTTAGTGCACCACAGCTAGCTGCGAGAGAGTCAGAAAAATGTCTGGAGCTGCAGAAGAGAGAAGAGACTTTTTTTTGCCTTTGTTTCCTGGTGGGTGAGGAGAGGGCATTAAGAGCGGAGCTTAAATGGGCTCCAGAGACGGGCGTGAGCCACAGCTATCAGCGCAGACCCCAGAGATGGGCATGAGATGCTAAGGCTGCTGCGGCAGCCACAAAGAAGCCTGTGAGCAAGGACAGGTCACTATCCACACCTCCCTTCCTGGGAGCTTGTGCAGACCGCTGCTGCCAGTGTCCTGTGATCCAGGGACAATTTCCCCTGGAGAATGCACGTCGCGCCTCAGGCTGGTGCAACATCATTCTGGCCTCTGCTGCCGCAGGCTCACCCCACGTCCGTACCCCTACCACCCCCCAGACTGAGTGTCCTAGAGCCCTCAAATCAGCTGCTCCTTTAACCCTGTCCTGTATGAATGAAGAACAGACGCCCTCAGGTGACTTACTCGTGGGGGGTGGGTCCAAACCCAAGGCTGAACACCGGGAGCTGTGCAAACAAAGAAGAGAAGGGGAAATTTCTCCCAGCAGCCTCAGGAGCAGTGGATTAAATCTCCACAATCAACGTGATGTACCCTGTATCTGTGGAATAACTGAATAGACAACGAATCATACCAAATTGAGGAGGTGGACTTTGGGAACAACAATATATGTGTTTTTTTCCTTTTTCTCTTTTTGTGAGTGTGTATATGTATGCTTCTGATTGTGATTTTGTCTGTATGCCTTTGCTTTTACCACTTGTCCTAGGGTTCTGTCTGTCCGTTTTCCTTTTTTTACTTAAAAATATTTTTTCTTAATAATTAATTTTTCTTTTTTATTTTAATTACTTTATTTTATTTTATTTGACTTTATTTTATTTTAACTTCTTCTTTCTTTCTTTCTTTTTTTTCTCATTTTTATTCTGAGCTGTGGGTAGGACAGGCTGTTGGTGCTCCAGCCAGGCATCAGGGCTGTGTCACTGAGGTGGGAGAGCCAACTTCAGGGCACTGGTCCAAAAGAGACCTCCCAGCTCCATGTAATATCAAACAGCAAAAATCTCCCAGAGATCCCCATCACAATGCCAAGACCCAGCTCCACTCAACGACCAGCAACCTAGAGTGCAGGACACCCTATACCAAACAATTAGCAAGACAGGAACACAAGCACATTCATTAGAACAGTGGCTGCCTAAAATAATAATAAGGCCACAGACACCCCAAAACACAGCACCAGACGTGGACCTGTTCACCAGAAAGACAAAATCCAGCCTCATCCACCAAAACACAGGCACTAGTCCCCTCAATCAGGAAGCCTACAAAACCCACTGCATGAACCTTAGCCACTGGGGACAGACACCAAAAACAATGGAAACTACGAACCTGCAGCCTTCAAAAAGGAGACCCCCAAACTCAGTAAGTTAAGCAAAATGAGAACACAGAGAGACACACAGCAGATGAAGGAGCAAGGCAAAACCCCACCAGACCTAAGAAATGAGGAGGAAATAGGCAGTCTACCTGAAAAGTAATTCAGAATAATGAGAGTAAAGATGATCCAAAATTTTGGAAATAGAATGGAGAAGATATAAGAAACGTTCAACAAGGAATTAGAAGAACTAAACAGCAAACGGTGATGAACAACACAACAAATGAAATTAAAAATTCTCTAGAAGGGATCAATAGCAGAATAAGTGGGGCAGAAGAATGGATAAGTGACCTGGAAGATAAAAGAGTGGAAATAACTACTGCAGAGCAGAATAAACAAAAACAATGAAAAGAATTGAGGACGGTCTCAGAGACCTCAGGGACAACATTAAACACACCAACATATGAATTATAGGGGTCCCAGAGGAAGAAGAGAAAACAAAAGGGACTGAGAAAATATTTGAATAAATTATAATTGAAAACTTTCCGAATATGGGAAAGAAAATAGTTAGTCAAGTCCAGGAAGGACAGAGAGTCCCATACAGGATAAATCCAAGGAGAAACACGCCAAGACACACATTAATCAAACTATCAAAAATTCACTACAAAGAAAAAATATTAAAAGCAGCAAGGGAAAAACAACAAATATCACACAAGGGAATCCCCATAAGGTTAACAGTTGATCTTTCAGGAGAAACTCTGCAAGCCAGAAGGGAGTGGTAGGACATATTTAAAGTGATGAAGGAGAAAAACCTGCAACCAAGATTACTCTACCCAGCAAGGATCTCATTCAGATTTGATGGAGAAATTAAAACCTTTACAGACAAGCAAAAGCTGAGAGAGTTCAGCACCACCAAACCAGCTTTACAACAAATGCTAAAGGAGCTTCTCTAGGCAAGAAACACAAGAGATGGAAAAGACCTACAATAATAAACCCCAAACAATTATGAAAATGGGAATAGGAACATACATATCAATAATTACCTTAAATGTAAATGGATTAAATGCTCCAACCAAAAGACATAGACTGGCTTAATGGGTACAAAAACAAGACATGTATATATGCTCTCTACAAGAGATCCACTTCAGACCTAGGGACACATACAGACTGGAATTGAGACGATGGAAAAAGATATTCCATGCAAATGGAAATCAAAAGAAAGCTGGAGTAGCAATTCTCATATCACATGAAATAGACTTTAAATCAAAGACTATTACAAGAGAAAAAGGAGGACACTACATAATGATCAAGGGATCAATCCAAGAAGAAGATATAAAAATTGTAAGTATTTATGAACACAACATAGGGTCACCTCAATACATAAGGCAAATACTAACAGCCATAAAAGGAGAAATCATCATTAACACAATCATAGTAGGAGACTTTAACACCCACCTTTCACCAATGGACAGATCATCCAAAATGAAAATGAATAAGGAAACACAAGCTTTAAATGATATATTAAACAAGATGGACTTAATTGATATTTATAAGGCATTCCATCCGAAAACAACAGAATACACATTCTTCTCAAGTGCTCGTTGAACATTCTCCAGCATAGATCATATCTTGGGTCAAAAATCAAGCCTTGGTAAATTTAAGAAAACTGAAATACTCTCAAGTATGTTTTCCAACCAGAATGCTATGAGACTAGAAATCAATTACAGGAAAAAATTTCTAAGAAATAAAAACACATGGAGGCTAAACAACACACTGCTTAATAACCAAGAGATCACTGAAGAAATTAAAGAGGATATCAAAAAATACTTAGAAACCAATGATAATGGAAACACAATGACCCACAACCTCTGGGATGCAGGAAGAGCAGTTCTAAGAGGGAAGTTTATAGCAATACAAGCCTACGTTAAGAAACAAGAAACATCTCAAATAAACAACCTAACCTTACACCTAGAGCAATTAGAGAAAGATTAACAAAAAAACCCACCAAATTTAGCAGAAAGAAAGAAATCAGAAAGATCAGATGAGAAGTAAATGAAAAAGAAATGAAGGAAATGATAGCAAAGATCAATAAAACTAAAAGCTCATTCTTTGAGAAGATAAACTAAATTGAGAAACATTAGCCAGACACATCAAGAAAAATAGGGAGAAGACTCAAATCAATAGAAATAGAAATGAAAAAGGAATAATAACAACTGACACTGCAAAAATATAAAAGCTCATGAGAGATTACTACAAGCAACTCTATGCCAATAAAATGGACTAACTGTAAGAAATGGACAAATTCTTAGAAATGCCCAACTTTCCAAGACTGAAACAGGAAGAAATAGAAAATATGAACAGACAAACTTCAAGCACTGAAATTGAAACTGTGATTTAAAATCTTCCAATAAACAAAAGCCCAGGACCAGATGGCTTCACAGGTGAATTCTATCAAACATTTAGAGAAGAGCTAACACATATCCTTCTCAAACTCTTTCAAAATATAGCAGATGGAGGATCACCCCCAAGCTCATTCTACGAGGCCGCCATAACTCTGATGCCAAAACCAGGCAAAGATGTCAAAAAGAAAGAATTCTACAGGCCAATGTCACTAATGAACATAGATGCAAAAATCCTCAACAAAGTACTACCAAACAGAATCGAGCAGCACATTACAAGGATCGTACATTATGATCACGTGGGGTTTATCCCAGGAATGCAAGGATTCTTCAATATACGCAAATCAAACATGATACCCCAAATAACAAATTGAAAGAGAAAAATATTATGATCATCTCAATAGATTCAGAGAAATCTTTCAACAAAATTCAACACCAATTTATAATAAATCCCTTCAGAAAGTAGGCATAGAGGGAACTTTCATCAACATAATAAAGGCCATATATGACAAACCCACTGCCAACATGGTCCTCAATGGTGAAAACTGAAAACATTACCACTAAGAACAGGAACAAGACAAGGTTGTCCAATCTCACCACTCTTATTCAACATAGTTTTGGAAGTTTTATCCACAGCAATCATAGAAGAAAAAGAAATAAAAGGAATCTAAATTGGAAAAGGAGAAGTAAACTTGTCACTGTTTGCAGATGACATGATACTATACATAGAGAATCCTAAAGATGCTACCAGAAAACTACTAGAGCTAATCAATGAATGCGGTAAAGTAGCAGGATACAAAATTAATGCACAGAAATCTCTGGCATTCCTATACAGTAATGATGAAAAAACTGAAACTGAAATTAAGAAAACACTCCCATTTACCATTGCAACAAAAAGAATAAAATATCTAGGAATAAAGCTACCTAAGGAGACTAAAGACCTGTATGCAGAAAATTATAAGACACTGATGAAAGAAATTAAAGATAATACAAATAGATGGAGAGATATTCCATGTTCTTGGATTGGAAGAATCAACATTGTGAAAATGACTCTACTATCTGAAGCTATCTACAGATTCAATGCAATCCCTATCAAACTACCACTGGCATTTTTCACAGAACTAGAACAAAAAATTTCACAATTTGTATGGAAAGACAAAAGACCCCAAATAGCCAAAGCATTGTTGAGAAAGAAAAAGGAGTTGGAGGAATCAGGTTCCCTGACTTCAGACTATACTACACAAAGCTACAGTAATCAAGACAGCATGGTCCTGGCACAAAAACAAAAATATAGATCAATGGAACAGGATAGAAAGCTCAGAGTTAAACCCACACACATATGGTCACCTTATATTTCATAAAAGAGGCAAAAATATACAGTGGAGAAAAGACAGCCTCTTCAATAATTGGTGCTGGGAAACCTGGACAGGTACATGTAAAAGTATGAGACAAGAACACTCCCTAACACCATACACAAAAATAAACTCAAAATGGATTAAAGACCTAAATGTAAGGCCAGAAACTATCAAACTCTTAGAGGAAAACATAGGGAGAACACTTGACATAAATCACAGCAAGATCCTTTTTGACCCACCTCCTAGAGAAATGCAAATAAAAACAAGAATAAACAAATGGTACCTAATGAAACTTCAAAGCTTTTGCACAGCAAAGGAAACCATAAACAAGATGGAAAGCAAGCCTTCAGAATGGGAGAAAATATTTGCAAATGAAGCAACTGACAAAGGATTAATCTCCAAAGTTTACAAGCAGCTCATGCAGCTCAATATCAAAAAAAACAAACAAACAACCCAATCAAAAATGGACAGAAGGCCAAAATAGACATTTCTCAAAAGAAGATATACAGATTGCCAGCAAACACATGAAAGAATGCTCAACATCATTAATCATTAGAGAGATGCAAATCAAAACTACAATGAGATATCATCTCACACTGGTCAGAATGGCCATCATCAAAAAATCTACAAACAATAAATGCTGTAGATGTTGTGGAGAAAAGGAAACCCTCTTGTACTTTTGGTGGGAATGTAAATTGATGCAGCCACTATGGAGAATAATATGGAGGTTCCTTAAAAACTAAAAATAGAACTACCATAGGACCTAGCAATCCCACTATTGGTCATATATCCTGAGAAAACCATAATTCAAAAACAGTCATGTACCTCAATGTTCACTGCAGCTCTATTTACAATAGCCAGGACATGGAAACAACCTAAGTGTCCATCAACAGATGAATGGATAAAGAAAATGTGGCACATATATACAATGGAATATTACTCAGCCAGAAAATGGAACAAACCTGAGTTATTTGTAGTGAGGTGGATGGACCTAGTGACTGTCATACAGAGTGAACTAAATCAGAAAGAGAAAAATAAACACCATATGCTAACACATATGTATGGAATCTAAAAAAAAAAAAAGAAGTAAAGAAAAAAAGAAAAAAACAATGGGCAGAAGAACCTAGGGGCAAGATGGGAATCATGATGCAGACCTACCAGAGAATGGACTTGAGGATATGGGGAGTGGGAAGTGTAAGCTGGAACAAAGTGAGAGAATGGCATGGCCATACATACACTACCAAACGTAAAAGAGATAGCTAGTGAGAAGCAGCCGCATAACACAGGGAGATCAACTTGGTGCTTTCTGACCACCTAGAGGGTTGGGATATGGAGGGTGAGAGGGAGGGAGATGCAAGAGGGAAGAGATATGGGGGTATATGTATATGTATAACTGATTCACTTTGTTATAAAGCAGAAACTAACACACCATTGTAAAGCAATTATACTCCAATAAAGATGTTTAAAAAAATGTTTAGTTCAGGGCTTCCCAGGTGGCACAGTGGTTGAGAGTCTGCCTGCTGATTCAGGGGACACGGGTTCATGCCCTGGTCTAGGAAGATCCCACATGCTGCAGAGCAGCTAGGCCCATGAGCCGTGGCCGCTGAGCCTCCACGTCCAGAGCCTGTGCTCCGCAACGGGAGAGGCCACAACAGTGAGAGGCCCGCGTACCACACACACACAAAAAAATGTTTAGTTCAGGAAATACCAAACAATAAATGAGAACAATAAAACAACTCAAATTTACCCTTACCACCAAATAGAAATAACCACTTATTAATATTTTGGTATACTTAAGACTTTTAAAAATATTTTTGACATAGTTGATATATTATAAATTTACAATTCAATATCTGGCTTTTTTATTTAACATTATTTTCCTCAGTGTTCATCTAATAAATATGTATTTAATTCTTATTATGTGTAAGGTAATATGCTCACTCTAAGCACAAAATATTCAATTACATGCTATTCCTCCATTTATTAAATTTATCCAAAATCACAAGCTAATAATTGAATGATAGTCTATTGTTTTTATGTCATTATTCATTCAATCCTTCCTTTATTGAATTATATTTTCTATTTTTTTATATCATAAACAATGTTATAATAAATATCCTGGTAATAAGGCCTTTTCTGAGTTTTGAACATATCCTTTGGATAGATTCTAAGTGTAATTTTAAAGTCATGAAATCCTCTAAGATGAGGAATAAAACAAGGATGCCTACTCCTGCCACTTCTATTTAACATAGTCCTGAAGTCCTAGCCAGAACAATTAGCTAAGAAAAATAAATAGAAAACATCCAAATTGGAAAAAAAATAGTGAATTCGTCTCTCTTTGCAGATGACATGATCCTACATGTAGAAAACACTAAAGACTCCACCAAAAAATAAAGAAAAAAAACTGTTAGAACTAAAACATGAATTCAGTAAAGTTGCAGGATACAAAATTAACATACAAAAATCGGTAGCATTTCTATACACCAAAAATAAAGTACTGATAAAGGAAATTAAGAAAACAATTTGCAATTGCATTGAAAAGAACAAAATACTTAGGAATAAACTTAACAAAGGAGGTGAAAGTTCTGTACACTGAAAACAAAACACTGAGAAAAAAAATTAAGGAGACAAAAATAAATGGGAACATTCTGAGTTCATGAAGTAAAAGAATTAATATTGTTAAAATGTTCATACTACCCAAAGCAATCTACAGATTCAGTGCTATCCCCATCTAAATCCCGATGGCATTTTTTAAAGAAATAGAAAAAAATCCTAAAATTCTAATGGAACAAGAATAGCTAAAGTGATCTTCAGAAAAAAGAACAAAGTTGGAGGCATCATACTTCCGGGTTTCAAAATGTATTAAAGCTATAGTAATTAAAACAGTATAGTACTGGCATAAAGACAGACATAGAACAATGGAGCAGAATAGAGAGATGAGAAATAAACCCACACATATATGGTCAACTGATCTTTGACAAGGATGCCAAGAATACACAACAGGCAAAGGATAGCCTCTTAAATGAATAGTACTAGGAAAAATGGATATCCACATGCAAAATAAAATTAATCTGGACCCTTACCTTACACCCTACACAAAATCAACTCAAAGTGGACTAAAGACATTAGACCTGGGACTCTGAAACTCCTGAATGAAAACATAGGAGAAACACTTGTTGACATTGGCGTTCTTGACATACAGTAATTTCTATAATATAACACCAAAAGAACAGGCAACAAAGGCAAAAATAGACAAGTGGAACTACAGGTATGCCTCAGAGATATTGTAGGTTCAATTCCAGACAACTGCAATGAAGTGAGTTTTGCAAAAAGTGAGTCACATGAATTTTTTGGTTTCTCAATGCATATAAAAATTATGTTTATACTATACTGTATTCCTTTAAGTGTGCAACACCATTGTATAAAAATGTACATATATTAAGTTAAAAATACTTAATTGCTAAAAATAATGCTAACTATAATCTGAGCATTCAGTGAGTTGTAGTAGTAACATCAAAGATCACTGATCGAAACTGAGGGGAAGATGGTGGAAGAGTAAGACGTGGAGATTAAATTCCTCCCCATAGATACATCAGAAATACATCTACAGGTGGAACTGCTCTTATAGAACACCCACTGAATGCTGGCAGAAGTCCTCAGACCTCCCAAAAGGCAAGAAACTCCCTCACGTACCTGGGTAGGGCAAAAGAAAAAACAAAGGCAAAAGAATAGGGACGGGACCTGCACCAGTGGGAGGGAGCTGTGAAGGAGGAAAGTTTCCACACACTAGGAAGCCCCTTCGCGTGCAGAGACTGCGGGTGGTGGAGGGGGAAAGCTTCAAAGCCGTGGAGGAGAGCACAACAACAGGGGTGCGGAGAGCAAAGCAGAGAGATTCCTGCACAGAGGATCAGTGCCCACCAGCACTCACTAGCCCGAGAGGCTTGCTTGCTCACCCACCGGGGCGGGCAGGGGCTGGGAGCTGAGGCTCGGGCTTCGGTCGGATTACAGGGAGAGGACTGGGGTTGGTGGCGTGAACACAGCCTGAAGGAGCTAGTGCACCACGGCTAGCCAGGAGGGAGTCTGGGAAAAGGTCTGGGACTGCCAAAGAGGCAAGAGACTTTTTCTTCCCTCTTTGTTTCCCAGTGCGCGAGGAGAAGGGATTGAGAGCGCTGCTTAAAGGAGCTCCATTGACTGGCGCAAGCCACGGCTAACAGCATGGACCCCAGAGACGGGCCTGAGATGCTAAGGCTGCTGCTGCTGCCACCAAAAAGCAAGTGTGCGAGCACAGGCCACTATCCACACCTCTGCTCACCGGAGCCTGTGCAGCCCGCCACTGCCAGGGTCCTGTGAGCCAAGGACAACTTCTCTGGAAGAATGCACGGTGCACATCAGGCTGATGCAACGTCACGAAGGCCTCTGCCACTGCAGGCTCACCCCGCATCCATAACCTTCCCACCCCCCAGCCTGAGGGAGCCAGAGCCCCCTAATCAGCGGCTCTTTAACCCCGTAAGGTCTGATCGCAGAACAGATGCCCTCAGGCGACATACACACAGAGACGCGGCCAAATACAAAGCTGAACCCCGGGAGCTGTCTGAACAAAGAAGAAAAAGGGAAATTTCTCCCAGCAGCCTCAGGAGCAGCAGATTAATGCTCCACAATCAAACTGATGTACGCTGCATCTGTGGAATACCTGAATAGACAACGAATCATCCCAAATTGAGGAGATGGACTTTGAGAGCAAGATATATTATTTTTTCCCCTTTTCCTCTTTTTCTGAGTGTGTATGTATATGCTTCTGTGTGAGATTTTGTCTGTATAGCTTTGCTTTCACCATTTGTCCTGGGGTTCTGTCAATCCGTTTCTTTTTTTTTTTTTT
>NW_021703779.1:84245844-84280656 GCF_005190385.1 Monodon monoceros
TTTTCTTAATAGTTATCTTTTATTTTAATAACTTTATTTTATCTTACATTATTTTAACTTCCTTCCTTCCTTCCTTCTTCCTTTCTTTCTTTCTTTCTTTCTTTCTTTCTTTCTTTCTTTCTTTCTACTTTTTCTCACTTTTATTCTGAGCCACGTGGATGAAAGGCTCTTGGTGCTGCAGCCAGGAGTCAGTGCTGTGCCTCTGAGGTGGGAGAACAAACTTCAGGACACTGGTCCACAAGAGACCTCCCAGCACCATGTAATATCAAATGGCGAAAATCTCCCAGAGATCTCCCTCTCAACACAAAGACATAGCTTCACTCAACGATGAGCAAGCTACAGTGCTGGACACCCTATGCCAAACAACCAGCAAGACAGGAACACAAACCAACGCACTAGCAGAGAGGCTGCCTAAAATCATAATAAGCCTACAGACACCCCAAAACACACCACCAGACGTGAGTCGGCCCACCAGAAAGACAAGAAAGAGCCTCATCCACCAGAACACAGGCACTAGCCCCCTCCATCAGGAAGCCAACAGAACCCACTGAACCAACTTTAGCCACTGAGGACAGACACCAAAAACAACAGGACCGACGAACTTGCCGCCAGGAAAAAGGGGACCCCAAAAACAGTAAGATAAGCAAAATGAGAAAACAGAGAAACGCACAGCAGATGAAGGAGCAAGATAAAAACCCACCAGACCTAACAAATGAAGAGAAAATAGGCAGTCCACCTGAAAAAGAGTTCAGAATAATGATACTAAAGATGATCCAAAATCTTGGAAATAGAATAGAGAAAATGCAAGAAACATTTAACAAGGACCTAGAAGAATTAAAGAGGAAACAAACAATGATGAACAACACAATAAATGAAATTAAAAATACTCTAGAAGGGATCAATAGCAGAATAACTGAGGCAGAAAAACAGATAAGTGCCTGGAAGATAAAATAGTGGAAATAACTACTGCAGAGCAGAAAAAAGAGAAAAGAATGAAAAGAACTGAGGACAGCCTCAGAGACTTCTGAGACAACATTAAATGCACCAACATTTGAATTATAGGGGTCCCAGAAGAAGAAGAGAAAAAGAAAGGGACAGAGAAGATACTTAAAGAGATTATAGTTGAAAACTTCCCTAATATGGGAAAGGAAATAGTTAATCAAGTCCAGGAAGCACAGAGAGTCCCATACAGGATAAATCCAAGGTGAAACACGCCAAGACACATATTAATCAAACTATCAAAAATTAAATACAAAGAAAACATATTAAAGGCAGCAAGGGAAAAACAACAAAGAACACACAAAGGATTCCCCATATGGTTAACAGGTGAACTTTCAGCAGATACTCTGCAAGCCAGAAGTGACTGGCAGGACATGTTTAAAGTGATGAAGGAGGAAAACCTACAACAAAGATTATTCTACACAGCAAGGATCTCATTCAGATTTGATGGAGAAATTAAAACCTTTACAAACAAGCAAAAGCTGAGAGAGTTCAGCACCACCAAACCAGCTTTACAACAAATGCTAAAGGAACTTCTCTAGCCAAGAAACACAAGAGAAGAACAAGACTTACAATAAAAAAAAACAATTAAGAAAATGGGAATAGGAACATAAATATTGATGATACCCTTAAATGTAAATGGATTAAGTGCTCCCACCAAAAGACACAGACTGGCTGAATGGATACAAAAACAAGACCCATATATATGCTGTCTACAAGAGAACCACTTCAGACCTAGGGACACATACAGACTGAAAGTGGGGGGAAGGAAAAAGTTATTCCATGCAAATGGAAACCAAAAGAAAGCTGGAGTAGCAATTCTCATATCAGATGAAATAGACTTTAAAATAAAGACTACTACAAGAGACAAAGAAGGACACTACATACTGAACAAGGGTTCGATCCAAGAAGAAGATATAACAATTGTAATTATATATGCTCCAAACATAGGATCACCTCAATACATAAGGCAAATACTAACAGCCATAAAAGGGGAAATCGACAGTAACACATTCATAGTAGGGGACTTAAAAACCCCTCTTTCACCAATGAACAGATCATTGAAAATGAAAATAAATAAGGAAACACAAGCTTTAAATGATTCATTAAACAAGATGGACTTAATTGATATTTATACGACATTCCATCCAAAAACAACATAATACACTTTTCTCTTAAGTGCTTATGCAACATTATGAAGGATAGATCATATCTTCGGTCACTAATCAAGCTTTGGCAAATTTAAGAAAATTGAAATTGTATCAAGAATCTTCTCCGACCACAATGCTATGAGACTAGATATCAATTACAGGAAAGATCTGTTAAAAAATATAAACACATGGAGGCTAAACAATACACTACTTAATAACGAAGTGATCACTGAATAACACAAAGGGGAAATCAAAAAATACCTAGAAACAAATGACAATGGAGACACGAAGACCCAAAACCTATGGGATGCAGCAAAAGCAGTTCTAAGTGGAAACTTTATAGCAATACAATCCTACCTTAAGAAACGAGAAACATCTCAAATAAACAACCTAACCTTGCACCTAAAGCAATTAGAGAAAGCAAAACAAAAAAACCCCAAAGTTAGCAGAAGGAAAGTAATCATAAAGATCAGATCTGAAATAAATAAATAAATAAATGAAGGAAATGATAGCAAAGATCAATAAAACTATAAGCTGGTTCTTTGAGTAGATAAACAAAATTGATAAACCATTAGCCAGACTCACAAGGAAAAAAGGGAGAAGACTCAAATCAATAGAATTAGAAATGAAAAAGGACAAGTAACAACTGACACTGCAGAAATACAAAAGATCATGAGAGATTACTGCAAGCAACTGTATGTCAATAAAATGGACAACGTGGAAGAAATGGACAAATTCTTAGAAATGCACAACCTGCCAATACTGAACCAGGAAGAAGTAGAAAATATGAACAGACCAATCACAAGCACTGAAATTGAGACTGGTGTTAAAAATCTTCCAACAGGGCTTCCTTGGCGCAGTGGTTGAGAGTTTGCCTGCCAATGCAGGGGACATGGGTTCGTGCGCCGGTTTGGGAAGATCCCACTTGCTGTGGAGTGGCTAGACCCATGAGCCATGGCCACTGAGCCTGTGCATCCAGAGCCTGTGCTCTGCAACAGGAGAGGCCACAACAGTGAGTGGCCTGTGTACAGCAAAAAATAATAATAATAATAATCTTCCAAAAAACAAAGACCCAGGACCAGTTGGCTTCACAGGCAAATTCTATCAAACATTTAGGGAAGAGCTAACACCTATGCTTCTCAAACTCTTCCAAAATATAGCAGAGGGAGGAACACTCCCAAACTCATTCTATGAGGGCACCATCACTCTGTTACCAAAACCAGACAAAGATGTCAAAGAAAGAAAACTACAGGGAAATATCACTGATGAACATAGATGCAAAAATCCTCAACAAAATACTAGCAAAAAGAATCCAACAGCACATTAAAAGGATCATATGCCATGATCAAGCAGGGTTTATTCCAGGAATGCAAGGTTTCTTCAATTTATGCAAATCAATCAATGTGATACACCATATTAATACATTGAAGGAGAAAAAACATATGATAATCTCAGCAGATGCAGAGAAAGTTTTTGAAAAAATTCAACACCGATTTATGATAAAAACCCTCCAGAAAGTAGGCATAGAGGGAAATTTCCTCAACATAATAAAGTCCATATATGACAAACCCACTGCCAACATCATCCTCAATGGTGAAAACCTGAAAGCATTTCCACTAAGATCAGGAACAAGACAAGGTTGCCCACTCTCACCACTATTATTCAACATAGTTTTGGAAGTTTTAGACACAGCAATCAAAGAAGAAAAAGAAATAAAAGGAATCCAAATCAGAAAAGAAGTAAAGCAGTCACTGTTTGCAGATGACATGATATTATATGTAGAGAATTCCAAAGATGCTACCAGAAAAGTACTAGAGCTAATCAATGAATTGGGTAAAGTAGCAGGATACAAAATTAATGCACTGAAAACCCTGGCATTCCTATACACGAATGATGAAATATCTGAAAGTGAAATTAAGAAAACACTCCCATTTACCACTGCAACAAAAAGAATAAAATATCTAAGAATAAAGCTGCCTAAGGAGACAAAAGACCTGTATGCAAAAAATTATAAGACACTGATGAAAGAAATTAAAGATGATACAAACAGATGGAGAGATATACCATGTTCTTGGATTGGAAGTATCAACATTGTGTAAATGACTCTACTACCTGAAGCAATCTACAGATTCAATGTAATCCCTGTCAAACTACCACTGTATTTTTCACAGAACTAGAACAAAAAATTCACAATTTGTATGGAAACACAAAAGACCCAGAATAGCCAAAGTAACCTTGAGAACGAAAAACGGAGCTGGAGGAATCAGGCTCCCTGACTTCAGACTATACTACAAAGCTACAGTAATCAAGACAGTATTGTACTGGCACGAAAACAGAAATATAGAGAAATGGAACAGGATAGAAAGCCTGGAGATGAACCCACAAACATATGGTCACCTTATCTTTGATAAAGGAGGCAAGAATATACAGTGGAGAAAGACAACCTCTTCAATTAATGGTGCTGGGAAAACTGGACAGGTACATGTAAAAGTATGAGATTAGAACACTCCCTAACACCATACACAAAAATAAACTCAAAATGGATTGAAGACCTAAATGTAAGGCCAGAAACTATCAAACTCTTAGAGAAAATCATAGGCAGAACACTTTATGACATAAATCACAGCAAGATCCTTTTTGACCTACCTCCTAGAAAAATGAAAACAAAAATAAACAAATGTGACCTAATGAGACTTCAAAGATTTTGTACAGCAAAGGAAACCATAAACAAGACCAAAAGACAACCCTTAGAATGGGAGAAAATATTTGCAAATGAAGCAAGTGACAGAGGATTAATCTCCAAAATTTACAAGCAGCTCATGCAGCTCCATAACAAAAACCCAATCGAAAAATGGGCAGAAGTCCTAAAGAGACATTTCTCCAAAGAAGATATACAGACTGAAAACAAACACATGAAAGAATGCTCAACATCATTAATCATTAGAGGAATGCAAATCAAAACTACAATGCGATATCATCTCACACCGGTCTGAATGGGCATCATCAAAAAATATAGAAACAATAAATGCTGGAGAGGGTGTCGAGAAAAGGGAACACTGTTGCACTGCTTGTGGGAATGTAAATTGATACAGCCGCTATGGAGAAGAGTGTGGAGTTTCCTTTAAAAACTACAAATAGAACTACCATACGACCCAGCAATCCCACTACTAGGCATATGCCCTGAGAAAACGTAATTCAATAAGAGTCATATACCACAATATTCATTGCAGCTCTATTTACAGTATCCAGGACATGGAAGCAGCCTAAGTGTCCATAAACAGATGAATGGATAAAGAAGATGTGGCACATATACACAATGGAATATTACTCAGCCATAAAAGGAAACGAAATTGAGTTATTTGCAGTGAGGTGGATGGACCTAGAGTCTGTCATACAGAGTGAAGTAAGTCAGAAATAGAAAAACAAATACTGTATGCTAACACATATATGTGGAATCTAAGGGAAAAAAAAGTCATGAAGAACCTAGGGGTAAGATGGGAATAAAGACACAGACCTACTAGAGAATGGACTTGAAGATATGGGGAGTGGGAAGGGTAAGCTGTGACAAAGTGAGAGAGTGGCATGGACATATATACACCACCAAATGTAAAGTAGATAGCTAGTGGGAAGCAGCCGCATAGCACAGGGAGATCAGCTCGGTGCTTTGTGACCACCTAGAGGGGTTTGATAAGGAGGGTGGGAGGGAGGGAGACACAAGAGGGAAGAGATATGGGAACATATGTATATGTATAACTAATTCACTTTGTTATGAATCAGAAACTAATACACCATTGTAAATCAATTATACTCCAGTAAAGATGTTAAAAAAAAATCACTGATCACAGATGACTGTAACAAATATGATAATAATGAAAATGTTTGAAATATTACAAGAATTACCAAAATACGACACAAAGACACAAAGTGAGAAATGCTGTTGGAAAATGATGCTGATAGACTTGGTCAATGCAGGGTTGCCATTAACCTTCAATTTGTGAAAATCACAATATCTGCAAAGTGCAATGAAACAAAGCACAATAAAGCAAGGTATGCCTGTACCTCAAACTAAAAAGCTTCTGCAAAGGAAAGTAAACAGTCAACAGAATGAGAAGGGAAATATTTGCAAACCATACATGAAAAAAAGTTACTATCCAAAATATATAAGCAACTTCTACAACTCAATGGCAAAAAACAAGCAACCTCCAAAAATATACTCTAAATGAAAAATGGGCTTAAATAGGCAGTTATTGAAAGGAGACATGAAAATGATTAAACGGTCATATAAAAACATGCTCAATGTCATTATTTATGAGGGAAATGCAAATAAAACCCTCAATGAGGTATCACCTCCCACCTGTTAGAATATCTATGTTCAAAGACAAACAACAACAAAAGTGTTAGCAGAAAGTGGAGAGATTGGAACCATGTACATTTTGGGTTTTGGGGGGAGGGTTGGTTTTTTTTGTTTCCTCTCTTTTATTTTATTTTTTGTTTTTAAATTTTTATTGGAATATAGTTGATTTATAATGTTGTGTTAGTTTCTGCTGTACAGCAAAGTGAATCACTTATACATATACATATATCCACTCTTCTTTAGATTCTTTTCCCATATAGGTCATTACTGAATATTAAGAAGAGCTCCCTGTGCTATACAGTAGGACCTTATTAGTTATCTATTTTATATATAGTAATGTGTATATGTTGGAACCATGTACATTGTTGATGGGAATGGTAAATGGCTCATCAGCTATGGAAAACAGTATGGAAGTTCCTCAAAAACTTAAGATTAAACTACCATATTACCCAGCAATCCCATTTCTGGGTATACATCCAAAATAATTGAAATCAGGGTCTTGAAGAGATACCTACCTTCCCTTCCATGTTCATTGCAACATTATTCACAATATCCAAGATATGGAAAACAGCCCACATGTCCTTCAATACATGAATGAATAAAGCAAGTGTGGTATTTTCTTTATAGAATAATGAAATAGTACGTAGCCTTTAAAAAGAAGGAAATCCTTCCACTTAAGACAACACTAATTAACCGTGAACAGATGATAGGTGAAATAAGACAGTTGCAGAAGGGAAAACAATGCATGATTTCACTTATATGAGATATTTAAATAGTCAAGCTCATAGAAGCAGAGAATACAACCATGGTTGCCAGGACCTAGGAGGTGGAGAAAATGGGCAGTTTTTCTTCAGTGAACATAAAGTTCAGTTACGCTAGATGAATAAGTTCTAGAGATCTACTGTTCAATGTGGTGCCTATAGTTAACCACCTTGTATTGTACACTTCAAAATTTAAGACAGTAGTTCTCATATTAAATGTTCTTCCCACAAAAAAGGAAGACAAGAGGAAACTTTAAGAGGTGCTGTTTATGTCAATTATCTTAATTGTGATGATGCTATCACAGGTGTTTGCATATGTCCAAATTTATCAAATTGTACACATTAAGTATGTGCAGCCTTTGTATGTCATTAATACCTCAATAATGTTGTTAAAAAATAAAGTCAAGGAATATGTGTTTCTTTAATATCCTTTATAAATATTGCCAAATTGCCTCCCATAAAAATACTACCAGTTCCTATTTTGACCAGTGTTAAGTGGGTGTCCAACTCACTGAACCCTTGCCAATACTGAGCGTTTATTTCTTGGACAGATTGATGGGTTAAAACAAATAATGTATCCATTTCAAAATTTTCTATCATTTGAACAACGAGATTGTACATCGTTTTTATTTTTAATCATTACATATAATTATTTCTTTGATCTGTCTGATCATATTTTTGACCATTTTTCTTTGGTCTTGATATTTTCTTATTGATTTGTATAAGATCAAAACATAGAAATGAGAATAATATTTTTTCAGTCATATTGGTTGTAAATATTTCCTCAATTAGTCTTTGTATTCTGCTTCTATATTTTTGGCATACAGAAGCTTTACAAATTTGGGGTCAAATCTATCAGTCTTTTCATTCATTATTTTTTCCTTTGCCTGTATGCTTTAAAATTCCTTATTCAGAGATCAAGGGAAAAAAAGAAACCTTTCTTTTTGTCCTTTTGTTATTTTACTTTTTATACTTATTTCCTTTTAAAAGAGTGTTACTAGGCTGGTAGCTCACAGATGTGCTTTAGACACAGTATATCTGGATTTCCAGAAGACATTTGTGAAAGTTCTCAATATCTGCCACCTCACTGGCTTCTTTCCCTGTGCCTACAATTATGTTCAATTTGTCCCTATTCTGAAAACAAAAGCATTTTTTTAAAAAAAGAACTTTCTGGGCTTCCCTGGTGTTGCAGTGGTTGAGAGTCCTCCTGCCGATGCAGGGGACACGGGTTCGTGCCCTGGTCTGGGAAGATCCCACATGTTGCAGAGCGTCTGGGCCCATGAGCCATGACCGCTGAGCCTGCGTGTCCGGAGCCTGTGCTCCACAACAGGAGAGGCCAAAACAGTGAGAGGCCCGCATACCGCAAAAAAAAAACTTTCTTAAAATGCTCTCCTGTGCTCTCCCTCTTTGAATTCCATGGCAACATCATCTTCTCTGTATTATCCTTTTTCTTCTTTTAACCATTTCTTTTTGGTTAGTATTTGACTTCTCTTTTGGCCCCTTAAATGTGGGTATTCTCCTAAACTCTGTCCTTAGTTGTCTACACGACCTCTCTGGAAGATTCCATCAACTACTGTATCTTCAACTAGCATTTACATGTCAGTGATGCCCAAATTGATGCCTACAGTTCAAATTTCTCCCATGAGCTCTACATCTTCTCATACAAGTGTCTTTTGGACATATCCATCTGATTGTCCTACTTGGGAACATGGATGGATGGCCTTTCACAAACTGCCATCAGCTATTCTTTCTATAATTATCACTTTTTATTTGTGACTCAGTCCACCTTTCAGAACTTACACACTTTACATCTCTCTCACATTTTATTATCAACATTTGCTGGATATACCTAGTCTGTTCTTAACACCATACTTTGGATGACTAGTCTTGCCTGGGACATCCTGCTTTTCATAAACCCCTACTCATATGTTCAAGATCCAACTCAAATGCCAGTTCCTCAATTATGTCTTCTCCACTTCTGTCAGTCATGGTTATTCTAGTCTCTGTATTCCCAGAGTGCTTTGCTCTTATTTGTCACTATAATGTATTTTAATTTATCTGATTAAATCTCTGTCTTCTATGACTGAATGAGGGCTTCTCAAGAATAGGGTACATGCTATTTTCATCCTCACAGTCCTAGTGCTTAGAACGTTACCTATATAATGTGGTTCAATAAATGCTTATTGAATGAATGGTATATTTGTGGACAAAGTAATGAAACACAAGCTGAATAATATTATTAAGTAAATGATTGGTTCTCAACCTTGGGTACTCAAAATCATGTATGGAAATTTAAAGAGACATTTTGATCCAATTAACCAGAGATTCTTATTCAGAAAATTCAGTTTAGAGCCTAGATATTTGTATGTTTTAAAATGTCATATATCATTCTGATGCACCTCCAGGGTTGAATACCTCCAACATAGAGTCATGAATATACTCACATATTTTCTTTAGTAAGTGATGTCAAGCTGGAGGGCATTTTTGGGTGGAGAGTGAAGGGATCTCATCTTGATCCTATCCCATTCAACATTTTCTTCAGTGATTTGGATGAGATCATACATTGATATATTCATCCAACTTGTGGATAATCAAAATGGAAGAGGGGTTGATAGTGAACTTTTAACAAGAACTTATTTTATGCAAGGCATTGTGTGAGTTATACAAATTATCAATTATCTCTCAATCTCACAATCCCTTTTTTACAGATGAGGAGATTGAGACTCAGAAAAATTAAGTTATTTATTTGCTCATGACCCCCATTAAGTAATAGAAGCAAAAGTCAAATTCAGATACCAATGGCTTACATACCCAAAACAGAGGTCAAAGCCAAGATCAAAGATCACTTCAACAGGCTACAGGAATCAAATGATGTGAATGAAAACAAATTCAAAAGAAATATGAAGCAATATTAGGTTCATAAAATCAACTACACAAAATTTAAAATAAAATAAAAAATAAAATAAAAGATGAAAATCCATACTAGAATAGTAAATATGTTTATATGTTGCTAATGGTATCATCAATTAATAACATCATTTTGGTTGGCAATTTGACTCAGTATATCATAGTAAAACTAAAATATTCATATATGTATATTTTAACATTTAGCAATATCCCATTTTTAGTTTAAAAACTAAAACTTGTATATATGTATGTATATGTGTGTGTATGTTTGTGTGTATGTGTATTGAAAAGGATGTACACTAAACATTTAGTTATTTCCTGTACGTTGTGGGTCCAGAGGTGAGCAAAGAGAATTTTTTAAATTATTATACAATAAAAAAGAAAGAAGGATGAATTATAGGTTATTTTTACTTTTGTGTGTGTGCTTTGTATCTTTCAATTTCTTAAATATCTTACAATGTTTGTACTGTATGACCTAGCAATTCAATCCTTCAGAATGCATCTTAATGAGATAATTCAAAAGGAGAAAAAGCTATATTACAAATTTACACATAATAATGCTATCTTTAAAAGCGAAATTCTATGAACAACTTAAAGTCTAATAATGTAACGGTTAGATGAATTAGGGCACATCAACAGGCTATTTTTCATAAATTAAAACCACAATGTAGCATCATAAAAATTATTCACAAAATAACATTTACTAATAACATAAAAAATAAATTTCACATATGTACCCTGATTAAGAGCACATAGAATACAAACATACTGGGATGAAACTTAGAAGGGATCAATTACAGTATAGTAAAAGTATGAGCTCTTGAGTCAAATGTCCTGGGTTTCAAACTCACTGTTGCTGGTTGTATAACCTTAGACAAGTCACTTAACTTCTTTGTGATCATCTTATTCATCTATAAAATGAAGATCATGCTTAGCAAGTGAGATAAATTTAAGAATTTAATGAGAAGGTTCATGTAAAGGATTTAGAACAGTATTTGACACTTAATACTCACAGCGTACCTATTGTCAGCTAGGCATGTTCCATGGGTTTTATATATATTAACATGTTCATGCCTTAAGACAACTGTATTTTTATCTTCATCTTACGGATAAGGAAACTGAGGAACAAATACATTAAGCAGCTTGCTGAAGCCACATAACCAGTAGTAAAGGGAAAAATCAAACCCAGGCAAGCCTGACTCAAGAATCCATACTATTAACCATTATGCTATACTATGAAATATACACAAATGTTTGAAAATGATATTACTTTTTTTATATTGGGGTGTAGTTGCTTAACAATGTTGTGTTAGTTTTAGGTATACAGCAAAGTGATTCAGATATATATATATATATATATATATATATATATATCTCCATTCTTTTTCAAATTCTTTTCCCATTTAGGTTATTACAGAATATTGAGCAGAGTACCCCATGCTATACAGTAGATCCTTGTTGGTTATCTATTTTAAATATAGCAGTGTGTACATATCAACCCCAAACTCCCAATCTATCTCTTCCCCAAACCCTTCCCCCCTGGTAACCATAAGTTCGTTCTCTAAGTCTGTGACTCAGTTTCTGTTTTGAAAATCAGTTCATTTGTTGAAAACGATACTATTTTTTAAAATAGAAAAATTGAAACAGAGAGATTTAAATGTTCTTTCAATATTGTTTAAATAATTTTAAAATTAAAGAAAACAAACTTTAAAAAACAAAGACATAGCTTGAAATTAAAAAGCAAAACTAGATATAAAACTGGAAAATATAGCTGAATCCTAGCTAGAGTAACAATAAGAAAAAACTAAAATTTGTCTCAATCTTTTAGAAAACAAACTTCAGCCCTTTTCTGTACCATATTTACTGGATAATGAGTTTTATCTGTGTGTTGTCCAAACTAAAGAAGCATTCCTTCTTGTCCTTAGTTTTCTTTACTAATGCTTTAAAAGCATCCCCAAAGTTGACAAACAAATTTGGTCTCACTTTTCCACCTTATTTAGATTTGTCATGTCCCTTCTTAGGTTTGGCCATTTCAAGAGAATATTTTACAAACCTTTTGTGACAACTTGCTCGTCTTCTTACACCGTTTGACTTTAGATCCTCAATTTACCAAATGAAACACTCCACACTGTCTTCTTACACAACTGGTTATAGAACTTTCAAATATAACTTTCTAAGAAAGTACTCTTTAACTAATTGTTTCTTCAACACTCTGTTGTAATATTCTAGGGCTCACTACATAACCATTTTATTCATTCTGAAACACTTTTAGCTTTAACTTTTACCTATAGATCAATAAACCTATTGGATTCTAGCTAGTAGGAACCATGAGATCACAACACTATTAAAAATCACATTCCTCAAAGTTGATAGACGATATCCACTCTTCCAATTAAGAAGAAGAGCAAAAGTCATCACAAAATCCACCGCCAAGCAATACTACTAGTCTTCACACATATGTACTAGTGTTTACTTGCTTCCACTTTCCCTCTAGATTGAAAATCTGAAGTGGGTGATCTTTTTCTTTTTTTCTTTCCTCTAATTATTTTTAAATATAAGTAGCAATTTGTCTACATATCTTCTACTTGCTTCCTGGCCCTCCAGTTTTACTGAGACTTCATTACAACATACAAGTACCATCCTGGCTCTACCCTTCCATACTTGACCCCGCCTTCTTCCCCAAAACTTTAATGACTATTGTAGGCAGGTACAGTGACATTATGGAGGTTAGTGAGAATCTAGTGGAGACCTATGCTCTTCTGTCAAGTCTCAACTCGAACATTCCTTCCTCACTGAAGCTTTCCCTTCCCTCTCTGACAAGTCATGTCCCATTATCACATGCTCTCAGGACACCTAACATTCACAGCATTTTCATTCTTCTGATTTTATGTGCACTTGTGTGATTCTCTGATTAATATCTAAATCCTCCACTAAATTGAAAGTCCTATGATGGAAGGTCTCATGTGTTTTTGTTTGCCATTGGAAACTATCACCTAACATAGTGCCTGGAACATAGTATATGATTAATGAATATTTGTTGAATAATGATGACTAAATCAATGAATGAATGACACTATACTTCTCATATATAGAGATTCAGAGATACAGAATACTGCCTTTGTATAAATACTCTACATTTCCAGAGTGGCATCTGATCACAGCAGCAAGCTTACCTAAAATTTTGCCAAGACTGGAAGCCAAGGTCAAGCCATGAGGTAACCATACAGTTTAAGCCGGCATAGGAATACACTGAACACAGTGACATATACATAGTTTGGAGTTTAAAAATCTTTTTTGAATCACTGACTTGGCAGACGGTAAAGAGTCATTTGAATATTGTGCAAAATGGGATAAATTAAGAAAATGTGTAGAACAAATTCTTTGCTGAAGCAGTTCTTAAAAGTGAAAATGTGGGAAAAAATGGCTTAAACACAGACTTGGTATTGAGGAGGACTGAAGCAAGGAGTGGTATTGACAGAAACTGCTTTTTCTTTTTCTCCATATAATTGGATATCAGCAGTTTGGGGTTGTTCCAAGTGGAAAAATATTTTGGGGAATTGAGATTTTGAAGTGGAATTCATTCCTATGCATACATTAATCTCAGGGTACCATGCCCAATGTTGGAGCACACTACTTAAAGAGATATAAAGAACTTGAGTAGCATCTGGAAAAGAATGAAAAATGTGACAAACATGTATTCAAATAAGGTCTAAAGAGGAAATGAAATTCTTCAGCCCAGAGAAGAGAGCATTAAGCATGGTTTCATAATTGTTTTCAGGATCGTTGTTTTGCTTTATCCAGAAAAGTCACCATTCCCTACATCTGTGATGACAGATTAAAAGGAGCTACTTTTTCCAGAAACTTGACAAGCCTGTTTAACCTAAAGAAGAATTCCCTGACAGTAAAGATTATTAGTTACAGAAATGAGTGACTTATAGGAGTTACGAGTCTCCTTTAGCAAGGATCTTTAAGAAAGCAGATCAGCTCTTCAGAAGTTGGAAGTACTGTGATGCTACTTAAAGGCAGGGACAAGGCTAATGTGGCTGCTGTGTGGACTATATGCCCTCTCTAGTCATTTTCAGTCCTGGATATGGGTATCTATAAATAATGAAAAGTTAACAAGAATGTAGCACATTAAAACACTTAACAAATGCAGCCCTCCAGACAAAACCATCATGCTAGTTTTATGAAATGCCAAGATATTACCTCACAGCAGCAGTCAATAGAAGCAAATATTTATTGCATCCTGATAAGGGATAGAATTCACACTTAACTATAGATTGCTGTGAAGTGTGGAGGTATTATAGTCAAACATTAAATAAGATATACTGAACATGAGCTCAACAGGTTGAGCCTAATCTATGTGGGCTATTTCCATAATCTAGTCATGGTGCAAACATGAAAGAGGATATGTAATATTATGTCTGCCAAATATATCACATTCAACAAGATGAGATAACTGGACTGATACTCCTCAGAAGACAAAGTAAATAGCCCATAGGAACGCTGTACAACACTGAGATTCAACAGAAACTTGATGGTTGCTTGCTCAAACCATCGCCAAAGAAAAGAAAAAAAATGCAAATTGTTTCCATAATGTAGCATTGATGGGTTTTACATGCAACCCTCAATTCACATGCATAATTTGTTTTAGTATACACTGACTTCCTGCCCATGTGGACTCTATATAACATATAGCATATAGTATTCACAGTAGAGATGTCACATTGTATTAACTACACTGTATAAAAACCTGCAGTTCTGAGTTAAACTGTAGCACAGAAAGGATATGTGTGTATACTCATATGTATGTATGTATGCATTTATACATATACATGTATAGCAAATTCGTTAATCATTTTTTGTAGTTTTACACACAGTAAATGAACCATATGTGTAATCTAGCAAAGAAAAAGATTGAATGAACCAATCCTGAGGGACTCATGGAAGGTTGGCAAACTGAAAGCATCAGCTCTTGGGGAACAATACAGCTAATTAGCTTTAATTTTAGTGTATTTCCCCATTCATACCTTTATTTGGAGAGTCACCATAAAAATCCTTGCAATCCTGGGTTTGGAAACTTTCCATTTGCTTACGTTTGGTATTTCACTCTGAAACATCTCATCTTGATGAGACCAAATGGATCAGATAGACTAGAAAGTGCAAATGAAAATAAGTTTTTAAACACTCTAAATCATATTTTAAGCACTATCAAGTGGTACACCAGATGCATCTGTAGTACAAAACTCCCTCCAAAAGACAGTAATCCTCGGGAACATGTAGGTGTATCTTATTGGCTCATTACTTAGATAGCTGATGTCTAAAAGAGAGTTTTCAATGAGGGTGGTCTGTGCATGAAAATTATATGAGGAGTTTAGAGGTTAAGGGTAAATTTTCTAGATTTCAGATTTGCTTTTACTCTGAAGTAAACACCCAGTCCTCCATACCCTGACCTCTTTTTTAATTATTTAATTAAAAAAAATTTTTATTGAGGTATAGTTAGTTTACAATGTCATGTTAGTTTCAGGTGTACGGCACAGTGATTCACTTATATATGTATATTCTTTTTCAGCTTCTTTTCCCTTATAGGTTATTACAAAAAAATGAATATAGTTCCCTGTGCTATGCAGTAGGTCCTTGTTGGTTATCTATTTTATATATACTAGTGTGTATATGTTAATTCCAACTTCCGAATTTATCCCTTCCCCCAACTTTCCTTTTTGATCTGGTGATTTACCATTTAATAAGGACTTCTGCAACTTCATTAAGAATTTGTATCTGAGGTTCCAACAACCTGGATCACTTCAGCAGCTCTATCTGTAGCCAATTAGGTCCAAGTCAAAGCCACTGAACAGTGGGAGTAGACTTGTGACCACCCCTCACCAAAATAATTCTAAGGCAGATCTGTGGTAACCATGCACTCTGGGGCCTTCTCCAGGGATAAGAAGCAACCCGGTGAAACTCTTAGTGTATATGTTCCTTTGATGATGCAAAATAATTATTACAGTTTCTACCACCATTTATCCTCTACACATAGAGTAATTAATACACTAAGAGAAACCATTAATAATATGAAATCAAGCAATGTAAATCTATGGAGCTGCCTCTTCTATACTTTTGGAAACACTGTTTTAAACCAAGAGAGACACAAAGATTGGTTTAACTTAGATACAGCAAAATTCAGTTTTGCTATCCTTTGTTAGCAGAAGAGAAACCCAAATGAAAATCAAAATTTCTCCAAGATTTCCTCCTCCTCATAGAAGAGACACATGTACACAATTCTTGCAAAGACAAATTTGGCTTACCATATTCTGGAACTGCATATCAGCCTATCAAAGACAAATTGCTCCAGTAAGCTTAATGTAGAATAAAATATATGAAAGAGATGGAAACAGTGGGGAGGATACCAGGTGACTAACTTTATAAATGTATAACTCAGTGAGATTTTACCAATTCTCACTAGATGTTCTAAGTTAGTATTGAATGGACCTGGAGGCTCTGATTGCCTTTGCACAAATTGCATTCCAGCTGTCTTCCAATATTGGAACACTCAGATCTTGGTCCCATACAATGCAAACAGTCAGCCTTTCACGTATTCTGTATACCAGGAGTAATTTATGAATGTATCTATAAAGGCAATCACAATGCATGCAAGAAAGGGTTATGTAAAGCTCTAAGACTGAAAGAAGTAGCTCCAGCAAACTCAATACAAGTTCCAAACATCACTATTATGCTTGAGCTGATTTACAAATCCCACAGATCTTTGTCTGGTAATCCATATCCTTTGTGAAGCTGGAAGAGGGAACAAAAGCCTTGATGACACAGTCTCTATGTAAATCTCAAGATGCTGCAATTCCTTTACCTTGCTGCCTCATATTCATTAAACAGCCTTGCAGTTTGGGAATCTGAGACAAGGAGTAAAGAAAGATGGGCACTGTGAGGTTCAGCCAGCATCAACCAGGTGCAGAAGATGAAACATCCAAAATGCCTTCGCAATTTGTTCTCAATTGTACATCTCAAGGATTTCCCTCAAAACTGGCCCTAAAGGCCTATTCAAAAAAAAATGGTTGCAATTTTAAGAAGAAGCATTCCTAAAATGGCTCACACTGTACTTTGAGGATTGTGACCAGCCTTTCCTTACCTGGACATTTCCTCAGTGCCATCTTCATCCTCCTGCCATCAATGGCAGCTCAACACTTTCCTCCTATATATGATCCTGCTTTTGACAGGGAAAGATTTCACCTTGAGTTCCTGCAGCTCTTTTCTCTCATTTGCCTCTGTTTTCATCTTTTTCTCTCCTTTTCTCTTCCATTCCTACTTTAAGCTCTTTCAATTATTGCTACTTATGTCTCTTCTTAAAACATTCCCTTCTTCTGCTCATATTCTGAATATTCAATACACTCTAGCAAGGTCCCTGTGTTTGCTCTGATTTTACAATTTGAAAAACCAATACTCTGGGCACTATTTCTACATGAGTTGATTGCTATCAATTCAGACATGCTGTCACCAACTGCAGTACCTTGACTGGGAATTTGATATGAACAGCCTCCACCCATGAGAAAAAGACTATAAATATGCTATGTTACTCAATTATTCTTTTTCAAAAGAAAAAATATAAAACTTTTAATAGAAGCAGCTTAGCACAACATATAAACTGCTTTTAATCTACTCTTTAAAAGATGATAAATGGGGTTCCAAGATGGCGGAGGGGTAAGAGGATGCGGAGCTCAACTCTCTCTATGGATGCATCAGGAATACATCTACAGATGCAACAATTCTCACAGAACACTGGCTAAACACTAACATAAGACCTTGGACACTGGAAAGGACTGTAAAGATCCCCTCATAACTGGGTAGGATGAAAGAAACAAGGGGGAAGGAGAGGAAGTGGGACAGGACCTGCACCTGGTGGCTGGGGGGAGCTAAAGCAGGGGAGAGATTCCCGCATATGGGGAAGCCCCCTCACCATGGGGAAGTTGGTTGGGAGTGAAGGGAAGCATTTGAGGCTGTTGGAGGAATGTGAAGGGATAGATCTGTGACAGAAGAGACAGAGTGAAAACTACACAGATGGTCCATGCCATGGCCCTATGTGCCCCAGACAGGGACATGTGTCCACTGGTGTTCACAGGGCCTGGGAGACGGAGTGTGGGGATTAGAGAGCAAACCCAGGGTGAGGAATGCTGTTAGCTGCTGGGAGATGGCCTGAGGGGACAGGAGGGAGGAAATCCACAACAGGGAATGCCTATGGAGGAAAACCAGACTGCTGTGGAAGCAGGGCACTACTGCTAAGTCACATGCAGAGGATGGAGCCACCATTGTAGCCTCTGTCTCCCCACACACTGGCGCCTGCCACCAGGCAATAGAAAAAGCCCAGCCAGAGCTGGCACTTGTGCACCTGTCACCAGGCACTAGAAAAGGCTCCTGCTAGGGCCATATCTCTTGTGCCCATGGCCACTGGCTTTCCTGAACCCCTGGTGCCACCGGGGATCCCACAATCCAAGCAGCCATGCCACCTCTGCACACTGTTCTCACCAGGGCAGACTTAAGTGCTCCAGAGCAGCCTTGGGAGCAGACTCCTGTGGGTGGAGCACATGCAGAGGTGGGGATAAAACCACAGCTGAACCCCAGGGGCGGGGTGACTAACCTTGTCCATCAGCTGTACAACCTGCAGATTTAATAAAGTGCACAAGCTACAGATTAAGTCCCTGTGATCACCTAGGTAGACCCTGAATCTATGGAATATCTGAATGGACAGTGAATGTTCCCACAAATGAAAATGGTCTAGCTCTGGCAGCTGTGGACTTTGAGAGCAAGCACACATGCGAGTTGGGCCAACTCAGAGTCTTAGCTGTCCCATAGGGCCCACAGAAGGTCCAGAGACCAGCCTAGAGGAATTGGAGTGCCTCCTGGGGAGGTAGAGGGGTGTTGTGGCTCATGGTGGGGGAAAGGACACTGACAGCTAAGACCCCAGGAAAACATTATTATTACTATTATTTTTAATATATTTTGATTTGTTCTGTTGTTCTGTTTTTTTTCTTTCTTTTTATTAGTGTTGTTTTTTAAAATTTATTTTTTGTTTTCTTTGTTCTTTTGGGATATTTTAACATATTTTTTATCTTCTTATATTTCTATTTTTACTTTGCTTTCTGTTGTTCCATGGTTTTCTTCCCCATTTTTAAAAATATCAGTTTTGTCTGTTTGTTTTGCTTTCTTTGCTTTATTCTTCATTGGCACTCTGCTTTGGCTTTGTTATATGTTTTGTGTTTTTATTCACTTTATTTTTAATTCCTTGATTTCGTTTTGGGGTTATTTTGTTTGCCTGGTTGTTTTCTCGTTTTTTGTTTTCTTTGGTGTGTTTTTTATTTGTTTTGTGGGGGGGGAGTGTTTCTTTGTTTTTGTTCTTGTTTGTTTGATTTTGCTTTTACCATTTGTCTGGAGTTCTGTTTGCCTTTTTTTTTCCCTTTAATCCCTTTTATTGCCTTGACAAGTGGCTAGCAGGGTCTTGGCTCCCTGACCAGAAGTTGGGATTGAGCCTCTGAGGTGGGAACACTGAGTGCAGGACACTCGACCTCCAGAGAATTCCTGGCCCCGGGGAATATTAAATCATGATGGCACTCATGGAGGCCTCCATCTGAATCCAAGACTAAACTCCACCCAACTGCCTGCAGCCCCCAGCGCTAGATGTCTCACATCAAACAACAATCAAGACAGGAGCACAAACACACACATCAGCAGACAGGCTGCCTAAAGTTTTAATAAGCTCACAGATACCCCCAAACACACCAAATGATGTGGCCTTGCCCATCAAAGGTAAAAGACTCAGATCCACACTCCAGAATGTAGGCACCAGTCCCTCCCACCAGGAAACCTACACAAGGCATGGGACCAACCTCACTCACTGGGGTCAGACACCAGAAGCCTGAGGAATGACGACATTGCAGCCTAGGGAAAGGAGACCTCAAACACAGTAAGTTAGACAAAATGAGAAGACAGAGAAGTATCTTGCAGATAAAGGAGCAAGGTAAAAACCTAAAACACAAATACCTGAAGAGGAAATAGACAACCTACTTGAAAAAGAATTCAGAGTAATGATAATAAAGATGATCCAAAATCTCAGAATTAGAATGGAGGCATAGATCAAGAAGATACAAGAAATGTTTAACAAGGACCTAGAAGAACTAAAGAACAAACAAACCATGATGAACAGCACAATAACTGAAATTAAAAAGGAATCAATAGCAGAATAATTGAGGCAGAAGAATGGATAAGTGAGCTGGAAGATAGAATGGTGGAAATAACTGCCACAGAGCAGAATAAAGAATGAAAAGAAATGAGGACAGTCTCAGAGGCTTCTGAGACAACATTAAGCACACCAACATTCAAATTATAGGGGTCCCAGAAGAATAAGAGAAAGAGAAAGGGTCTGAGGAAATATTTGAAGATATTATAGTCAAAAACTTCCATAACATGTGAAACGAAATAGTAAATCAAGGCCAGGAAGGGCAGAGAGTTTCATACAGGATAAACCCAAGGAGAAAAAAGCCAAACACATATTAATCAAACTAACAAAAATTAAACACAAAGAAAAAATATTAAAAGCAGCAAGGGAAAAGCAACAAATGACATACAAGGGAACCCCCATAAGGTTAACAGCAGATCTTTCAGCAGAAACTCTGCAAGCCAGAACGTAGTGGCAGGATATATTTAAAGGGATGAAAGGGAAAAGGCTACAACCAATATTACTCTACCAAGCAAGGATCACCTTCAGATACAAAGGAGAAATCAAAAGTTTTACAGCCAAGCAAAGGTTAAGAGAATTCAGCACCACAAAACATGCTTTACAGAAAATGCTAAAGGAGCTTTTCTAGGCGGGAAACACAAGAGATGGAAAAGACCTACAAAAAAAAAAACCAAACAATTAAGAATATGGTAATAGTAACATACATAGTGATAATTACCTTAAATGTAAATGGACTAAATGCTCCAACCAAAAACCACAGAATGTCTGAAAGAATACAAAAACAAGACCTGTATATATGCTGTCTACAAGAGACCCATTTCAGACTTAGGGACATATATACACTGAAAGTGAGGGGATGGAAAAAGATATTCCATGCAAATGGAAATCAAAAGAAAGCTAGAGTAGCAATACTCACATCAGACAAAATAGACTTTAAAATAAAGACTGTTATAAGAGACAAAGAAAGACACTACATAATAAATAAGGATCAATCCAAGAAGAAGATATAACAATTGTAGATATTTATGCATCCAACATTGGAGCACCTCAATACATAAGGCAAATGCTAACAACAATAAAAGGGGAAATTGACAGTAACACAATAATACAGGGGACTTTAACATCTCACTTACACCAATGGAAAGATCATCCAGACAGAAATTAATAAGGAAACACAAGCCTTAAATGACACATTAAACCGGATGGACTTAATTGATATCTTCTGAACATTCCATCAAAAATCAGCAGAATACACTTTCTTCTCAAGTGCACATGGAACATTCTCCAGGATAGATCACATCTTGGGTCACAAATCAGGCTTCGGTAAATTTAAGAAAATTGAAAATGTATCAAGCATTTTTTCTGATGACAACACTATGAGATTAGATATCAATTACAGGGAAAAAAAACTGAAAAACACAAACACATGGAGGTTAAACAATATGCTACTAAATAACCAAAAGAACACTGAAGAAATCAAAGAGGAAACTTAAAAAATACCTAGAAATAAATGACAATGAAAACATGACGACACAAAACCTATGGGATGCAACAAAGGCAGTTGTAAGAAGGAAGATCATAGCAATAAAATACTACCTCAAGAAACAAGAAGGGATTTCCCTGGTGGTGCAGTCATTAAGAATCCACCTGCCAATGCAGAGGACACAGGTTCAAACACTGGTCCAGGAAGATACCACATGCCACAGAGAAACTAAACCCGTGTGTCACAACTACTGAACCTGTGCTATAGATCCTGCAAGCCAAAACTACTGAGCCCACACACCACAACTACTGAAGCCCATGTGCCTAAAGCCTGTGCTCCACAACAAAGAAGCTACCACAATGAGAAGCCCGCACACCACAATGAAGAGTAGTCCCTGCTCACCACAACTAGAGAAAGCCCACATGCAGCAACGAAGAACCAGCTCAGCCAAAATAATAATAATAATAATAGTTTTTAAAAAACAAACAAGGAAAACCACAAATAAACAACCTAAACTTACACCTAAAGCAACTAGAGAAAGAAGAACAAAAAAAAAAAAACCAAATTTAGCAGAAGGAAAGAAATCATAAAGATCAGATCAGAAATAAATGAAAAAGAAATGAAGAAAACAATAACAAAGATCAATAAAACTGAAAGTTGGTTCTTTGAGAAAATAAACAAAACTGATAAGCCATTAGCCAGACTCATCAAGAAAAACAGGGAGAAGACTAAAATCAACAGAATTAGAAATGAAAAAAAAGAAGTAACTGACACTGCAGAAATACAAAGGATCATGAGAGATTATCACAAGCCACTATATGCCAATAAAATGTACAACCTGGAAGAAATGGACAACTTCTTAGAAAAGTACAGCCTTCCAAGACTGAACCAGGAAGAAATATAAAAAATGAACAGACCAACCACAAGCACTGAAATTGAAACTGTGATTTAAAATCTTCCAACAAACAAAAACCCAGGGCCAGATGGCTTAACAGGCGAATTCTATCAAACATTTAGAGAAGAGATAATACCCATCCTTCTGAAACCCTTCAAAAAATTTCAGAAAGAATAACACCCCCAAACTTATTCTATGAGGGCACAATCACCCTGATACCAAAGCCAGGCAAAGATATCAAAAAAAGAGAAAATTACAGGCCAATAATACTGAATAACATAGATGCAAAAGTCCTCAACAAAATAGTAGCAAACACACATTAAAAGGATCATACACCATGATAATGTGGGATTTACCCCAGGGATACATGGATTCTTCCATATCCACAAGTCAATCAGTGTGATACACCACATTAACAAACTGAAGAATAAAAACCATATGATCACCTCAATAGATGCAGAAAATCTTTGAGAAAATTCAACACCCCTTTATGATAAAAATTCCCCAGAAAATGGGCATAGAGGGAACCTACCTCAACATAATAAAGATCATATATGACAAACCCATAGCAAACATTATTCTCAATAGTGAATAACTGAATGCATTTCCTCTAAGATCAGGAACATGACAAGTGTGCACATTCTCGCCACTATTATTCAACATAGTTTTGGAAGTTTTAGCCATGGCAATCATAGAAGAAAATGAAATAAAAGGAATCCAAATTGGCAAAAAAGAATTAAAACTATTACTGTTTGCAGACGATATGATACTATACATAGAAAACCCTAAAGATACCACCAGCAAACTACTAGAGCTCATCAATGAATTTGGTAAAGTTGCAGTATACAAAATTAATACACAGAAATCTCTTGCATTCCTATACACTAACAACAAAAAATCAGAAAGGGAAAGTAAGGAAACAATACCATTTACCACTGCATAAAAAGAATAAAATACCTAGGAATAAACCTACCTAAGGAGGCAAAATACCTGCATGCAGAAAACTATAAGACACTGATGAAGGAAATCAAACATAATGCAAACAGATGGCGACATATACCATGTTCATGGATTGGAAGAATCAACATTGTGAAAATAACTATACTACCCAAAGCAATCTACAGATTCAATGCAATCCCTATCAAATTACCAATAGCAATTTTCACAGAACTAGAAGTAAAAATTTCACAATTTGTATGGAAACAAGAAAGACCCTGGGGCTTCCCTGGTGGCGTAGTTGTTGAGAGTCCGCCTGCCAATTCAGGGGACACGGGTTCGTGCCCCAGTTTGGGAAGATCCCACATGCCATGGAGCAGCTGGGCCCATGAGCCATGGCCGCTGAGCCTGCGCATCTGGAGCCTGTGCTCCACAACGGGAGAGACCACAACAGTGAGAGGCCCGTGTACAGCAGAAAAAAAAAAAAAGAAAGACCCTGAATAGCCAAAGCAATCTTGAGAAAGAAAAACGGAGCTGGAGAAATTAGGCTCCAAAGCTACAGTACTGGCACAAAAACAGAAATACAGATAAGTGGAACAGGATAGAAAGCCCAGAGATAAACCCATGCACATATGGTCACCTTATCTTTGAAAAAGGAGGCAAGAATATACAATGGAGAAAAGACAGCCTCTTCAATAAGTGGTGCTGGGAACACTGGACAGCTATATGTAAAAGAGTGAAATTAGAACACTTCCTAACACCATACACAAAAATAAACTCAAAATGTATTAAAGACCTAAATGTAAGGCCAGACAATATAAAACTCTTAGAAGAAAACATAGGCAGAACACTCTTTGTTATAAATTGCAGTAAGACATTTTTCTGATCCACCTTCTATAGTAATGAAAATACAAACAAAAATAAACAAATGGGACCTAATTAAACTTAAAAGCTTTTGCACAGCAAAGGAAACCATAAACAAGACAAAAAGAAAACCCTCAGAAGGGGAGAAAATATTTGCAAACAAAGCAATGGACAGTGGATTAATCTCCAAAATATACAAACAGCTCATGCAGCTCAATATTTAAAAAAACCAAACAACCCAATCAAAAAATGGGTGGAAGACCTAAATAGATGTTTCTCCAAAGACATACAGATGGCCAACAAACAGATGAAAAGATACTCCACATCACTAATTATTAGATAAATGCAAGTCAAAACCACAATGAGGGGAACTTCCCTGGTGGCACAGTGGTTAAGAAACCACCTGCTAATGCAGTGTACTCAGGTTCAAGTCCTGGTCCAGGAACATCCCACATGTCACTGAGCAACTAACCCATGCCCCACAACTATTGAGCCTGCACTCTAGAGCCCATGAACCACAGCTACTGACCTTGTGCACCACAACTACTTTAGCCTGTGCACCTAGAGCCCATGCTCTACAACAAGAGAATCCCCACAATGAGAAGCCTGGCACTGCAACAAAAAGTAGCCCCTGCTCACCTCATCTAGAGAAACCACACACACAGAACTGAAGACCAAACACAGCCAAATTTAAATAAACAAATAAATAAATTTATTTAAAAACACTATGCGGTATCAACTCTCACCAGTCATAATGGCCATGATCAGAAATTCTACAAACAATAAATGCTGGAGGGGATGTGGAGAAAAGGGAACCCTCTTGCACTATTGGTGGGAATGTAAATTGATACAGCCACTGTGGAGAACAGTATAGAGGTTCCATAAAATACTAAAAATATAGCTACCATATGACCCAGATATTTGCCCAGCAATCCCACTACTGGGCTTATACCCTTAGAAAACCATAATTCAAAAAGACACATGTACCACAATGTTCATTGCAGCACTATTTACAACAGCCAGGACACGTAAACAACATAAATGTCCATTGACAGATGAGTGGATAAAGAAGATGTGGTACATATATACAATGGAATATTACTCAACCATAAAAAAAAATCAAAATTGAGTCATTTGTAATGATGTGGATGAACCTAGAGTCTGTCACACAGAGTGAAGTCAGGAGAAAAACAATATCGTATATTAATGCATATATATGGAATCTAGAAAAATGGTACTGATTAACCTATTTGCAGAGTGGGAAAAGAGACTCATATGTAGAGAACAGACTTGTGGACACAGTGGGGGAAGGAGAGGGTGGGACGAATTGAGAGATTAGCATTAACAAAAATACACTACCATGTGTAAAACTGATACCTAGTGGGAAGATTCTGTAAAGCATAGGGAGCTCAGCTTAGTGCTCTGTGATGACATAGGGGGTGGGACGTTTAGTGGTGGGAGGGAGACTCAGGTTGGAGGGGATATATGTATACATATAGCTGATTCATTTTGTTGTACAGCAGAAACTAACACATTGTAAAGCAATTATACTCCAATTAAAAATGAATAATAAAATATGATAGACAATTTAGACTATGTTACTGAACTCACCAATTCACAATTATTCTCCACCATTGCTTAATTTCTGAAAAATATCACAACAAATGTGTGGACTTGGAATTAGTTCTACTCTGGAGTTAACCATAGTTCTGGTACCACTAGTCAATGTAATATCAAAAGTTAGTTCTGGTACCATTAGTCAATGTAACATCAAAAGTTGAAGCCGATTGCTCTCATCTTACTTCAGATGAAATATCATTGTTTTAGCACACATTGTTCTGCTACTTTTGGTACAAATTTTTAGTGCTATTAGAAAAATTTGTGTTCTTAAGGCTATTTTTTTCTGACAAAATTAATACAACTGTTATCCCCACATTCTGCTGCTATTTCCCATACCTGAAAGCTGGCTATAAGGCATGATCGTTGTTCTTTTGAATCATGCTAAAACATGTAATATGTCCATTATTTTCATAAATCCAACTCCCAGGGAAGTAGTCTGGCCTCACCTGACCTCTTTTCTCTTTTACTTTTACTCCTTAATTCAAATGATCTGCCAATATCTTTCAGTACAATCTTAATCAGAAGTGTTCCTAATGTCACTACTACACTGTTAAATAAAGCCAGTAGATCTATTCAGAGACATTACCAAAATGATGTTTCAACAATTTTGATTCTCCCTCTTAAATCATTATAGATCTAAATTTGCCTCAATCTTCTCCAGACCTGGTATCCAGATGGTATACATACACCTTGGGATCATTCCCAAGGTGACAATCATTTCAACTCTTGGTAAATAAGGAATCATTTGCTTAAATATCTGGTGTAGCAGACAGTCTTTGCCTGATTGGCTTTTCACTGTACCTTAATTAATCATGTCCACCCACCCCTCCCCTCCTTGATTTGAAATACATATACCATCCCCTCTTCCCTTTCTCCTTTCTTCAGTCTGGAAAGAAATTAAAGTATCATCAGTTTTCCCTTTCACCCATATCCCACCTGCATATGTACCATTTAAAATTGTGTTCTTTTTCTCCAATCTCTTCCCTGCAGCAATGTACTCCAACTCTAGCTTTTTCTGTCTCCTATTTAATTACAAACATAGCACAATGCCAAGATTATTCCTGGAGGAAGGAGACTACTCCCATCCTCTCCATTCTCCCCATTCTCATTCCCAATCTCTCTCACGTCCTCTTTTTTTTTTTTTTTTTTTTGCGGTACGTGGGCCTCTCACTGTTGTGGCCTCTCGCGTTGCAGAACACAGGCTCCGGACGCGCAGGCTCAGCAGCCATGGCTCACGGGCCCAGCCGCTCCACGGCATGTGGGATCTTCCTGGACAGAGGCACAAACCCATGTCCCCTGTATCGGCAGGCAGACTCTCAACCACTGCGCCACCAGGGGAGCCCTCTTTATCTCTTAACAGATCCAACACTTGAATTTGAGTCTACAAATAATCATCTATTTTATCCAGGGCCTCAATCCATTTGAGATTCTCTTTTATTTTTTCTAGGAATTTTCTTTATATTTCCACTCAACTTTTAGTTAGTTTTTTTCTTATTAGTCATCCATTTTATACACATCACTGCATACATGTTAATCCCAATCTCCCAATTCATCACACCACAAACCCCAGCCCCTGCCACTTTCCCCCCTTGGTGTCCATACGTTTTTTCTCTACTTCTGTGTCTCAATTTCTGCTCTGAAAACAGGTTCATCTGTACCATTTTCTAGGTTCCACTTATATGCGTTAATATACGATATTTGTTTTTCTCTTTGACTTACTTCACTCTGTATGACAGTCTCTAGATGCATCCACGTCTCTACAAATAACCAAATTTCATTCCTTTTTAGGGCTGAGTAATATTCCATTATATATATATGTACCATATCTTCTTTAACCATTCATCTGTCGATGGGCATTTAGGTTACTTCCATGACCCGGCTATTTTAAATAGTGCTGCAGTGAATATTGGGGTGGATGTGTCTTTTTGAATTATGGTTTTCTCTGGGTATATGCCCAGAAGTGGGATTGCTGGGTCATATGGTAATTCTATTTTTAGTTATTTAAGGAACATCCATACTATTCTCCATAGTGGCTGTATCAATTTACATTCCCACCAACAGTGCAAAATGGTTCCCTTTCCTCCACACCCTATCCAGCATTTCTCTGTAGAATTTCTGATGATGCCCATTCTAACTGGTGTGAGGTGATACCTCATTGTACTTTTGATATGCATTTCTCTAATAATTAGTGATGTTGAGCAGCTTATCATATACTTCTTTGCCATCTGTATATCTTCTTTGGAGAAATGTCCATTTAGGTCTTCTGCCCATTTTTGGATTGGGTTGTTTGTTTTTTTTTTTTAATATTGAGCTGCATGAGCTGTTTATATATTTTGGAGATTAATCCTTTGTCTGATGATACATTTGCAAATATTTTCTCCCACCCTGAGAGTTGTCTTTTCATCTTGTTTATGGTTTCCTTTGCTGTGCAAAAGCTTTGAGGTTTCATTAGGTCTCATTTGTTTATTTTTGTTTTTATTTCCATTACTCTAGGAGGTGGATCAAAAAATATCTTGCTGTGATTTATGTCAAAGAGTGTTCTTCCCATGTTTTCCTCTAAGAATTTTATAGTGTCAAGTCTTACATTTAGGTCTTTAATCCATTTTGAGTTTATTTTTGTGTATGGTGTTAGGGAGTGTTCTAATTGCATTCTTTACATGTAGCTGTCCAATTATCCAGCACCACTTATTGAAGAGAATTTCTTTTCTCCATTGTATATCATTGCCTCTTTTGTCATAGATTAGTTGATCATAGGTGCATGGGTTTATCTCTGGGCTTTCTATCCTGTTCCATTGAACCATATTTCTGTTTTTGTGCCAGTACCATACTGTCTTGATTACTGTAGCTTTGCAGTATAGTCTGAAGTCAGGGAGCCTGATTCCTCCAGCTCCGTTTTTCTTTCTCAAAATTGCTTTGGCTATTTGGGGTCTTTTGTGTCTCCATACAAATTTTAAGAATTTTTGTTCTAGTTCTATAAAAAATGCCATTTGTAATTTGGTAGGTATTCCAATAAATCTGTAGATTGCTTAGGGTAGTATAGTCATTTTCACAATGTTGATTCTTCCAATACAAGAACATGGTATACCTCTCCATCTGCTGGTATCATCTTTAATTTCTTTCAACAGTGTCTTATAGTTTTCTGCATACAGGTCTTGTGTCTCCCTAGGTAGGTTTATTCCTAGATATTTTATTCTTTTTGTTGCAATGGTAAATGGGAGTGTTTCCTTAATTTCTCTTTCAGACTTTTCATCATTAGTGTATAGGAATGCAAGAGGTTTCTGTGCATTAATTTTGTATCCTGCAACTTTACCAAATTCATTGACTAGCTCTAGTAATTTTCTGGTGGCATCTTTAGGATTCTCTGTGTATAGTATCATGACATCTGCAAATAGTGACAGTTTTACTTCTTCTTTTCCAATTTGTATTCCTTTGTTTCTTTTTCTTCTCTGATTGACGTGGCTAGGACTTCCAAAGTATGTTGAATAATACTGGAGGGAGTGGACATCCTTGTCTAGTTCCTGATCTTAGAGCAAATGCCTTCAGTTTTTCACCATTGAGAATGATGTTTGCTGTGGGTTTGTCATATATGGCCTTTATTATGTTGACGTAGGTTCCCTCTATGCCCACTTTCTGGAGAGTTTTTATCATAACTTGGTGTTGAATTTTGTCAAAATCTTTTTCTGCATCTATTGAAATGATCATATGGTTTTTCTTCTTAAATTTGTTAATATGGTGTATCACATTGATTGATTTACATATATGGAAGACTGCTTGCAGCACTGGGATAAATCCCACTTCATCATGGTGTATGATGCTTTTAATGTATTGTTGGATTCTGTTTGCTAGTATTTTGTTGAGGATTTTTGCATCTATATTCATCAGTGATATTGGTCTGTAATTTTCTTTTTTTGTAGTATTTTTGTCTGCTTTTGGTATCAGGGTGATGGTGGCCTCATAGCATGAGTTTGGGAGTTTTCCTTCCTCTGCAAATTTTTGGAAGAGTTTGAGAAGGATGGGTGTTAGCTCTTCTCTAAATGTTTGATAGAATTCACCTGTGAAGCCATCTGGTCCTGGACTTTTGTTTGTTGGAAGAATTTAAATCACAGTTTCAATTTCATTACTTGTGATTGGTCTGTTAATATTTGCTCTTTCTTCCTGGTTCAGTCTTGGAAGCTTATAACTTTCTAAGAACTTGTCCATTTCTTCCGGTTGTACATTTTATTTGTATAGATTTGCTTGTAGTAATCTCTTAGGATGCTTTGTATTTCTGTGGTGTCTGTTGTAACTTGTCCTTTTCATTTCTAATTTTATTGATTTGAGTCCTCTCCCTTTTTTCTTGTTGAGTCTGGTTAATTGTTTATCAATTTTGTTTATCTTATCAAAGAACAAGCTTTTAGTTTTATTGAGCTTTGCTATTGTTTTCTTTGTTTCTATTTCATTTATTTCTGCTCTTATCTTTATGATTTCTTTCCTTCTGCTAACTTTGGGTTTTTTTTTTTTGTTCTACTTTATCTAGTTCCTTTAGGTGTAAAGTTAGATTGTTTATTTGAGATTTTCATTTTTTCTTGAGGTAGGCTTGTATAGCTGTGAACTTCCCTCTTAGAACTGCTTTTGCTGCATCCCATAGGTTTTGGATCGTCGTGTTTTCATTGTCATTTTCCTCTAGGTATTTTCTGATTTCCTCTTTGATTTCTTCAGTGATTTCCTGGTTATCTAGTAGCGTATTGTTTAGCCTTCATGTGTTTGTGTTTTTTATGTTTTTTTCCCGTGTAATTGATTTCTAATCTCATAGTGTTGTGGTCAGAAAAGATGCTTGATATGATTTCAATTTTCTTAAATTTAGTGAGGCTTGATTTGTCACCCAAGATGTGATCTATCCTGGAGAATGTTCCGTGTGCACTTGAAAAGAAATAGCAATCTGCTGTTTTGGGATGGAATATCCTATAAATATCAATTAAATCTGTCTTGTCTATTGTGTCATTTAAAGCTTATGTTTCCTTATTAATTTTCTGTTTCGATGATCTGTCCATTGGTGTAAGTGAGGTGTTAAAGTCCCCCACTATCATTGTGTTACTGTCCATTTCCTCTTTTAGAGCTTTTAGCAGTTGCCTTATGTATTGAAGTCTCCTATGTTGGGTGCATATATATTTAAAATTGTTAAATCTTCTTGGATTGATCCCTTGATCATTATGTTGTGTTTTTCCTTGTCTCTTATAACATTCTTTATTTTAACGTCTATTTTATCTGATATGAGTATTGCTACTCCAGCTTTCTTTTGATTCCAATTGCATGGAATATCTTTTTCCATCCTTTCACTTTCAGTCTGTATGTGTCCTTAGGTCTGAAGTGGGTCACTTGTAGACAGCATATAGATTAGTCTTGTTTTTGTATCCATTCAACAAGCCTGTGTCTTTTGCTTGGAGCATTTAATCCATTCACGTTTAAGGTAATTATCGATATGTATGTTCCTATTATAATTTTCTTAATTGTTTTGGGTTTGTTTTAGTCAGTCCTTTTCTTCTCTTGTGTTTCCCACTTAGAGAAGTTCCTTTAGCATTTGTTGTAGAGCTGGTTTTGTGGTGCTGAATTCTCTTAGCTTTTGCTTGTCTGTAAAGCTTTTGATTTCTCCATCGAATCTGAATGAGATCCTTGCTGGGTAGAGTAATCTTGGTTGTAGTTTTTTCCCTTTCATCACTTCAAGTATATCATGCCACTCCCTTCTGGCTTGTAGAGTTTCTGCTGATAAATCAGCTGTTAACCTTATGGGTGTTCCCTTGTGTGTTATTTGTTATTTTTCCCTTGCTGCTTTCAATAAGTTTTCTTTGTCTTTAATTTTTGCCAATTTGATTACTATGTGTCTCAGTGTGTTTTTCCTTGGGTTTACCCTGTATGGGACTCTCTGCACTTCCTGGACTTGGATGGCTATTTCTTTTCCCATGTTAGGGAAGTTTTCGACTATAATCTCTTCAAATATTTTCTCGGGTCCTTTCTCTCTCTCTTCTCCTTCTGGGACCCCTATAATGCGAATGTTGTTGCATTTAATGTTGTCCCAGAGGTCTCTTAGGCAGTCTTCATTTCTTTTCATTCTTTTTTCTTTATTCTGTTCCACAGCAGTGAATTCCACCATTCTGTCTTCCAGGTCACTTATCCGTTCTTCTGCCTCAGATATTCTGCTATTGATTCCTTCTAGTGTACTTTTCATTTCAGTTATTGTATTGTTCATTTCTGTTTGTTTGTTCTTTAATTCTTCTAGATCTTTGTTAAACATTTCTTGCATCTTCTCGATCTTTTCCTCCATTCTTTTTCCGATGTCCTGGATCATCTTCACTATCATTATTCTGAATTATTTTTCTGGAAAATTGTCTATCTCTGTTTCATTTAGTTGTTTTTCTGGGGTTTTATCTTGTTCCTTCATCTGGTACATAGCCTTCTGCCTTTTCATCTTGTCTATCTTTCTGTGAATGTGGTTTTTGTTCCACAGGCTGCAGGATTGTAGTTCTTCTTGCTTCTGCTCTCTGCCCTCTGGTGGATGCGGCTATCTAAGAGGCTTGTGTAAGTTTCATGATGGGAGGGACTGGTGGTGGGTAGAGCTGGCTGTTGCTCTGGTGGGCAGAGCTCAGTAAAACTTTAATCCACTTTGCTGATGGGTCCGGCTGGGTTCCGTCTCTCTTGGTTGTTTGGCCTGAGGCGATCCAACACTGGAGCCTACCCAGGCTCTTTGGTGGGGCTAATGGTGGACTCTAGTAGGGCTCACACCAAGGAGTATTTCCCAGAACTTCTGCTGCCTGTTTCCTTGTTCCTTCATGAGCCACAGCTGCCCCCTGCCTCTGCAGGAGACCCTCCAACACTAGCAGGTAGTTCTGGTTCAGTGTCCTATGGGGTTACTCTTCCTTCCCCTGTGTCCCAGTGCACACACTATTTTTGTGTGTGCCGTCCAAGAGTGGAGTCTCTGTTTCCCCCAGTCCTGCCAAAGGCCTGCAGTCAAATCCTGCTAGCCTTCAAAGTCTGATTCTCTAGGAATTCCTCTTCCCATTGCCGGACCCCCAGGTTGGGAAGACTGATGTTTGGCTCAGGTCCTTCACTCCAGTGTGTGGACTTCTGTGGTATAAGTGATCTCCAGTTTCTGAGTCACCCACCCATCAGTTATGGGATTTGATTTTATTGTGATAGTGTCCCTCCTACCATCTCATTATGGCTTCTTTGCATGTGAGGTATCTTTTTTGGTGAGTTCCAGTGTCTTCCTTTGATGATTGTTCAACAGTTAGTTGTGATTCCAGTGTTCTCAGAAGAGGGAGTGAGAGCATACCCTTCTAGTCTGCCAACTTGAACCAATCTCTAGACTCTCTTTTCTCCTCTAACAAACACACTACAAGTATTAGAAATATGCACCACCATCTCAACAACATCCATTAACTAAGAATTTCATCATCCTCCCTAGGTATTTGCCTGAGAATACTTACCATAATCAAGCTTCTATTATATATAAACAAACTGAGATACAGCTCAAAGTGACAATTATGATATGTGCAAAATTTATATCTATGATCTATTCTTTTGGAAGTCTTCCTTACCATTTACCTTTTTAAACAAATGTTTTTGGGGGAATAATTTTAGATTTATAGAAAAGTGGCAAAGATATTACAGAGGATTCCCATTTATTCTTCACCCAGTTTCTCCTGTTGTTGGCATCGTATATAATGATGCTCCTTTTGTCACAACTAAGGAAATAACTTTGGTACATTACCACTAACCAAATTTGAGACTTTATTCAGATTTCAGTTGTTTTTCCTTAAAGCCCTTTTTCCATTTGAGGATCCCATATGGCATTTAATAATCATGTCTCTTTAGTTTTCATTGGTCAGTGACACTTTCTCCATCTTTGCTTGCATTTCTTTATTACCTTGACAATTTTGAGGAGTACTTGTCTGTTGTTTTGTAGTATGTCCATTTGTTTGTGTTTTTCTAATATTTTTCTCATGGTAAGACTGAGGTTATGTGTTTATGGGGGGAAGACTACAGAGGAGAAGTCCCATTGTCATCCTATCACATAAAGGATACTTATTATCACCGTGTCTTATCACTGATTATGTTAGTCTTTTTTTTTAACATCTTTATTGGAGTGTAATTGCTTTACAATGGTGTGTTAGTTTCTGCTTTATAACAAAGTGAACCAGCTATACATATACATATATCCCCACATCTCCTCCCTCTTGCGCCTCCCTCCCACCTTCCCTATCCAAACCCTCTAGATGGTCACAAAGCATGGAGCTGATCTCCCTGTGCTATGCAACTGCTTCCCACTAGCTATCTGTTTTATATTTGGTAGTATATATATGTCTATGCCACTCTCTCACTTTGTCCCAGCTTACCCTTACCCTCATCATATCCTCAAGTCCATTCTCTACATCTGCACCTTTATTCCTGTCCTGCCCATAGGTTCTTCCAAATTTTTTTTTTTAGATTCCATATATATGTGTTAGCATACGGTATTTGTTTTTCTCTTTCTGACTTACTTCACTCTGTATGACAGACTCTACGTCCATCCACATCACTACAAATAACTCAATTTCATTTCTTTTTATGGCTGAGTAATATTCCATTC
>NW_021703779.1:84280756-84313141 GCF_005190385.1 Monodon monoceros
TCTGACTTACTTCACTCTGTATGACAGACTCTACGTCCATCCACATCACTACAAATAACTCAATTTCATTTCTTTTTATGGCTGAGTAATATTCCATTGTATATATGTGCCACATCTTCTTTATCCATTCATCTGTCAGTGGACACTTAAGTTGCTTCCATGTCCTGGCTATTATAAATAGAGCTGCAATGAACACTGTGGTACATGACTGCTTTTGAATTATGATTTTCTCAGGGTATATGCCCAATAATGGGATTTCTGGGTCATATGGTAGTTCTATTTTTAGTTTTTTAAGGAACCTCCATACTGTTCTCCATAGTGGCTGTATCAACTTACATTCCCACCATAGTGCAAGAGAGTTCCCTTTTCTCCATACCCTCTCCAGCATTTATTGTTTATAGATTGTTTGATGATGGCCATTCTCACTGGTGTGAGATGATACCTCGTGGTGGTTTTGATTTGCATTTCTCTAATAATTAGTGATGTTGAGCATGATGATGTTAGTCTTGATCACCTGACTTAGGTAGTGTGTGTCAGATTTCTCTGTATAAAATTACTCCCCTCAGCCATTTTCTATACACTATTCTTTGGAAGTGAGTCACTAAGTCAAGCCTGCATTCAAAGTGGGAGAATTAAGCTCCACCTCCTGGAAGTCAAGTTATCTACATAAATTATTCATGAGAGATTTGTCTGTTCTCATTTATTTATTTATTTAATAATTTATTTAATCAGTTTGGACTCATGTATATTTATTTTATACTTAGCATTATAATCCAATATTATGTTGCTTAATTCTTTGAACAAATTATTTCAGCTTTGGCTATTAAGAGATCTTTCAAGTTTGTGCCTGTGCATTTTGGTTTTTTGAGCACTTCCTTTATTTATGGCACTGCAAGGTGTTCCAGGCTCATCTTACATATCTTATGCCCGCCCCCATAAGATTAGCTATTTCTTCAAAGAGCGCTGTCTACTTTTACTAGAGAATAGTATTGAAAACCAACATCCTGCCTACCATTACTTTGCCTCTTTCTTCAGATAACCCCTATCCTACTAGGCTTATCCAACTCCCCATAAACCCAGTACTTTCATTTTGCTTCCACCTTAGCCTCATCTCTCTCAACTCGGTTCAAAAAATGTACCATTTCCACTCTTAGCTTTAATATTCTCATAATTAACTGGAACACTGCTTTGCCTAAAAGGAGTAATGAAAGGCCTTGAAGGGAAAGCAAGAAAGACTAGAAATAAAAAGCAACATGCTCTTGGTTTAAAGCACAATTTATAACCAAAGAAAAGGATCTGAGGTAAATTAAACAAAAATCCTTTATGGAAGAATTTTGATTACTTCATAACACATCACCTCTCACAAGATATATGCAACAGAAACAAGTTAAGCCTGAGGACTCAAATAACACAGACTCATATGAGCCAAAGTATTCAAATGATATAGATATGAAAACTGATAGCAGAAAATTTTTAGATTTTCACATATTGGGAGAAATATTTTCAAAATATCCTTGTCAAACCTTTTTTTACCTCCTAAAAATATGGATATTTTTAAAAACCAGATGGTCAGTAATTTGTTAGTTAAAATAAGGCATAACTGAGGTGTCACTGTCACAGATACTGAGCATGAATTCATGGTTATCCTGAACTCCTTCAAGAGGTGGTGTCTAATGAACAAGACTATAAAATTATGATCACTATAGATTTAATAGAAGAGAATCAAAAACTCATCAGAATACTTTCTTAAAAATAACTTTCTTAAGAAAGACTATTTGACTGTGAATGTTATATCCCTTTATGGAAAATTCAAGCTTTCTCTGTGCAATTCAACATCCTAGGTTTTGAAATAAAGGAAGAACTTTTAGGGGAAGAAATGTTCTCTTCTTTGAAAATATTTTTCTTAGACAATTGCTGTATGGGTGTTAACAAATATTTACTAACTTCCGCATTGTATAAAAGCCAAAATACAATTTTTTTCCCTTTAGTCTTCCTGTAGATGAAGCAAACTTGAACCAAAATGTGTTTTTGTTTGAAACCTTGTGTTTCAGGCTAAGAAATGAAGTTGACAATGTATCCCCCTGCTAGGAACCAGTGAAGAAATTAGACACTTTTTTTTTTTTTTTTTTTGCGGTACGCGGGCCTCTCACTGCTGTGGCCTCTCCCGTTATGGAGCACAGGCTCCAGACGCGCAGGCTCAGCAGCCATGGCTCACGGGACCAGCCGCTCCGTGGCATGTGGGATCCTCTCGGACCAGTGCACGAACCCATGTCCCCTGCATCGGCAGGCGGACTATCAACCACTGCACCACCAGGGAAGCCCGAGAAATTAGACACTTTTAGAAAGATAAATGGAAAGAAACTTTTGAAAACTCTTATCTTTGTTATATCCTTTCCTTGAACTAAATAAAGAGATTTAACACGGGTTCCTCATTTCTTCTTTGAAACTACGTGATAAATAAGAGATACATAAAACACAGCATGTGTTTCAAATGGCATGCTGTAAACTAATTCAAGCCAGAAAGATTGAGACAAAAGAATAATCATACTTTCATTGAAGCCTTCTCTCTAGAAGACTGACCAAAATTATGAATAGTGTTTTTTTGCGGGGGGGAATCACTTTCATGCTTTGGTACTAATAGTGACTAACTAAAATTGCATAGGAGGATATAACATGAAGAAAACAGCCATGTAGGAGAAGGAAGAAGAATTGAACTTAGTGAGGCAGGAAAGCAAGCAAAGAGGGAAAAACAAACTGAGTCTCAGAAACAATATTTTCTGCCACAGGATGAAGAATGGACCCAAAGAAATGATGACTTCATGAATCGGGGAAATGACAATGAGAGGCAATCCCATTTGCAACTGGGTACATACAGATAAACTGGAAAGAGGATCCAAGAGATAACAATATGGTTTATCCTTAATTTTGGTAGCTTGAAAATGAGGTGAACATCTTTGTTGAGGCTATAAAAAGTGAAGATAAAAACATCTGACAGCTTCAAGTATGAAATCTCTCTACATAACTGCTCATATTATACGTGTCCAGATAAATACCCAATAATATGTTGCATATAATAAATTCCACCAGTATTGATATTCCAATTTTATACTTTTTAAAAAAAATTTTTGGTGTCTTTTAGAGCTCTTAATATAACACTTCCCTAGAAATAACACACACACTGTTCAGATATTATAAGGCCTTCTAATAGGAATAGAAAAGCTATCAGTTAAATAAGACACTATACTAAGGAAATGTCAGACTGGGCAATGTTTATTCATTTCAGGAACACCTACATACATGCTTTCGTTTTCTTCTATTGCTTTTCTCAATCTCCTCCCTTACACATCCCACAAGTGTCTGGGAATTCATTTTCTTCCACCTTGAATCCAAAGGTACTTTCTCTAAATGCTGATTTTGAATAGACAACTAATACATATTATATCCAAATGCAAAGATGTATTCATTGGTAGACACATCACCCATCTGAAAATAACTTGAACGAATCCAAACTAACTCCTTATAATTCTGTAGAATTACTTGTCTATATGAGGTAAGGTTAAGTTTTTTAAAGTCTTTATTTTGACAAAAATTTTAAAAGTGTTTACTTTAAATTGGGGGACACGTGTATAATCAGAGCTTCTCAAATGCTCCATAATGTTTATAAAATTATCTATGTAATGATTATATGTAAACATGTACAGATATTACAGCCAATGTTCAATGATTGATTAATGGCTAATGTTAGTTAAAGAGACTGGATAATATGCAATGTAATATGAAACTCATAAAATAAATCTTTACCTTTGATGTAAAAATCAGTCCAGTTGGACCAATTATGAAAAGTGTAACTATAAAAATACACCAGAGAAGTTTATTCTGTTGGTTCAGTTTCAGTTAATGTAAGAGAACCATCCAGCTATTTTTATTAATAGAATCTAACCTTGACTGAATATTACCTATGATGTTTTCTGTATAAAATAGTGTATTTGTAATATATATCTACCTCACTTGCTACACACACACACACACACACAGAAAGTGGGGTGTTATAATAAAAAATATACTCAAAAGGAAAAATACTTATTTTTCATTTTCTAGTCCCTTGAGGTGTAAGATTAGGTTGTTCATTTGAGATCTTTCTTTTTTTATTAATATAGCTCTTTATTGCTATAAAATTCCCTCTTAGAAAGGCTTTTGATGACTCATACACTTTGGTATGCTGTTTCCATTTGCATTTGTCTGAAGATGCTGTTGATTTCCCTTTTGACTTTTTTTGAGCTGTTGGTTGTTCAGGAGAGTGTTATTTAATTTCCACACATTTGTGAATTTTCCAATTTTTCTCCTGTTACTGATTCCTAGTTTCATTCCATTGTGGTTGGCAAAGATATTTGATATGATTTTAATCTTGTTTAGTGGCTAACATGTGATCTATCCTGGAGACTATTCTTTATGCACTTGAGACGAATGTGTATTCTGCTGCTATTGGGTAGAATGTTCTGTATATGTTTGTTATGTTTATTTGGTCTACAGTGTTGTTCAAGTCTTTTGTTTCCTTATTACTCTTCTGTCTGGATGATTGATAAATGTGGTTTATTGAAGTCCCCAACTATTATTGCATTGTTATTTTTCCCTTCAGTTCTGTTAATAATTGCTTTATATATTTAGGTTTTATGACACTGGGTGCATATATTATATATTTATGTGTTATATCCTCTTGACAAATTGACCTCTGTACCATTGTATATGACCTTCTTTGTCTGTTGTGATGACTTTTGATGCAATGCCTATTTTGTCTGATATAAGTATAGCTACCCCTGTTCTATTCTGATTATTATTGCATGGACTGTCTTTTGTCACTATTCATTTTCAGCCTGTGTGCATCCTTAATGCTAATGTGAGTCTCTTGTAGGCATCATTTAGTTGGCTCTTGTATTTTATCTATTCAGCCACTCTGTCTTTTGATTAGAGAATTTAACCCATTTACACTTAAAATAATTACTGATAGGTAAGGATTTTACCATTACCATTTTGGCAATTGTTTTCTGGCTGTTTTATAGTTCCTTTTTCTTTTCTTCCTCTCTTGCTGTCTTAATATCTGATTTAATGATTTTTTATCAATGGGCTTTGATTTCTTCCTCTTTTAGCTTTTCTACTACAGGTTTCTTTCTTTGCAATTACCATGAAGCTTACATAAAACTTCTTATAGTTATAACTCTTACTTGTAAAATGGGAGTCTGGACTAGTTGATTTGACTAATATTTTTAATATTTCTATTTTTTTCCTAATGCATATGTGATTATTAATAGTTAATTTTCAGTTCATTAGATGAGTTGTTGAATAGAGGACTCCAGTTAACAAACCAATACAGGAAGTTTTGGGATGGTGAGGGAAAAGTTACCTAAGTCTCAGAGGTACCTTAATGCAACATACCTAAAATGGAACTCACTATCTTCTCCCTGCCCATGATTACCTCTTTCCAGTTTATTCCTCCACATAATTTTTGGAGTATCTTTGTACAAAGAAAAATTAATCATGTCACTCCCCTTGAATGTTTAAATGTAAATGGTTCACCATATCTGTCAGGACAAATTCCAAACAAGTTAGCATAGACTATGAAGTCTTACATTTTCAAGTTCCTAACTACCTTTCCAGCCATAAAATAACTCCCATCATTTTCTTACAGCCTCTATCAAAATCCTTTTTAATTAACCTTATAAACATACTCCTCTCTCTCTTTCTCACTCTCATTCTCTCTCTCTGCCTCTTCCATGCTTTTGTGTAACTTGTAGCAGATCTAAAGTGAATTAAGCCTAATTAAGACAGAATCCTATAAGGGAAGCTGTTTATCTGATTTTGTCCAACCCAAGCAACCAAGTCCTCAATAAGTGGGGTCTACCCAGTGTAGGCATATTGATTTGAAAGTATCTATAAAGGTATTTCAACATAGAACTTTAACATTTTTAATACGTTTGGGTAATAAAAATACTTACGGAAAATATTAATTCACTATCTATAATGAAAAATAAAAACAATTTACTCTGAATGGACAAATACCAATATCCATAAAGGGTTTGGATATCACCTTCAGTTTTCCTCACTAAGGAAGAGCTAATAATCCTTATAATGGCTTAAAGTGGTTATTGGACTACTTTAGTCTAGTCTGGTTTCTATTTTGTGCGTGTGTCTAACATTAATCTCATCCCATGTAATTTGTTTTCTGTTATACCTCCTTCTTGTTGCAATTTCTAATTACAAAATCAGAAATTTCTTGTCATTTCCTTAAGGTCTATGAATACTAAATATTTATCCATTAATTTCACCCAAAGTCTTTGACTCCTTCCAGTATGACCTGCAAATTTGCAGTTGATTTCAGCAACTCTCTGGCTCTTTGATCTAAAGGCTGTGTGTCTGCCTTCTCATGAGCATCTAGAGTCTGTCTGACATGTTGACATCTCACATGTATGGTGACAGGAAGGACATTCTAAACTTCCTTTGCAATCTGAACTGAGCCTTGAAGAATAGGTAAGACTAAAAGGGATGAGGAAGATGAAAAAGGACATTCTAAGAAGGGGAAGTAGTAAAAGAATTCATGGAGGCAGGGGTGTCCCTGACAGATTAATAAGGCAATAAGGAGGCAGATCTGAATGAATAGAGGGTGCATATTCAGGAAATGTGGCATGAAAGCTCCCCATGCCACGAAGGTTCTATCCTTGCCTTTTTGTCAAACTCTTACTAGCCAATACTTTTTGTTAGAATCATTTTCTCATCCAGCAAATTGAGTTAGGTATCTTCTAATGCACTGTCTTTACATCTTTTACTTCCCTAACAAATAATCTATCATATCTGATAACATTTTTTAACTATTCATTGCATGTATCAGAATCACCTAGAGCTGGGTCAACAAATGACTGTTCAAAGACCAAACCGAACCCTACTCCCTGTTTTATAAATAAAGTTTTATTGGAGCACAACCACAGTCATCTTTTTGTATATTGTCTATGGCTACTTTAGTGCTCTAACAGCAGAGCTGAGTTGTTGCAACAGGGACCTGTGGTCCACAAAGCCTAAAATATGTACAGTATGGCCTTTAACAGAAAAAGTTTACAGATCACTGACCTAGAGGGCTTGTTAAAACTCAGATTGCTGGACCTCATTCCTAGAGTTTTTGATTTAGTAAGATAAGAGTGGAGCCCAATGATATGCACTTCTAATAAGTTCCCAGGTGATACTGGTGTCTATGCTGTTGGTTTGGGACCATAGCCTGAGAATTGCTGCTCTAGACCAATGGATCTCATCCTTGGCTAAATATTAGAATCATCTGCAGAGCTCTTAAAAATTGATAGGTCAGCCCACCTAGATCAATTAAATCAGAATCGCTAGGGTGAAACTCAGATTTAAGTACATTTTTAACTCCCCAGGTGATTCCAATATGTGGCTTAGACTGAGAACTCTTTTCCTGTAAGCTCTGGGAAGGTATGTTCTCTGCCTTAGAGTTAGGCAAGTGCCTGGCATGCTGTAAGTGCTAAAGTAAATGAGTCATAGATGAGCTAACATTTTTTCAGTTAAATAAAATTAAGGATAGAACTGAAGATTGGATGGGGCAATCCACAATTCCATTGAATTGGGTAACTCAGTGCTTTGTAACTTCAAGAATTTCTAAACATCATGAATCAACTTCCTGTACTTTCACTCTCCTCAGGAATGAAACCACATTTAAAGAGAAATATGACAGGCAGACCACCAGGCTGCCACACAGCTCAGCAGATTTAAGAAGAGGTGAGGAAGGACACAAATGACGCAGTCATTTTTAAGCAGCGAACTGGAATTTGGCCAGTTCCCCAAGATATTAATTCCAACAAAAGAGTAAGTTTTTCATTCATGATGGGTATACCATTTCTCTCAAAGCCAAAAATGAGAAGACTATTGTAAATGTGGATCCTTTTATGTGAAGAGAATAGCAGGGGATAGAAAGAGGAGGTCAGATGATTATAAAAAGCAACTGCTCATGGGGAAGGGGGGCATGAACTCTCCTAATTGGTCTAACTGTTTACATGGTAAGAAGAAAAAAAAGTTAATAATCTCTTTTAAATTGTTCTCAGAAGAAAAATACATCGGCTAAATTTTCCCCAGTATAGAAAAGCTAATAGCAAATAGGACATTCCCTTCAAAAATGAAGTTAGAAAGCACTTAGCTGATCTCCCTGTGCTATGTGGCTGCTTCCCACTAGCTATCTGTTTTATGTTTGGTAGTGTATATATGTCCATGCCACTCTCTCACTTTGTCACAGCTTACCCTTCCCCCTCCCCATATCCTCAAGTCCATTCTCTAGTAGGTCTGTGTCTTTATTCCTGTCTTACCCCTAGGTTCTTCATGATAATTTTTTTCTTAAATTCCATATATATGTGTTAGCATATGGTATTTGTCTTTGTTTTTATGACCACCTAGAGGGGTGGGATAGGGAGGGTGGGAGGGAGGGAGATGCAAGAGGGAAGAGATATGGGAACATATGTATATGTATAACTGATTCACTTTGTTATAAAGCAGAAACTAACACACCATTGTAAAGCAATTATACCCCAATAAAGATGTAAAATAAAAATGAAGTTAGAAAAATGACACCATTTCACTTCCCTTCACACAATTCACTATCTCTGTGCATTAAATGGCTCTGCCTTTGAAAACACTATTGCAGTAACAAGTTCAGCTGAGCAGCCAGCAGAGTAAGAAGGCAGAGGGAAAGGGGTGGAGGGTAGAAGCCAAGACACATGCAACCCATTCTCTGAAGTTTGTGAGAGAAGATGGAAGAAAGGCCAAGAAGCTTAAAGGAAAATAATTAAATAAATATCAGACAAAGAGAGACACAAGGTTGAAAATGAAAGAAATTGATCAGATGGGGAGGAAAAAGATATCAGTAAGTGAGACAGAATAGAGGAGTGTAAGACCAAGGTAAGAAAACAGGAAGGGAATAACAAAAGCAAAAGAATGCTGGAGAGAGAGAAATGCTGGAGAAAGAATATGATCGATAAATACACACACACACACACACACACACACACATATATATATATACATATATATATGTGTATATATATACAGATAGGGATATTTATATAGATAAACATGTGTATCCTTTATTTTCCTCAGAGTAATAACAACAACAAAAAGCAGGCTTCTTTCAATGAGACAATGTCCCAAACCCCTAGAAATATTTGCCCCATGCTCTGAATCAGAGATTTAGGAGCCAGATAAATAAGCTAGCCAGCCCTGAGCCTCAAATCACTGATTGCTATAGATACCTCAGGTTTCAACACCTGAGTGAAATGACTCACTATTGAGATAACCCCCAAACCCAAAGTAAATGAGAGCATCCTTTCGTGTATCTTGCAACATTTTCTGATGAGTCTCTATAATCATATTATGTTAGACAATGGGGTAAATTTGGAGATGCTATGCCTGATCACCTTGCATGAAATACTGACTTGATATTTACAGTGAGTTTGCTTACTTAGGCTTAAAAACACACATCTAGGAACTCTATGTTGTGCTCTTATCTCAAAATACTAAATTTCCACTGCAAAAAGAAATCTTCCAGAGGCTGAAATCACACTAGCTAGTGGCAAAATTTAGTAGTTAGGGTCTCATACAGGAACCAGAATGTGGCTTTACATGTAGCTATATGCTATTTTGTAAGAGAACTTATAAACGTGTAACCAACATAGCAAGATAAAGTGGAAATAAAACCATGATGAGGACAAAGGAAAATAATTGCAGGAAAAGTAAGATGAAATGAGGGGTGAAACCAAATGCATATTGTGAAGCAGGGTATACTTGCTGGAAGGAAACGATAAATTTGGCTCCTAATGAATTCGCAGCCAACATTAAAGGGAAACATGGCCGTCTACACAATTTACATTGTCCTTGAGATTATTTTAAGCTATTCAGAAAAATCACCACGTTTTATGTTATCAAGAGAAGAATTTATCTATTGATTCTCATAAGGAGGATGCTCTGAAATGCGGTAAACAGAAACCTACATAGCAACCTTACATGAAATACAACAGCCAGTTTCAAAGGTTAGTTTCTTATAAGATTCCTTATGCAAAATTTTCAAGTCTTTATACTTTCTGATGATTAGCAGGAATGAAACTATGGAGCAATTTTATTCTGCTGTTTTAAGTGAAGAGGTGCATGCTAAGACACTTACACGGGCACCCACCTTAATAGAAGAAGGCAACCCTAACTTTTTCAGGAAGCATGCCAAGAGGGTACAAAGGGCAAGTCAAAGGTTCTGCTCCATAAAAGTTTTGGTGTTGCCCTAAGAGACAAATGGAAAACTAAAACTATAATAATTTTAGCCTGGAAAAAATTTAAGTATGTGTAACAAAATACCCACCTCAACTCTAAAACATATCTTATTATGGCACCTGCAGCACATATGTTTACCAAATCTCATTCCTAGGGCATGTGATCCTCTTTCTGGGGTATGCAAAAACCTCTTCCTAGCTGCCTAGAAGTTTGACAGGACTATATGATTGGCACTCATCAATGAAATGTGATTGTGTCACTTATGTGTTGAAGGAGTAAAAAGTCCCAGGACAATTCCACACTCTCCTTCTTCTATTAGGATGCTAGGGAGAAGACCTTATATTGGGATCATGGAATCACAAAATCGCTAGACTGTTGAGCCACTGCATGAAAGAGAGCCACCCTTGAAAAATTACCCAGACCGCCAGCAGATTTCAACCAAGTGAAAAATAAACTTTTGTTGTGTTAACTTCCTGGGATTTGTTACTGCAGCATAAGCTTAATCTAGCATAACTAATACAGCATCCATATAAATTGTATTTCCCATATGAACTCCCAGATAAACTGGTTAAAAAACATACTCCTAATTCACTGAAGAAGTTGACCTACTCTATAGGATCCTTATCGATGTCAGTAAATGTTGGGTAAAACCTACCATAAAAAATCATAGCTTTGCTTTTGGAGCATTCTGTGAATTCCTTCTTTCTATCAGTAAATAGGACAGCATCCAGTAAAGCCACTGTATCAGTCAGGGTCCTGGCAAGAAATAGCATATAATCAAATGGGATAGTTGAGGATAACTTAATAAAGGAACTTGTTTAAAGTGTTAACAGGGTTAAAGTCAAATAATAGAGTAAAGAAAACCAACATGTTCTCATTAGTATTCCAGGCTAGCAAGAATGCAGATACATCACCACTGCTAGATTTAAAGGGGTAAAGGGGATAATATGGTTCCCAGAATTCAGATAGATCAGGAGCTTGAGCCTTTGGGAAAGAAATGAAACCACAACCAACTTGTAGCCTGATCTCTCTTTTCTCCAGCCTTCTGCTCTTATATAAATGAATCTCATTGGCTATATCCCATAAGAAACCAGAGCAGAAGTGAGACTGTTAGTACAGTCCACTGAGGCCTATTATCCAGTGTGCAAAGAGGGTGGAGATTGGAGGAGGGTGGATCTGCAGGGAGAAATGGAGTATATCCAGGATAGCTACTCAAAGCTATGCCATCTTCACATTGGATAATTTTTATCTTTCTGTTCTCTATAGGGGAAGAATAGTAAGTGATATTAAACCATCTTGCACAGCCTTATTTTATCCTTACTGGATATTATCTTAATGATCATAATGCCATTCCTATCAAATTCCAAGATAGTACTAAGGTAAGGTTCTGTGCAAATACCAATATTTAAGAGTTTATATTGAGCTCATGCTTTTAACCCACAGCCTATTCTCTGTGCAAAGTCAAAGACAATTTTATGTAATATTTAATGTGATTCTACTAAAAGTGATAATTAGAAGAAAATTGCAGTGTGGAAAAAAACAGTTAGGAGCCTATCACAATATGTCAAACAAAATATTCTGAGGTCCTGAGGAAAGCTGAAGAGGAATTGGAAAACAGAGACAAATAAGAGAAGCAATCTGAAGGTTGAATGTATAGACTTACAGGAATTGATTGTGGAGAATTAAGACATTTTTTAAAAATAAAGAAAATGAAATGCTTCTAATTTAGGAGAATGAGCCGAAAAAGCTGTGCTAGTTCTGGTCAGGCATTTTGTAGACAATTTGAATGGACCCAATGTTTGAAGACCCAGTTTATCCACAATGGTAAACTGAGACCAGCCAACTTCTAGAGCATCACTGCTATGAGGTTAGGAAATAAGACCAATCCCTCCTTCACTACTCCTCAATGTTTCCTTGGCAGGAAATTTACCCTCGAACCAGAGATGTGTAAGATCTTCATCAAACCATATCTATACCTCTGCTTCTAACTTAGATTCATGTCATATCTGCTGCCAAGTTCTATAGAAGAAAATAATAATTCAGGGTGCATTCTCTAACAGAGTCTTAGCTGCTTTCTGCTGCAATTACAAATCATTTGACATGACATTATTGTTGCAAAGCATTTGGCAAACATTAATTAAATCTCATAATGCTCTTGTAGGTAGCTTTCTAGTAAAAAAGAAACATTCATAGAGGCCTGGCCCCAGGCAAAACTAAGAATTGGACAAAAATTATGTCCCTTCTCTGCCAGGCACTGAGCGCCTACAAACAACTCCCACACAGAGCATGTTTTCCTACCACAGAGGCCCTTCCTGGACCTAGAAGGTGACCATCCTATGCTCTCAAATTCCTTTTTCTGACATCTAAAAGTCTAACCCCTGAGGGTGGTAGTGTAGTATTCATTTACAAAAATAAACAAACTCTGTCTAACTTGTTACCAAAGAATATAATAACTTAAGCCTAAAGTGTTACAGTAAATGGCAGAGGATTTCATACACTGTGATAGAACAGTGGACAAGATCTTTTTTTTTGGTAAAGAAGTTTGTTTTGTTTTGTTTTTCCCCAAGTCCACACTATCAAAGATTAGTTTAGGGTACACGTGCTTCAAATATATAGCATTATTATAACAGTCAAGAATACAAATGCAAGGCTCTGAACAATATGGATAATGCCATCCAGATTGAGTACTTTGGTCAAAACTTCCTAACTGGAAAAGAAATGGAGAACTGACCTACGTGTGCCAATCCACTGTGGCCATCCTGAATGATTCATCCTTTGAACAGGAAGGGAAAAGCTAATGTCTTATTGTCCCACACACCCTTAACCTGCTCCTCTTATAATATGCATCACTTGACAACACTACCATTCATATAGACCCCTAAACCAGAAACCTGGGGCTTGTTCTAGGCACTTCCTTCTTTCTCATACTTCATATACAAAAGAGTCACCAATCAAGTCTTGCTGATTCTATCTACAAAATTTAGAATGAAAATTTTCAACTCTCCTTTGTTTTCCTCGTATTCTCTTAGTTCATGATATTGTCACCTATCCTCTGAAGCACTGAAATAGTCTCTAGTCTTTGCCTCTTCCAGTTGTTCCTCTGTTGCCAGAGTAGGTTTTTAAATATGAATCTGCTAGTTACTAATAATTTTATAATAATTCAGACTTCACTTTCCTTATGAAGTTTACCCCAATTCTTCAGGCAAAGTTAACCTTCTCCTTTCTCTGTGTCCATCTGTCTATTGTAGCCATTAATATATCACGCTGTTATGCATCTAATTCCATATATATTCCTCCATTAAACTTGAAGTGTAGGGATCATGTCTTCTTCATCTCTTTACATCCGTAGTTGTACCAAGACAGAGAATTTGTTTGCTACACATTTGCTGAAACATTTACTATTATAATCATTCCTTACGGTTAAGGCCTGGAAGGTCTCAGCTGAAAATGAAACATTACTTTTGAAGACAAATTACCCATTCAGCTATTAATTGTTTAAAACATCTCAGTAGCCCCATCACAGAACAAGATTCCAAAATGTTGGATGAAAGGGCATGTAGGTAATGAAAAGTAATCTGGAAACATCTAGAGCATTGAACTGATGTGTGCTAAAGAAGGTCAGCACACATAGCTTTCAGGGAACCAGAAGCCTTTTCAAGACCAGGTACACAAGAACTGGGGAAAATATGGAAATAGTGCAGAAAATCGTCAAAGGGGAACTCAAGTCAAACTGCACCAACTTCCCTATCGTGCTCAGGGCTTGTCTTGAATATGGCTAGGTGCTACTTTTCTTTCCTCAAAAAGGATCTAATTACCTTTATTCTTCATCCCCGTTAATGTTAAATGACCCTACATTCTGTGCTATTTTATCACACTGGCACTGGATAAAAGGTTTATTATCATCATCATTCATTAATTGATTTATTTATTCATTTATTATTTCACCTATAATGTCATTTATTTCTAGAAAAAAAGGCTAAGTAAACTCCGTCTCGCCACTTAAGCAACTGGAACTAGGCTGTTGTATTGGAGAAATAAGAGAAATTCTCTTATTAGAGAAATAAGACCTTCTTGCTTGCAGTAGCTTAGAGCTGTCCCCTAATCTGTTCTCATATTGCTCCAAGCTATGGTTTGACTGACAAAACACCAAGGGCACGATGCCGGATGGATGCATATGCCCCAGCATATGAAATTCATAACTTTATGAGGGAAAATAAGATATATCATATATATGACATATTTATGATATATATTACATTATATAATGTAATGTTATATACATATATATACATATGTACATTTATTACATACATACATATGTAATATATAATGTATAATTACACCATAAATTACATTATATATCATATATAATGTAATTAAGATATATGTATATCATATATATATTTCATTTTTATATACAGATATCATATGAGAGTCACAAAACCATTAGGCATGACAGTGCAATATGGTAAGACTTTATCACAGTTTTTCAATAAATGAGCCTTGGGATTTTTAACATCTTGAGGATATACATGAATGATTACTGGGACAGCATCAAATGTTGGTAGCTGGAATCCACTCCAAAAGCGAAGACTGCATCAAGGAGTTAATGACGTGGTTAACAGTTATTCTTAGAGCATGTATTCCTTCTAAAGTACAGAAGACAAACTTGCTTCTTTGGTGGTGCTGATTCCTCATTGATGTGTTTTTGGCTATGACTCTGAAAAAAATGGGTACATGGACTCATTTCTGATTTTTCTGCACAAAACCTTAAGAGTCCCCCAGACATAAGAAGGTAAGATCCTAGATTCCTGGGGAATGATGCCCAAACCTGAACCTCAGCTGTATACACAAGATTAGCACTAAAAGAGCCATGAGCCTCACAGTTCTTTCTGCTGTGTTGGAACTCACAAAGCAAATGATGTTGAAAGAAGATGGAGGAGGTTGAGAAGGAAGTAGAGAAACAGAGGCAGCAGTGGTGCGGATAAAAATTTCTGCCCAGACGCAATGGCCTTACATTTACAATACTTAACAACTCTTCAGTCATGTAAACATTCAGACAAAAATGTAAACAGGCAAACAAACAAAATTACCAAAGCATTAGTTCCTAACTATCCTGTTTAGCTGTTAAAGTATAGAAAATCATCCCGTTGGCATTTGGTTTGTTTCCAGCTCTTGGTATGAATAAACAAAACTGTATTCCCTTAATGTTTGTCAATTATGTGCCAAGTAAAACGATGTATTGAGTTACATTTCAGTGTTAATGTACTAGAATTTTTCATATTTTGGATATCTAATTATATTTGCTCCTGATGGTGATGTAAAGTTTAAGTACTAAGGATTGAAAAGGCGGCTCTAATGTTTATATATTTACTTTATTAAAAAGCAATATATTACACAGACGGTCTTCAGCTGTGGGCTTACCTTGTAAATGTGGTTTCCAAACAAATTCATTATATTTTGCCTCCTATACTAGATTTTTGAAAGTACGATTTATTGACACTTTTTAAAGTGAACATGAAGGTTATATTAACAAGAATGACAGAGCCCAACTTAAAAAAAATGGATCCTCAATATTTATTAAACTAAGTGTCTGGTCATCTCTGTGACCTACAAAGTATATTGGGCATGGCACATCAAGAAGTTATTTATTGAGCCCCACATTCAGGCACTGTGTACAGAAGGAAGTTGGGTGGGAATTAGACAAGGTTCCTTCTTTCAAGAAGTTTACATTACAATACAGGAGTTACATACCAATATTTATTATCCATTGCTGTAATGAAAGTATGTAAATGGCACAGTGATGCCATAAAAAGAGTGCAATTAATTCTGCTAGAGTGATGGAGAAGGCTTCATCAAAATGAAAACTTTAACTGGATCTTAAAGCATGAGCATTTTACTAAGTGGTAGACAAAGGAAGGGTGATTACTCCAGGGAATAATATATGCAAAATCTCAGAAACAAGAACCAGCATAGCACCTTAGGGACACTGCGAGTACTATTTTAAAGCTGTGTCATACAATGAAAAGTGTTGATGGGAGGCTGAGAAAAGGAATGAAAAATGAGGTTAGAGAAGGATTTAAGGATTAGACCATGATGAGGTTTGTTTGGACTTCATACTCTAGTAAGTGAAATAAGTGATGGTGAACCTTTGAATGACTTTAATCACAAGAATATCATTATACCTTATTTATAAAAACTCACTCGAATAGCAGTGTGGCTAATGGAATAAAGGGGAATTGAAGGCAAAGAGATACATTGTGAGACAAACACAAGAGTTTGCACAGGAGGTGATGACAGCCTGAACTAAAACTGTAGCACTGAGGATGGAGAAAAGGAAACGAAACATAGCAGAAGAAAGTCAGGGGAGAGAATGTCCAGCATCTTCCATCCTAGGGAGAAAATGAAGAGATAAAATCAACAGAACTAATTTCTCAGTAACTACTTTAGAGAAACTAAGTATTGAGATTGACAGGTATGATGTGTTGGACTTAAGAGTCAGAAAGCCTGGCTTTTAGTACCAGCTCTGCTATTAACCAGTTATGTTACCTTGCAGGAGTCATTTCTCTCTCTCTCTCTCTGTATCCCAATTGCTCATCCTTGAAATGTAAGGAGTTGCTTTATGCCCTGTGATATCCTTTCCATCTCTGTCATTCTAGGGCTCTGTGGATGATTTTGAGACAAGGAGGCAGGCAGTTTCTACCTTAGGTAACTCCCTAATTACTTAGGTAAATCCCTTTCTAAGGAGGACAGTAAATCAAATCCCTGGGGTAGCAGGTGGGATGGAAGATGCTTGTATCACTTAAGAAGAATCTTACATAAACATGAGTGTAGTCATCTCTCATTATCTAGGCACTGATTATTCATTTTCCACGTTATCCGTGACCTCCACTTCTCCTCCTTCTGACTGCCTGGCTTTTAGGCATGTCTTTGTTCATTAACATCGCCAATATAGGCTGAGAAGGGAAAGAGGGAAGCAGAAGTACAGCATTTTGCTACTTATTAGCAACTCTGTCTTTTTTATTTCAAGTGGATTTAAGAGAAAGAAGATTGAAGATATAAGCTAAAAACAAAGTGTTATGGTTATCAGTGTATTTCATTTATACAGTTTAGCCCTATTCCTGCAGATAACTGACAGTTTAATATCATAAGTTACTTGCAAAAAATGAAAACAAATGGTGTGAAAGTAAACTTTAAAATTATAGCAGATAGAAAGCAAAATACAAGCTCATTTAAAGAGCAATTTTACTTCTTGGTGTGAAAGCAGTATTATAGCATTGTTCCCTCCAGGACATTCTCCAGAGTCTGGTCCTGGTTACATTAAAATTATTTGGACAATAAATGTCTTCCCCATTACTTTTGGAATACTGTCCAATAGTGCCCAGAAGGAAATGCTGACTTCTCTTGCAGAAGGACAGGTAGGTGGGAGCAATGGGAGTTTCTGTTCTCCTCAGGACATTAACAAATTTCCCCTTGGAAAGCCCGAATGGACTTACTATATAGAGGAACAGAATGTCTATATGTTATTTACCCAGATACTATATTTTATATATATAAATTAAAATCAGGCAGACTGAGGAGCAGCAGATTAAATCTCCACAATCAACTTGATGTACCCTGCATCGGTGGAATACTTGAATAGACAATGAATCATCCCAAATTGAGGAGGTGGACTTTGAGAGCAAGATATATTATTTTTCCCCTTTTCACCTTTTTGTGACTGTGTATGTGTATGCTTCTGTGTGAGATTTTGTCTATATAGCTTTGCTTTCAGCATTTGTCCTAGGGTTCTGTCCGTCCGTTTTTTCCTTTGTTTGTTTGTTTTGTTTTCTGGGGTTTTTTTTAATTAATTTTTTTTTTCTGGGGACGAGGGGAAGATGGTGGAAGAGTAAGACGTGGAGATCACCTTCCTCCCAACAGATACACCAGAAATACAACTACACGTGGAACAACTCCTACAGAAAACCTACTGAACGCTGGCAGAAGACCTCAGACCTCCCAAAAGGCAAGAAACTCCCCACGTACATGGGTAGGGGAAAAGAAAAAAGAATAAACAGAGACAAAAGAAGAGGGATGGGACCTACACCAGTGGGAGGGAGCTGTGAAGGAGAAAAGGTTTCCACACACTAGGAAGCCCCTTCACGGGCAGAGACTGCGGGTGGCAGAGGGGGAAATCTTCGGAGCCGCGGAGGAGAGCACAGCAACAGCGGTATGGAGGGCAAAGCGGAGAGATTCCCGCACAGAGGATCGGTGCCAACCCGCACTCACCAGCCCGAGAGGCTTGTCTGCTCACCCGCCGGGATGGGCGGGGCTGGGAGCTGAGGCTCGGGCTTCAGGTCGGAGCACTGGGAGAGGACTGGGGTTGGCGGCGTGAACACAGCCTGCAGGGTGTTAGCGCACCACGGTTAGCCGGAAGGGAGTTTGGGGAAACGTCTGGACTAGCCGAAGAGGCAAGAGACTTTTTCTTCCCTCTTTGTATCCTGGTGCGCAAGGAGAGGGGATTAAGACAATGCTTAAAGGAGCTCCAGAGACGGGCGCGAGCCGCAGCTAAAAGCGTGGACCCCAGAGACTGCATGAGATGCTAAGGCTGCTGCTGCCGCCACCAAGAAGCCTGTGTGCGAGCACATGTCACTATCCACACCCCCTTTCTGGGGAGCCTGTGTAGCCAGCCACTGCCAGGGCCCCAGGACCCAGGGACAACTTCCCTGGGAGAACGCATGGCGCGCCTCCTGGTGCAATGTCACACCGGCCTCTGCCGCTGCAGGCTCGCCCCACACTCCGTACCCCTCCCTCCCCCCGGCCTGAGTGAGCCAGAGTCCCCGAAGCAGCTGCTCCTTTAACTCCGTCCTGTCTGAGCAAAGAACAGAGGCCCTCTGACAACCTACACGCAGAGGCAGGGCCAAATCCAAAGCTGAGCCCTGGGAGCTGTGAGAACAAAGAAGAGAAAGGAAAATCTCTCCCAGCAGCCTCAGAAGCAGCAGATTAAAGCTCCACAATCAACTTGATATACCCTGCATCTGTGGAATAGATGAATAGAGAACGAATCATCCCAAATTGAGGAGGTAGACTTTGAGAGCAAGATTTATGATTTTTTCCCCTTTTCCTCTTTTTGTGAGTGTGTATGTGTATGCTTCTGTGTGAGATTTTGTCTGTATAGCTGTGCTTCCACCATTAGTCCTAGGTTTCGATCTGTCCATTTTGTTTTTTTTTCTTTTTCTTAAAAAAATTGTTTTTCTTAATAATTATTTTTTATTTTAATAACTATTTAATTTTATCTTCTTTCTTTCTTTCTTTCTTTCCTTCCTTCCCTACTTCCTTCCTTCCTTCTTTCCTCCTTCCCTCCTTCCCTCCCTCCTTTCTTTCTTTCTTTCTCTCTCTCTCTCTTTCTTTCTCTCTTTCTCTTTCTTCCTTCCTTCCTTCCTTCCTTTCTTCCTTCCTTCCTTCCTTCCTTTCTTTCTTCCTTTCTTTCTTTCTTTCTTTCTTTCTTTCTTTCTCTCTCTCTCTCTTTCTTTCTCTCTTTCTCTTTCTTCCTTCCTTCCTTCCTTCCTTCCTTTCTTCCTTCCTTCCTTCCTTCCTTCCTTCCTTCCTTCCTTCCTTTCTTCCTTCCTTCCTTTCTTCCTTCCTTTCTTTCTTTCTTTCTTTCTTTCTTTCTTTCTTTCTTTCTTTCTTTCTTTCTTTCTTTCTTTCTTTCTTTCTTTCTTTCTACATTTTCTACCTTTTATTCTGAGCCGTGTGGATGACAGGCTCTTGGTGCTGCAGCCAGGAGTCAGTTCTGTGCCTCTGAGGTGGGAGAGCCAACTTCAGGACACTGGTCCACAAGAGACCTCCCAGCTCCACATAATATCAAATGATGAAAACCTCCCAGAGATCTCCAACTCAACACCAGCACCCAGCTTCACTCAATGACCAGCAAGCTACAGTGCTGGACACCCTATTCCAAACAACTAGCAAGACAGGAACACAAACCCACTCATTATCAGAGAGGCTGCCTAAAATCATAATAAGCCCACAGACACCCCAAAACACACCACCAGATGTGGACCTGCCCACCAAAAAGCCAGGATACAGCCTCAGCCATGAGAACACAGGTACTAGTCCCCTCCACCAGGAAACCTATGCAAGCCGCAGAACCAACTTTAGCCACTGGGGAAAGACACCAAAAACAACGGGAACTATGAACCTGCAGCCTGCAAAAAGGAGACCCAAACACAGTAAGATAAGCAAAATTAGAAGACAGAAAAACACACAGCAGATGAAGGAGCAAGATAAAAACCGACCAGACCTAACAAATCAAGAGGAAATAGGCAGTCTACCTGGAAAAGAATTCAGAATAATGATAATAAAGATTATCACAAATCTTATAAATAGAATGGACAAAATGCAAGAAACACTTAACAAGGACGTAGAAGAACTAAAGATGAAACAAGCAATGATGAACAATACAATAAATGAAATTAAAAATACTCTAGATGGGATCAATAGCAGAATAACTGAGGCAGAAGAACGGAGAAGTGACCTAGAAGATAAAAGATTGGGAATAACTACTGCAGACCAGAATAAAGAAAAAAGAATGAAAGAACTGAGGACAGTCTCAGAGACCTCTGGGACAATATTAAACGCACCAACATTCGAATTATAGGGGTTCCAGAAGAAGAAGAGAAAAAGAAAGGGACTGAGAAAATATTTGAAGAGATTACAGTTGAAAAATTCCCTAATATGGGAAAGGAAATAGTTAATCAAGTCCAGGAAGAACAGAGAGTCCCATACAGGATAAGTCCAAGGAGAAATATGCCAAGACACATATTAATCAAACTGTCAAAAATTAAATACAAAGAAAACATATTAAAAGCAGCAAGAGAAAAACAACAAATAACACACAAGGGAATCGCCATAGGGTTAACAGCTGATCTCTAAGCAGAAACTCTCCAAGCCAGAAGGGAGTAGCAGGACATACTGAAAGTGATGAAGGAGAAAAACCTGCAACCAAGATTATTCTACACAGCAAGGATCTCATTCAGATTTGATGGAGAAATTAAAACCTTTACAGACAAGCAAAAGCTGAGAGAGTTCAGCACCACAAAACCAGCTTTACAACAAATGCTAAAGGAACTTCTCTAGGCAAGAAACACAAGAAAAGGAAAAGACCTATAATAACGAACCCAAAACAATTAAGAAAATGGGAATAGGAGCATACATATCAATAATTACCTTAAATGTAAATGGACTAAATGCTCCCACCAAGAGACACCGATTGGCTGAATGGATACAAAAACAAGATCCATATATATGCTATCTACAAGAGACCCACTTCAGACCAAGAGACACATACAGACTGAAAGTGAGGGGATGGAAAAAGATATTCCATGCAAATGGAAACCAAAAGAAAGCTGGAGTACCAATTCTCATATCATACAAAATAGACTTTAAAATAAAGACTATTAGAAGAGACAAAGAAGGACACTACACAATGATCAAGGGATCGATCCAAGAAGAAGATATAACAATTGTAAATATTTATGCACCCAACATAGGAGCACCTCAATACATAAGGAAAATACTAACAGCCATAAAAGGGGAAATCAACAGTAACACATTCATAGCAGGGGACGTTAACACCACACTTTCACCAATGGACAGATCATCCAAAATGAAAATGAAAAAGGAAACACAAGCTTTAAATGATAAATTAAACAGGATGGACTTAATTGATATTTATAGGACATTCTATTCAAAAACAACAGAATACACATTTTTCTCAAGTGCTCATGGAACATTCTACAGGATAGATCATATCTTGGGTCACAAATTAAGCCTTGGTAAATTTAAGAAAATTGAAATTGTATCAAGTAGCTTTTCTGACCACAACGCTATGAGACCAGATATCAATTACAGGAAAAGATCTGTAAAAAATACAAACATATGGATGGTAAACAATACACTACTGAATAACGAAGTGATCACTGAAGAAATCAAAGAGGAAATTAAAAAATACCTAGAAACAAATAACAATGGAGACATGATGACCCAAACCTATGGGATGCAGCAAAAGCAGTTCTAAGAGGGAAGTTTATAGCAATACAAGCCCACCTTAAGAAGCAGGAAACATCTCGAATAAACAACCTAACCTTGCACCTAAAGTAATTAGAGAAAGAAGAACAAAAAACCCCCAAAGTTAACAGAAGGAAAGAAATCATAAAAATCAGATCAGAAATAAATGAAAAAGAAATGAAGGAAACGATAGCAATGATCAATAAAACTAAAAGCTGGTTCTTTGAGAAGATAAACAAAATTGATAAACATTAGCCAGACTCATCAAGAAAAAAAGGGAGAACACTCAAATCAATAGAATTAGAAATGAAAAAGGGGAAGTAACAACTGACACTGTAGAAATAAAAAAGATCATGAGAGATTACTACAAGCAACTCTATGCCAATAAAATTGACAACCTGGAAGTAATGGACAAATTGTTAGAAATGCACAAACTGCCAAGACTGAATCAGGAAGAAATAGAAAACATGAACAGACCAATCACAAGCACTGAAATTGAAACTGTGATTAAAAATCTTTCAACAAACAAAAGCCCAGGACCACATGGCTCCACAAGCAAATTCTATCAAACATTCAGAGAAGAGCTAACATGTATCCTCCTCAAACTCTTCAAAATATAGCAGAGGGAAGAACACTCGCAAACTCATTATATGAGGCCACCATCACCTTGATACCAAAACCAGACAAGGATGTCACAAAGAAAGAAAACTACAGGTCAATATCACTGATGAACATAGATGCAAAAATCCTCAACAAAATACTAGCAAAGAGAATCCAATAGCACATTAAAAGGATCATACACCATGATCAAGTGGGGTTTATTCTAGGAATGCAAGGATTCTCCAATATACAAAAATCAATCAATGTGATACACCATATTAACAAATTGAAGGAGAAAAAGCATACAATCATCTCAACAGATACAGAGAAAGCTTTTGACAAAATTCAACACACATTTATGATAAAAAACCTTGCAGAAATTAGGCATAGAGGGAACTTTCCTCAACATAATAAAGGACATATATGACAAACCCACAGCTAACATTGTCCTCAATTGTGAAAAACTGAAAGAATTTCCACTAAGGTCAGGAACAAGACAAGGTTGCCCATTCTCACCATTCTTATTCAACATAGTTTTGGAAGTTTTAGCCACAGAAATCAGAGAAGAAAAGGAAATAAAAGGAATCCAAATCAGAAGAGAAGAAGTAAAGCTGTCACTGTTTGCAGATGACATGATATTATACACAGAGAATCCTAAAGATGCTACCAGAAAACTACTGGAGCTACTCAATGAATTTGGTGAAGTAGCAGGATACAAAATAAATGCACAGAAATCTCTGGCATTCCTATACACTAACGATGAAAAATCTGAAAGTGAAATCAAGAAAACACTCCCATTCAGCATTGCAACAGAAAGAATAAAATATCTAGGAATAAAGCTACCTAAGGAAACAAAAGACCTGTATGCAGAAAATTATAAGACACTGATGAAAGAAATTAAAGATGATACAAATAGATGGAGAGATATACCATGTTCTTGGATGGGAAGAATCAACATTGTGAGAATGACTCTACTACCCAAAGCAATCTACAGATTCAATGCAATCCCTATCAAACTACCACTGGCATTTTTCACAGAATTGGAACAAAAAATTTCACAATTTGTATGGAAACACAAAAGACCCTGAATAGCCAAAGCAATCTTGAGAATGAAAAATGGAGCTGGAGGATTTAGGCTCCCTGACTTCAGACTATACTACAAAGCTACAGTAATCAAGACAGTATGGTACTGGAATAAAAACAGAAATATAGCTCAATGGAACAGGATAGAAAGCCCAGAGACTAACCCACACACTTATGATCACCTTATCTTTGATAGAGGAGGCAGGAATGTACAATGGAGAAAGGACAGCCTCTTCACAATAAGTGGTGCTGAGAAAACTGGACAGGTACATGTAAAAGGATGAGATTGGATCACTCCCTAACACCATACACAAAAATAAGCTCAAAATGGATTAAAGACCTAAATGTAAGGCCAGAAATTGTCAAACTCTTAGAGGAAAACAGAGGCAGAACACTCTATGACATAAATCACAGTAAGATCCTTTTTGACGCACCTCCTAGAGAAATGGAAATAAAAACAAAAATAAACAAATGGGACCTAATGAAACTTCAAAGCTTTTGCACAGCAAAGGAAACCATAAATAAGACCAAAGGACAACCCTCAGAATGGGAGAAAATATTTGGAAATGAAGCAACTGACCAAGGATTAATCTCCAAAATTTATAAGCAGCTCATGCAGCTCAATAACAAAAAGCAAGCAACCCAATCCAAAAATGGGCAGAAGACCTAAACAGACATTTCTCCAAAGAAGATATACAGATTGCCAACAAACACATGAAAGAATGCTCAACATCATTAATCATTAGAGAAATGCAAATCAAAACTACAATGAGATATCATCTCACACCAGTCAGAATGGCCATCATCAAAAAATCTAGAAACAATAAATGCTGGGGAGGGTGTGGAGAAACGGGAACACTCTTGCACTGCTGGTAGGAATGTGATTTGGTACAGCCACATGGAGAACAGTATGGATGTTCCTTAAAAACTACAAATAGAACTACCATATGACCCAGCTATCCCACTACTGGGCATATACCCTGAGAATACCATAATTCAAAAATAGTCGTGTACCAAAATATTCATTGCAACTCTATTTACAATAGCCTGGAGATGGAAACAACCTAAGTGTCCATCATCGGATGAATGGATAAAGAAGATGTGGCACATATATACAATGGAATTTTACTCAGTCATGAAAAAAAGAAAACTGAGCTCTTTTTAATGAGGTGTATGGACCTAGAGTCTGTCATACAGAGTGAATTAAGTCAGAAAGAGAAAGACAAATACCGTATGATAACACATATATATGGAATTTAAGAAGAAAAAAGAAAAAATATCATGAAGAACCTGGGGATAGGACGGGAATGGAGATGTCGACCTGCTGGGGAATGGACTTGGGGGTATGGGGAGGGGGAGGGGTAAGCTGTGACACGGTGGGAGGGTGGCATGGACATATATACACTACCAAGCATGGAATAGATTGCTAGTGGGAAGCAGCCGCATAGCACAGGGAGATCATCTCGGTGCTCTGTGACCACCTAGAGGGGTGGGATGGGGGTGGGGGAAGGAGACGTAAGAGGGAAGAGATGTGGGAACATATGTATATGTATAACTGATTCACTTTGTTGTGAAGCAGAAACTGGCACACCATTGTAAAGCAATTATACTCCAATAAAGATGTAGAAAAACAAAGAGAAATAAAAAGCAGGCAGGCTGACCTAGCACTCCAAAGTAAGCAGAAAAATAAATAAAAATCTATGTGGGGAATCTGAATTTGGGAAACTCAACCATCATATCTCATATATGGAGATCTAGCCAAGAGGGCAGTTTTATGAGGTATGAGGCTTTGCCACGTATAAATACATTATCTTTTATACATTTTGTTAATCAGTACCAAATGCCAAAGTATTCTTGTATCTTTATTTACCCCTTATCTTTATCAATCTAGGAACATTGGTACCAATACTTTCAGTAGAAGGGGAACTCTCTCACATGCTTTAAAAAATAAGCGTTAAGCCCCGAAGTGATTTGGACACTCCAGAGAATATAAGATCAACACAAAATTCTCCAGTCTTTAAAATGCCATTTGTGTGAAGAACAAAATTTGTATCTGACGTTTTACAGTCTCCAGAGCATTTTCTTATACATTATTTCCTTTAACATTTCAGCAACCTTGTACCTTGAGGTATCCTATTTTATAGATGTGAAAAATGAGGGTTGGGGCAATTCATTAACTAAGTCACACAGTTGATTAATAGCAAAATTTGGATTTGAACTTGGATCCTAGGATGCCAGGTCCAGTTCCTACATCTCAGTTACCATGTTGATTATAAATTTGTTCAGTAAGAGTAAGTCTTCATCTAAACTAGTTATGGAGCAGCAAGATGGGTAATTTGACAAGTGAGTATTCTAGATTCAAGGAAGGTTAACTAAAATGCTCAGAAAATGGGGTCTTCTGGTTATTGAAATCCTTTTTTATTTCAACATTTTTGTTTACAATCTTTATAGTGTGTATTCATCCATTTCTATGGCATAGTAAATAAGGTATATGGAAAATAATTGAATCTTACTGCCTTACATAGTAATCTAAAAAATATCTGTTGATTGACAACCTGCAGAGTCTCAAAACCAGAATTCTAGTCATTAACTGTGATTTTTCATGAGTATAAGGAAAAATATAGGGTTCTAAACTAAATTTATACTGACTTCAAGACACACCAAAGAATGTATTAGAATAAATCACTGATGAGAGCTTATTGTCTTTTGCTGCTTTTTCCCTAAAGTCAAATTCAAGAAAAAAAAATTCTGTTAAATATCTTGATGGATTGAATGTTTACTTCAATACATAAATATCTTTCAGTGTAAGTTGTTCTCCCTTTTGACACATCTAGAACAAAGCTAAGAGACACCAGACTAAACAAAATGTAAATGAATTGGGAATCATGGGTCAAGTGAAAATCACTCCCCTTTCTTGGAATCCTCTATGAGGATCCTGGAGGAAGTGGGTGAAGGTTTTATTTATTCTGTAGAAGAAAATCACAGAAGTGTGTAACTTCTGTGTGCAACATCAAAATGGTCATCAAATCTACATTATGGATAGAAAGGAGTTAGAAGGGATACTGTTGTGAGAGGGCAACACTACAGCCATCCTTGTGCTCTAATGCAGAAATCAACTGACTGCTCTATGAAGTGGAATCAAGGTTCTTGGGGAACTCAAGATGGACTACATTAAATATATTACAGTGCACCCAAAATGACAAATTTAACAAGAAATATAGGGATCTGTACTGATAAAGAAGTTTATTTGAATATATATTTTTTCTTCCAGTGAAGGAGATTTAGAATACTGGAACATAATTTTGATTAACATCTTTCTAAGGTCTTTTTAGCACTCTCTTCTCTCAGAGGGTATGAAGAACAAATCTTCAAAACTCTCCCTGATGGGATTTTGCTTAGAACCAAACACATCTCAATTATTTTCTCATTAACACAAGGGAGAAGCAAGACTGCCACCACCTCTTCTTTGCCTGTGGTCCCTAATAACCTTAAATAATATTTCAGAACCAATCTATTTCATTACTTTATTATTTTTCAGTGAAATTCTTTTCTCTAACAGAGCTCAAATGTGTCTTTAATAATATATTATTTAATATAATAGCTAAGTTTTGACATCTCATCTATGTGTTTTATATATGATAGTGATTTGAATGTAATATAATAAAGCTTAGAATTAATCTAAGTGCATGTCAATACTCAATAAAAGAAGTTAACAAAAGTTTTCTTAATTAGCATAGACATTAACCTTTATTTTTATCTAGTATGTTAAATCAACTGAAGAATAATTACTCTGAAGTCTAGACTAAATGATTCCCATTTAGTTTCCCAATTTCTTCATATAATATGAATTGATGAACTTTTGGACAGCGTCATGCTATAGCTAAACTCAATGATTCATTCTTAATTTCTTTCAATTATCTCTATAAAAACAATTTGTATTTCAGAAGATATCCCTAACACAAGCAATCTGCAATGAATGATAGTTATTTTAAAATATTTATTTTCATGGGAACTAGAAAATATCCCAAATTGATTTCTTTGAATTCTTTAATGATCAGATTAAAACTGAAGAGTTAAATTTCATCCAGTTTTATTTTGCATTTTATTATACATGTATGAGAGGCTTTAATTCAATTGAGATAACAGTCACATCCCAGAGAATGCTGTTGTCCCCATGGTGTGGGAGTAAAATTTCCATAAATAAATCTTGAGTGGCTGGGAAACACATGCTCTCTATGGGTAATCTAATTCAGCCATAGAAGTAAGACTGGAACTGGGTGTGCCAGGGCCCAAAAGAAGTTCAAATAAAAATTCAAGTTAAAAAACAATTTAATATGTTCCATCTTATCTGATATCCCCTTATTAAGTATCTATGGACTTTTGAGTTGAGCTAGCTGCTCTGTAGGAAAAAGGAAAGAAGACAGGGCTTTTGGTAAAGTTTATAAGACTAAGAAAGTAAGAATGTGTTAATGTCTACATGATGTTAAAACTGGCAGGGCTATGGCACAGAAATAACATATAAAGTGAATGTGGATACACTGGTCCTATGAAGCAGGAATAATGTCAACAGGAGAAAGCATAAACTATTAGGAACATCCAACACTATGTTTAATAATAATGGTGAGAGTGGGCACCCTTGTCTTGTTCCTGATCTTAGAGGAAAAGGTTTCCGTTTTTCACCATTGACAACAATGTTGGCTGTGAGTTTGTCATATATGGCCTTTATTATGTTGAGGTATTTTCCCTCTATGCCCCCTTTCTGGAGAGTTTTTATCAAAAATCGGTGTTCAATTTTGTCAAAACATTTTTCTACATCTACTGACATAATCATATGATTTTTTTCCTTCAATTTCTTAATATGGTGTACCACACTGATTGATTAGCATATATTGAAGAATGCTTCCATTCCTGGGTCAAATCCCAACTTATCATGGTGTATGATCCTTTTAATGTGCTGTTGGATTATGTTTGCTAGCACTTTGTTAAGGATTTTGGCATCTATATTCATCAGTGATACTGGCCTGTTATATTCTTTGTTTGTGACATCTTTTTGGAAGTTTTAGCCATGGCAATCAGAGAAGAAAAAGAAATGAAAGGAATACAAATCAGAAAAGAAGAAGTAAAACTGTCACTGTTTGCAATGACATACTATACACAGAGAATCCTAAAGATGTTACTAGAAAACTACTAGGGCTAATCAATGAATTTGGTAAAGTTGCAGGATACAAAATTAGTGCACAGAAATCTCTTGCATTCCTATACACTAACAATGAAAAATCTGAAAGAGAAATTAAGGAAACACTCACATTGACCATTGCAACAAAAAGAATAAAATACCTAGGAATAAACCTACCTAAGGAGACAAAAGACCTGTAAGCAGAAAACTATAAGACACTGATAAAAGAAGTTAAAGACGATAAAAACAGGTGGAGACATATGCCATGTTCTCGGATTGGAAGAATCAGCATTGTGAAAATGACTACACTACCCAAAGCAATCTACAGGTTCAATGCAATCCCTATAAACAACCAACGGCATTTTTCACAGAACTAGAGCAAAAAAATTCACAATTTGTATGGAAACACAAAAGACCCCAAACAGCCAAAGCAAACTTGAGAATAAAATATGGAGCTGGAGGAATCAGGCTCTCTGACTTCAGACTATAAAACAAAGCTACAGTTATCAAGAGAGTATGGTACTGGCACCAAAACAGAACTATAGATCAATGGAACAGGATAGAAAGCCCAGAGATAAACTAACACACATATGGTCACCTTATCTTTGACAAAGGAGGCAAGAATATACAGTGGAGAAAAGACAGCCTCTTCAACAAGTGCTACTGGGAAAACTGGACAGCTACATGTAAAAGAATGAAATTATAACACTGCTTAACACCATACAGAAAAATAAATTCAAAATGGATTAAAGGCCGAAATGTAAGGTCAGACACTATAAATCTCTTAGAGGAAAACATAAGCAGAACGCTCTATGACATAAATCACAGCAAGATCCTTTTTGACCCATCTCCAAGAGAAATGGACATAAAAACAAAGATGAACAAGTTGAACCAAATGAAACTTAAAAGTTTTGCACAGCAAAGGAAACCATAAACAAGACAAAAAACGAACCCTCAAAATAGGAGAAAGTATTTGCAAATGAAGCAACTGACAAAGGATTAATTTCCAAAATTTACAAGCAGCTCATGCAGCTCAATATCAAAAAAACAAACAACCCAATCCAAAAATGGGCAGAAGACCTAAATTGACATTTCTCCAAAGAAGATATACAGACTGCCAAAAAACATATGAAAGGCTGCTCAACATCACTAACCATTAGAGAAATGCAAATAAAAACTACAATTAGGTATCACCTCACACCAGTCAGAATGGCCAACATCAAAAAATCTACAAACAATAAATGCTGAAGAGAGTGTGGAGAAAAGGGAACCCTCTTGCCATGTTGGTGGGAATGTAAATTGATACAGCCACTACAGATAACAGTATGGAGATTCCTTAAAAAACTATAAATAGAACTACCATACAACCCAGCAATCCCACTACTGGGCATATACCCTGAGAAAACCATAATTCAAAAAGAGACATGCACCACAATATTCATTGTATCTCTATTTACAATAGCCAGGACATGGAAGCAACCTAAGTGCCCATCAGCAGATGAATGGATAAAGAAGATGTGGCACATATATACAATGGAATATTACTCAGCCATCAAAAGAAACAAAATTGAGTTATTCGTAGTGAGGTGGATGAACATAGAGTCTGTCATACAGAGTGAAGTAAGTAAGAAAGAAAAAAACAAATACCGTATGCTAACACATATATATGGAATCTAAAAAAAAAAAATGGTTCTGAAGAACCTAGGGGCAGGACAGGAATAAAGACACAAATGTAGAGAATGAACTTGAGGACACGGGCAGAGGTAAGGTTAAGCTGGGACAAAGTGAGAAAGTGGCATATACATATATACACTACTAAATGTAAAATAGACAGCTAGTTGGAAGCAGCCACATAGCACAGGGAGATCAGCTCGGTGCTTTGTGACCACCTAGAGGAGAGGAATAGGGAGGGTGGGAGGGAAAAACAAGAGGGAGGGGATATGGGGATGTAGGTTTACATATTCTGATTCACTTTGTTATACAGAGGAAACTAACACAACATTATATAGCCATTATACACCAATAAGGATGTAAATAAATAAAAATATTAGGAACAGGTCTAAAGATAAAAAAAGAGAACCACAGATCCAGGATAGAAGAGGTCTCATACAATGGAATATTACTCAGCCATCAAAAGAAACGAAATTGAGCTATTTGTAATGAGGTGGATAGACCTAGAGTCTGTCATACAGAGTGAAGTAAGTCAGAAAGAGAAAGACAAATACCATATGCTAACACATATATATGGAATTTAAGAAAAAAAATGTCATGAAGAACCTAGGGGTAAGACAGGAGTAAAGACACAGACCTACTAGAGAATGGACTTGAGGATATGGGGAGCGGGAAGGGTAAGATGTGACAAAGCGAGAGAGAGGCATGGACATATATACACTACTAGTCGTAAGGTAGATAGCTAGTGGGAAGCAGCCGCATAGCACAGGGAGATCAGCTCGGTGCTTTGTGACCGCCTGGAGGGGTGGGATAGGGAGGGTGGGAGGGAGGGAGATGCAAGAGGGAAGAGATATGGGAATATATGTATATGTATAACTGATTCACTTTGTTATAAAGCAGAAACTAACACACGATTGTAAAGCAATTATACTCCAATAAAGATGTAAAAAAAGAAAAAGCACAGCTTAAGAGACCTGGAATTCATAACTGACTGTAAGCTAAGTAGGAGTCATCACTGCAATATTGCAAAGATGATTCAGAAATGTGTTGAAAAATAATACCCTAAGCAAGGGATTATTTCACACTCTCTACCAGTCATAGTCTTATAAGAACTAACAGTTATTGGGCTTTTCCAGTGCCAGGCAGTGTGCTAAACATCTCATTCAATCCTCCCATATTCTATCCCATAGGTAATATATTTAACCCCATTGAAAGGTGAGACTGTCATACAGAGTGAAGTAAGTCAGAAAGAGAAAGACAAATACCGTGTGCTAACACATATATATGGAATTTAAGAAAAAAAATGTCATGAAGAACCTAGGGGTAAGACAGGAATAAAGACACAGGCCTACTAGAGAATGGACTTGAAGATATGGGGAGGGGGAAGGGTAAGCTGTGACAAAGTGAGAGAGTGGCAGAGACATATATACACTACCAAACGTAAAATAGATAGCCAGTGGGAAGCAGCCGCATAGCACAGGGAGATCAGTTCGGTGCTTTGT
>NW_021703779.1:84313541-84337332 GCF_005190385.1 Monodon monoceros
CTCGGTGCTTTGTGACCACCTAGAGGGGTGGGATAGGGAGGGTGGGAGGGAGGGAGACGCAAGAGGGAAGAGATATGGGAACATATGTATATGTATAACTGATTCACTTTGTTATAAAGCAGAAACTAACACACCATTGTAAAACAATTATACTCCAATAAAGATGTAAAAAATAAATAAATAAAGGTGAGAAAACTGAGGTCCCAGACTTCTCTTAACTCCTTCCTGAACTATATATATATATGCCCCCAGATGTCCTGTTTCTTCATTCTATCTACCCATTGAGGTATCATGCAACTTCATCTTGAACTATTGACCATTCTCCTCCCATCACATTCACAATTTATTTTACCATGACTGTACTTTGCCCTGCAACCTCAGTCAGATGTTATATCTGTCTGACTGAACTCTGAGCTCCTTCAACTGGGACCTCTCCTGTAGGTAAATATGCAGTCTTCATGAGATTGAATCTACCTGTTTTATTATGAACAAATGGCATGCATTGATCGGTTTAGAGTTTTACCAGCAAGTGTCTTCAAAAGTATTTATTCTAATACGGTAGGCCTGTCTGAATTCATGTCTGTTTAATACAGGGTGGATGTGAGAAAATGGCTACTATAATTTTGGTGAGTGAGGGGTTGTGAGACGGGAATCTAAACTGAGTCTTTTCCTTCTCCCTTGGATAATCTTTTTTTTTTCTCACTTTTTTCTCAAACAATTTGTGCATGGTTTTATAGGACAGATGATTTTGCCTTGTGATCTACTTTGATTTATTGATGAAACTACAATGATGAATCACATTTAATTATGATCATTAAAAGAGATAAATCAAAACACACAATTGCCTGTTCATCACAAAGATCATGAAAAATGTGTATTTTTAAATTCTGCAGGAGACAGAAAAAATAACAAATGTTTCTACCTGATCCAAAACAATTTCATTCTCAATTGAAACTTCAGAAAATGATGAGAATCTGAGAATTAGATTGTACTTCAGAGGGTCCATTCTCCAGCCTTCAGGCAGCTGGCTGGCAAAACATTCCAGGACCAGTTATCTAAGTTCTTCTTTAAAGTCAGTCAGCAAAGCACATTAGACTTAATAATATCAATCTTTCACACACTTTGTATTTTTTCTATATCTACACAGTATCTAAAAACCAGTTGTATAAGATCATTTTTAACTGAACAGGCATCTATAGCCATCTTTAAAGCAATTGTTAAATGAGGGACAGACTAATCAGTAGTCTTTGGTTGCCCATAGTGAGTTTTCTACACCTTGATAACCATAAAGGTTTTCATTATGTTCAATAGAAATTTCTACTCCTTCTATTTTAACCACTTTTCCAATTTTTTAATCTCTGAATGACAAAAACTCTATTAAATATTTCTCCCTATAAAAATCATTGAAAATGGGATTCCAAGTACCTCTTGTCTTTAAAACAAAATCTCAAGCCCAGTAGTCTGTCTTCATATGAAAAGAAAAAAACAAGAAAAACACACTAAACTTTTTTTTTACTACTTTGCTCTGAATTTCCCACAGTTTTCCATCTGAATTTTAAAAGTATGGTGATGTTGTTTCATAGTAAGTACCAAAATAAGATAGCTATTATTATGACTATTATTATATCAGAAGATAAAGGAAGATATACTAAAGCAGCTATTAGAACATAACATCAGTGCATCAAAACTACAGTGAGGGACTTCCCAGGTGGCACAGTGGTTAAGAATCTGCCTGCCAATGCAGGGGACACAGGTTTGAGCCCTGGTTTGGGAAGATCTCACATGCCACAGAGCAACTAAGCCCACAAGCCACAACTACTTATCCCACGTGCCACCACTACTGAAGCCCATGCACCTAAAGTTCATGCTCCACACAAGAGAAGCCACTGCAATACCCGTGCACTGCAACGAAGAGTAGCTCCCGCTCGCCACAAGTAGAGAAAGCCCATGCACAGCAACAAAGACCCAAAGCAGCTAAAAATAAATAAATAAATAAATTTATATTAAAAAAATACAATAAGATACCACTTCACACCAGTCAGAATGACCATCATTAAATAGTCTACAAATAACAAATGCTGGAGAGGATGTCGAGAAAAGGGAACCCTTCTACACTGTTGGTGGGAATGTAAGTTGGTGCAGCCATGGTGGTAAACAGTATGGAGGTTCCTCAGAAAACTAAAAATAGAATTACCATATGATCCAGCAACCCCACTCCTTGGCATATATCCAGACAAAACTATAATTCAAAAAGATACATGCAACCGTATGTTCATAGCAGCATTAATCACAATAGCCAAGACATGGAAACAACCTAAATGTCCATTGACAGATTAATGATTAAAGAAGATGTGGTACATATATACAATGGAATACTACTCAGCCATAAAGAAGAATGAAATAATGCTATTTGCAGTAACATGGATGCAACTAGAAATTATCATATTAAGTGAAGTAAGTCAGAAAGAGAAAGACAAATACCATATGATATCACTTATATGTGGAATCTAAAGTATGATATAAATGAACCTACCTATGAAACAGAAACAGGATCATGGACATACAGAAAAGACTGGTGGTTGCCAAGGGAGAATGTGTTGGGGGAAGGATGGAGTGGGAGGTTGGGGTTAACAGATATAAGCTTTTATATATAGAATGGATGAATAACAAGGTCCTACTATATATCACAGAGAACTATATTCAGTATCCTATGATAAACCATAATGTAAACGATTATAAGAAAAGAACATGTAGATATAGATATTGATATATATATGTATAACTGAATCACTTTGCTGGACAGCAGTAATTAACACAACGTTGTAAATCAACTATACTTTAATAAATTTTTTTAATTTAAAAATGTTTTAAAAAAGAAAATAACATCAGCACATAATCCAAAGCAAACTTTAAATTTACATATTGAGATATCCAGGAAGGAAGAGCTAGAACTCAAGAGTCAATACAGAAGAACAGTTGTCAGCACTAGAATGGCAAATCATAGGTCACTTAGGCCTCTAGTCTACATAGTACAGACTAATGCAGAGTGATTGAAGAACAAAGTAGGAGCCCAGCGCTCAGTGCTAAGATGTCATGTCTTGAGTCAGACCAGCAGAAGAGCTGTAAGATTGTAAGCTTCAAATGGGATTGGACTGGGAACTGAGACAAAGCTGAGCCTACAGGTGGGTACTTCACTAGGCCAAACTGAGATAATTCAAGAAAGCAGAATCAGGAGAAATTAGGTGGAGGGGAATATCTTTCCTTGGCAAGAACTAAGATGAGGGTATGTGCCTTGGTAAGAGAAAGTGCTTTGCACATAGCAGTAGACAATTCCTACCTTCCTTTTTTACTGTGAGCTGAGCTTCATTGTACACATGTCCTTTTGACAAAAAAAATTAGATTATCGAAGACTAATGTGTACCTTTTAGATAAGAAACTATCCAAGTTATAATTTACAAGTTTAAAATGATAAGTTTAAGAGATTAAACTGCCCAAAAAGCTGTGTATTTTTTGTAATGCCAATAGAGAAATGTTGAAATCTTAGCAGCGTGGATATCTAACTTATTAGAGAATTTTCCATGTTTTATAGACCCTCAGAGCTAAGAGGAGCCAGAAAGACCATCCTGCTAAATACAGGAATGAACTCTACAGCCAACCAGACCTCTGGTCACTCAGCATTTATTTAAACATTTCCAGATCTGAGGTATCCATTGAATTTTCAAATGGTTTCAGTTTTCATATTCCAGCCAAAGTCTACTTTCCTGATAACTTATTCTTCTGAGTTTGGCTCTTTGGAGACACTTAAAGAGAAATCTAATCCTTCTTCCATCTAACAGTCCTTGATGATTAAAAATACCGGAAAGGTCACTGACATTGCCTTTCCAGCTGGTAAAGACTCAAAACATCCCATATATTGGATTCACATAGAGAAATAAAGTAAAATGGAGAGAGAGAGCACGTGAAAGAGAGAGAAATCAAAGCTTACCTTGACCATCACAAATTGTTCAGATGATAAACATAATCAAGTCCACATCAAAACCAACTTCTCCTACTGTAGTAGGAGAACCATGGTTATTAGACTTCAAACTCTCTTCAGGCAAAAACTATGTCTAATTCATTATTGTGTCCCTGGCACATATTAGATGAAGATCAAATATTTTGGGTTGAGGTAAGCATGTGTTTCAAAAGAGCCCAAAAAATGTAGAATTAGAGATCAAAGACATGTTTTGAAGAGAATACAAGGTAAGCTAAACCAAAGACCTATAAGAAAAGTTGTCTTGTTATCTCCAACCTATTAACAAGTTATTAGGAGAAATATTTTAATTCTAATAGTATCAGGCTCACACATGCTTTTCATTGCCTCTATATGTTTACACAGTACCTAAGAAAAAGTTGGACTAGATTGTTTGACTGAATTGTACAGCTATGTAGACATAGCTTTTAAGCATTTTTTAAAAGCTAAAAGGGAAAAAAAAGTAAATGTGATGTGCTTAGCACAGAAGGAAAATGATAATGATGATGATGATGATAGCTAACATTTATTGACCATTTGTTACATGCCAGATACTGTGCTAATTGTTATACATAAATTATTTAATTTATACCCCATGAGTTACGTATTATCATCTTCATTTAAAGATGAGTAAAATAACATCTTAGAGAGTTTATGCAACTTGCCTAAAGTCTCAGAGCATGTATTGGAGCTGAATCAAACTCAGGCCTGACTCCTAACATATGTTAATGATACTTTTGAAGACATTATTGTCAACAAGTTTTCCTGTAAAGATGACACCATAACAAGAATCCCTAACATGATTAGTGACCAGATCCACTTTCATCCTTGTTCTCATGTTCAAATATTTAGTGGTTTCACCTTTGTTTAAAGCTGGATTGTCTTCATGAAATTTTCTCTGCTCAGACCCTGTCTAAACTATATGTAGTAATCTTAGGAAACCAAAAGAGGCACCACTTATCTAAAAATTGCTCCCAGTTAGGATGTGAAAGCAAAATAATTACCAGGCTATTTGCCACTTTCTAGCGTTGCTCTCCTTTCTCTTGCTGCAGTTGAATGATAAATGAAATTCATCACTTTGTGATGAATTGTGGTCAAAAGCCATGAGAAACACATTTAAAAGTGTCTAGAAATAAAGTTGAGTTTGTTCCAGCTAGTTACATAGACACACCCTAAAACAGCTATGCCAAACAACTCCATCAGAGAACTGCCTATCCCAGAGACTAATTCCAATCCTTAGGTTTGGAGAGTAGTCAGAAAGTCATGCATGGAAGTGAGGCCAACTCAATAGAACATGTCAACACATTTGCTTACTCAATGCGTATCTACACGTTTTTAGAGAAAGGAAACGAATAATCAGAGAAGTGTTTCAGCATTTTATTTTCCTTTTATTCTGTCTAACCAATACAGAAGTAACATGGTAAGTGGTGAGAGGACAGGGTTTCGAATTAGAAAGGCATGGATTAAAATTCTCAGCTCTGACACTTTCTACAAGTTGTGTGATGAGTCAGCTTTACCTCTCTGATCCTCATCTGTAACATGTGCATATTATACATGAATATATATTATATAAATATATGTTTATATATACACATATGTATGTTATGTACAACTTATGTGTGTGTATACACACACAGACCTCATAGATTGTAAACATTATTAATACATATAATAAAGTACCTGCCATAAAATAGGCTTTCAATAGCAAATATTGCAGTGAGTATGGATTTTTATCCACACTTTTGTGTATATTATAAATGTCACTTTTTGTTTAAATTTAATTAAATTTTACTTTGAGCCCCCATTCTACTGGACCAGTAGTAAATTAAATCTCCTCCATTACTGGACATCCCAAAAGTGTTACACAGCACGGAACATTGGAGAAGGACTTTGATTGTAGGTTTATACCAGTCACCACTGACAAGCTCACGTTGGTCCTTTGAAGTTGGAAAACTCAGTAACTTCCATAAAATACTGGGCATAGAAATCTCAGCAAATAACAGGCCTCATATTTCACATCCTTAGGTATACCACCCAGCCTTCTACACACACACACACATGCACACGCACACTCACAGCACAAGCACCTCAGTTTTCTTGATGCTTTGATCAACCATCACCTACCTAGTTTCAAGGTGTATTCTCTCATTACCTTGCTGCTTCTCTTACCCATTTTCAAAGATCTCAACTCAGGACTTTTCATTCCAGTTAAGCTCTTCAATGAGTTGAAGCTTTCCAAAAATCCGAAGTTTTAGTGTTTGTTTGCTTGTTTGTTTGTGGTAACTTTGGCAACATAAACTACACCCCACTCCCAGGCACAAAATGACCTAACTACCTTCTAGAAATAGGAGAGAAGAAAATACAGAGAACAAAATACATATAACTCATTCTTTGTTTTTCTTCTACCAATTATAAAAATAAATAATCCATACTATTTAATACACCAATAAATGATTCTGGCCCACTCTTGTTATATCATCTCCAAGCAAAATGGTAAAGTAAGTGAAATGGGTCCTTCATTCTGCTTTCTTCTCTACACTTCCTTTAATCCTATCCAGGTGCCCAGAGCCCTCAAAAGTCTTAATGCTCCACCCCATGGCTACGGTTACCAACTCATACTAGTTTGCCCAGGACAAGTCTGATTTTAAAATGGAAAGTCCTACATCCCTGGAGACTCCTCAAGCCTAGACAAACTGGAAGGCATAACTTCCCTCCTTAGCACTCCATGTTTTAGAGCTGCTGTTCCCCTGTTAAAATGCATATTCCCTTTGCTAGTTAATCTGATAAACAATTTCAAAATAATGTATAAATATGTCAGCTCTCCAAGATAACAACTGCATTTTAGCTAGGGTATACAAATTCGAACATAGTTATTTCAGGCAGTATAGCAGGGTTGATGCCAGAAATATAGCAAGGGACTCAGGACACTTTTAGGGCACTTGAAATCTTACCATTTGGGTGTCACCTACTTGTCCTATAAGTAGAGCTAATACTTGGGCCTGATGGTATTACTTCTCACTCTCAAACATCTGGCTTTTAAAAAAGCTGAGAATTTTTTTAATGTGGGTAACTTGACCTTACCCTAGAGCCATTAAATCAAAATTGCTGGGGTTAGGGGGGTGGCCCAGGCAGTAGATTCTGTTTTTAAAGCTCCCCAGGTGATTTTCACATGCAGTCAAGGTTGAGAACCACTGCATTAGAGCATTTGAGAGTTTAGGCAAGCAGACACTCCCTCACACACTCTTTCTGATTAACAAAGTAAAAATGGGAAACTCAGGGCTTTTTTATTTGAATATTTGCAAAGAGTAATCAATTCCTCTTGGCCAGCTGTATTGCATTCCACAATGAAAACACTATAATATTTGTTTGTTTATTGATATGAGAACCAAGAGTCCTCTGGCAGCCTCACGATTATCTCATGCCCACCATCTGTATTATGCCTTATTTATAATTGATATTCAATCCTAATTACATCTGAAAAAGAAACCTTTGTTTAGTATATGTTTCAGTTTCCCTCCCATGACCTTAGTACCTGCACTGTAGTGGGTCACCTGCCTGGTGACTTTCATGATTACAAGATATTCCTAGCACCTTCTGAACCTGGAGATGGTCATAATATTACCCATTTGACCTTCTGGTTGTTCTGATTTTGCTGGGTCTTAATGAGCTGCGTTAAGAAGTCTCTGTTTGATTCTTTCTTGCAAATTCAAACAGATGTTTCCCATCTTATGACTCAATGATGCATGATCCAAATCTAAAGCAGTAGGATTGAGGGCACTTAAGTTTTTAGTCAAATTAAAAGTCCATGACTTGGTTTCTGTATCACTAGCACCAAAGGTGGCAAATAGAACCTTGGCTCAGAGTATTTTAATCTCAGCCTTGACAGAGAAGAAGCTACCTGTTTTCTTTGAGAAACATTTTGCCTTCATTGCCTTCTTAATTCTTTTGGGAACATAAATGTGATTGCTCAGTGGTGATATGTTGTGCTGATAGATGTACTTGCCCATTAAATTTGGCCCTAGACTACCATCAAATTGCCCATAGTGCATCAAGCAACTTTCATTACTGACTTGAGTCAGATTGAAATTATCAGGCTAGAGCTAAAGTCCCCTGACCCAGTTCATTCCTCCTTGCTGTCATTCTGTATGGGATTTCATTTCTTTCCTTATAGAATTCTGCTGTAGGAATCTGAGAGGGTTAGGAAGATAGTATATTCAAATGAAAGGAAGATAATCATAACTACATTTAATACTTTACATTCCTACAATGTGGGTCTTTAGCCTACCCCACCACACCCACAAACCAATAAATTTTCTCTATTGCTAATTTTCTCAATCCTGTATTTTATAATAAATGTTCAGAAACACAAAAATGGTCACATGATCTTATGTGAAACTAGTACCAAGAAATAGAGTTTATTAAAAATGCCAATAAGTACTTTGTTAACAGATGCATAAGGCTCTGAGCAAGTGTTTTCTTGAAGATCATGTGACAGCTATCAGCACTCCGTAATTGCCAACAGAGGACCCAAGTGAAAAATACCTGTACCCATAAGACCAAGTTGTATGTCTCCTTCAGTCACCACCCACTCAAGGCTTGTGAAAATATTATGTAATTGAGGATATCTATTCAGTTAATAAACATTTCTTCATTATCTAATATGTGTAAGTCATGGAATATGCAAAATGGATAATATAAATCTACATCTTAAGGATGTTAAAGTATAAGAAAAAATAACCTAGTCAATGTTCAAATTCCTCTAAAACTATAAAATTTACTATAGTTTTCCTGGTCTCTACAGAAAAATGTATAGAAAGACTTTTATTATAATAATCGTTCCGCAAGTCAGCCTTATTGCAACGTCTATATACAGCTGATGGTAACTCCACAGTGCCATGTATCAAGATGCTGAACAGGTCCCCAGGGATTTGGTATAGATAGCTAGATAGATAGATGATAGATAATAGGTAGATACATAAACAGATACATAGATAGATAATTTGTTTCCAAGAGAGAGAAAAGAAATAGAGAGACAGAGACAGAGAGAAATTTATTATAAGGAATTGGCTTAAGTGATGATGGAGGCTGAGAAGTCCTAAGATCTGTTGTCAGCAAGCTGGTAATCCAGGGAGCCAATAGTATATATTGCAGTCCAAAATCTAGAAGGCTTGAGATCCAAGAAAAGCTGATGTTTCAGGGAATGTTCAAAGGCAGGAAAAGTCCAATGTCCCAGGCTAAATAGTCAGGCAAGGAGTTCCCTCTTTCTTAAACTTTTTGTTCTATTCAGGTTTTCAATTGATTGGATGGGGTCCATTCACATTATGGAAGGCAATCTGCTTTACTCAGTCTACTGATTCAAATGTTAATCTCATTCAAAAATGCTCACAGACACACCCTGAATAGTGTTTGACCAAATACCTGGGCACCCTGTATCCCAGTGAAGTTGACACATACAATTAACCACCATACTAATGAAAGACCAAAATATGATTCAAAGGTAGAAGTCCAGACTTGGAAAAACCTAATAATATTGTGGGTTTTGGCTTCTTTGTGCAGGTTGCAGTTTTTATTTTTTTTAATTTTATAATAACTTTATTTTTTTAATTGGAGTATAATTGCTTTACAATGTTGTGTTAGTTTCTGTTGTACAGTGAAGTGAATCAGCTATATGTATACATGTACCCCTCCCTCTTGGACCTCCCTCCCATCCCCCCATCCCGCCCATCTAGGTCAACACAGAGCACTGAGCTGAGCTCCCTGTGCTATATCTCATGTTCCCACTAGCTAACCTAATCTCTCAATTCCTCCCACCTACCCCTTATCCCCCTCCCCGTGTCCACATATCCATTCTGTACATCTGCATCTCTATTCCTGCCCTGGAATAGGTGCATCTGTACTATTTTTCTATATTCCACATATACGCATTAATAAACGATATTTGTATTTCTCCTTCTGACTTACTTCACTCTGTATGACAGAATCTAGGTCCATCCACATCTCTACAAATGACCCAATTCCCGTCCTCTTTATGGCTGAGTAATATTCTACTGTACCACATCTTCTTTATCCATTCATCTGTTGATGGACATTTAGGCTGTTTCCATGACCTGGCTATTGTAAATAGTGCTGCAATGAACATTGGGGTACATCTCGTATTGAATTATGGTATTCTCAGGGTATATGCCCAGTAGTCAGATTGCTGGGTCATAATGTAGTTCTATTTTTAGTTTCTTAAGGAAACTCCATACTGTTCTCCACAGTAGCTGTATCAATTTACATACCCACCAACAGTGTAAGAGGGTGCCCTTTTCTCCACAGCCTCTCCAGCATTTATTGTTTGTAGATTTTCTGATGATGGCCATTCTGACTGGTGTAAGGTGATACTGCATTGTAACTTTGATTCCCATTTCTCTAATAGTTAATGATATTGAGCACCTTTTCATGTGCCTCTTGGCCATCTGTATGTCTTCTTTGGAGAAATGTCTATTTAGGCTTTCTGCCCATTTTTGGAATGGGTTGTTTTTTTGATATTGAGCTGCATGAGCTGTTTATATATTTTGGGGATTAACCCTTTGTCCATTGCTTCATTTGCAAATATTTTCTCCCATTCTGAGGGTTGTCTTTTTGTTTTGTTTATGGTTTCCTTTGCTCTGCAAAAGCTTTCAAGTTTAATTAGGTCTCATTTGTTTATTTTTGTGTTTATTTTCATTACTCTTGGAGGTGGGTCAAAAAAGATCTTGCTGTGATTTATGTCAAAGTGTGATCTTCCTATGTTTTCCTCTAAGAGATTTGTAGTGTTCATTCTTACATTTAGGTGTTTAATCCATCTTGATTTTATTTTTGTGTATGGTATTAGGTAGTGCTCTAATTTCATTCTTTTACATGTGGCTGTCCAGTTTTCCCAGCACCACTTATTGAAGAGGCTTTCTTTTCTCCACTGTATATTCTTGCCTCCTTTGTCAAAGACAAGGTGACCGTAGGTGTGTGGGTTTATGTCTGTGCTTTCTGAATTTTATTTTATTTTTTTATACAGCAGGTTCTTATTAGTTACCTATTTTATATATATTAGTGATTATCTCTGTGCTTTCTATCCTGTACCATTGATCTATATTTCTGTTTTTATGCCAGTACCATACTTTTTTTTAACATCTTTATTGGAGTATAATTGCTTACAATGTTGTGTTAGTTTCTGCTGTATAAAAAAGTGAATCAACTATATGTATACATATAGCCCCATATCCCCTCCCTCTTGTATCTCGCTCCCACTCTCCTTATCCCAACCCTCTAGGTGGTCAAAAGCACTGAGCTGATCTCCCCATGTGATGCAGCTGCTTCCCACTAGCTATCTATTTTACATTTAGTAGTGTATATATGTCAATGCTACTCTCTCATTTCGTCCCAAATTACCCTTCCCTCTCGCTGTGTCCTCAAGTCCATTCTCTACATCTGCATCTTTATTCCTGCCCCTAGGTTCTTCAGAACCATTATTTCTTTGTTCTTTTTTTTAGATTCCATATATATATGTTAGCATATGGTATTTGTTTGTCTCTTTCTGACTTACTTCACTCTGTATGACAGACTCTACGTCCATCCACCTCTCTATAAATAACTCAATTTCGTTTCTTTTTATGGCTGAGTAATATTCCATTGTATATATGTGCCACATCTTCTTTATCCATTCCTCTGTCAATGGACACAGATTGCTTCCATGGCTTGGCTATTGTAAATAGTGTTGCAATGAACATTAGGGTGCATGTGTCTTTTTGAATTATGGTTTTATCAGGGTATATGCCCAGTAGTGGGATTGCTGCATCATATGGTAGTTCTATTTTCAGTTTTTTAAGGAACCTCCATACTGTTCTGAATAGTGGCTGTATCAATTTACATTCCCAACAACAGTGCAAGAGGGTTCCCTTTTCTCCACACCCTCTCCCACATTTATTGTTTGCAGATTTTTTAATGATACTGTCTTGATGACTGTAGCTTTGTAGTATAGTCTGAAGTCTGGAAGCCTAATTCCTCCAGCTCTGTTTTTCTTTCTCAAGATGGCTTTGGCTCTTTGAGGTCTTTTGTGTTTCCATACAAATTGTAACATTTCTTGTTCTAGTTCTGTGAAAAATGCCATTGGTAATTTGATAGAGATTGCATTGAATCCATAGATTGCTTTGGGTAGTATACACATTGTCACAGTATTGATTCTTCCAGTCCAAGAGCATGGTATATCTCTGTATCTGCTTGTGTCATCTTTGATTTCTTTCATCAGTGTTTTATAATTTTCTGTGTACAGATCTTTTGCCTCCTTAGGTAGGTTTATTCCAAGGTATTTTATTATTTTTGTTACAATGTTAAATGAGATTGTTTCTTTAATTTCTCCTTCTCATCTTTTGTTGTTAGTGTATAGGAATGCAAGAGATTTCTGTGTATTAGTTTTGTATCTTGCAACTTTACCAAATTCATTGATTAGCTTTAATCGTTTTCTGGTAGCATCTTTAGGATTTTCTTTGTATAGTATCATCTTATCTGCAAACAGTGACAGTTGTACTTCTTTTTTTACACTTTGGATTGCTTTTATTTATTTTTCTTCTCTGATTGCCATGGCTAGGACTTCCAAAACTATGTTGAATAATAGTGGCAAGAGTGGGCACCCTTGTCTTGTTCCTGATCTTAGAGGAAATGCTTTCAGTTTTTCACCGTTGAGAATGATGTTTGCTGTGGCTTTGTCGTATATGGTCTTTTTTATGTTGAGGTAGGTTCCCTCTATGCCTACTTTCTGGAGCATCTTTATTATAAATGGATGTTGAATTTTGTCAAAATCTTCTTCTGTAACTATTGAGATGATCATATGGATTTTATTCTTTAACTTGTTAATATGGTGTATCACATTGATTGATTTTAATATATTGAAGAATCCTTGCATCCCTGGGATAAATCCCACTTGATCATAGTGTATGAGCCTTTTAATGTGTTGTTGGATTCTGTTCGTTAGTATTTTGTTGACGGTTTTTGTGTCTATCCGTGACATTGTTCTATAATTTTCTCCTTTCATGATATTTTTGTCTGGTATTAGTATCACTGTGGTGGTGGCTAAACCAAATTGATAAACCTTTAGCCAGACTCATCAAGAAAAAAAGGGAGAGGACTCAAATCAATAAAATTAGAAATGGAAAATAAGATATTACAACTGACACTGTAAAATACAAAGGATCATAAGAGACTACTACAAGCAACTGTATGCCAATAAAATGGACAATGTGGAGGTGATGGACAAATTCTTGGAAATGTACCACCTTCCAAGATTGAACCAGGGGGAAATAGAAAATATAAACAGACCAATCACAAGTAATGAAATTGAAACTGTAATTAAAAATCTTCCAACAGACAAAAGTCCAGGACCAGGTGGCTTCACAGGCCAATTCTATCAAACATTTAGAGAAGAGCTAACACCTATCCTTCTCAAACTCTTCCAAAAAATTGCAGAGGGTGGAACACTCCCAAAACTAACAATTTGTATTGATTGTTACAAAACTTACATAAAATAATACTTAAAGAAGGAAATGAAAATTACCAAGAAGAGTAATTGATTATTCCAATCACTGTTAAGAATTCTACTATTTCACACTCTACAGAGTTTTAGGAATGTCAGTATAATCCTAAATCAAAGGTGACTAGACATGTCACTAGGGACATAATTACTGATCTTATTTCAGTGAGTTGGCCCAATGAGTTGGCACAGCAGATTATACCTTTTTGATCCATTTTATCCTTGAAAAGTAGTTTTTCTTTCTCTTAGTAAATAATTAGTAAACTACAAGTAGGGTAGAGATGGGCCTATTAAATAATTCACGGGGAAATAGGGAGGGTGGGAGGGAGATGCAAGAGGGAGGGGATATGGGGATATAAGTATACGTATAGCTGATTCACTTTGCCATACAGCAGAAACTAACACACCATTGTACAGCAATTATACTCCAATAAAGATGTTAAAAAAATGCAAAAATTTTCTGTCCCCATATGACTGTCTGAGAGCAAACAAAATCCCCAACATATTACTATTTTTGTCATTCTTCAGAAACCTGTGACCTTGCTTCACTGCTGAAATAGAGAGGAAAACTCACACCCCAGTATTTTCCCAGGAGATGTTATTAGAGGTGGGCATGAAAACACGTTGACTTTATTTTTCCTTTTCCTCTTCAGTGAAATGATCTGTTAATAAAAAATAAAATAAAAAGCCAAGAACCACAGCTGAGCCAATACAAGCCAGAAAATGCCAAGCTAGAAAAGGTTCCCTATGTATTTGTAATTCTACCAAGCAATATGCTTACCATTTATGGAAAATCACAAAGCAACTGAAGAGAAAGCACACCCTAGTGATATATTGTTCTATGTAATTGGTTCGTGAAGATTTTTGCAAGTTTTATCCAAGAGGCTAGAAAATGCTGTTATGCCTTATTGCCTATTATCTAACTCTGTTTTATGATGACATATTCTTCCCTTCTGAATGCTTTAGTTTTCCAACTGGTGAAACAATTTTTTTTAAAAAGGCTTTTTGTTAAAAAATATTTTCTTTACCACTATTCTGATTCCTCATTCGGTATCATTACTTCACAAAACAAATGATTATATTCCATAGTAAATCAGATAAAGGAATACAAATGGGTGAAACCTGCTAACTTATTTTTCTCCCTTAATGATGCTACTGAGGCTAATACAATTGCTTCCCTACAGATGATGAAAGTGGAGTAAATAGATAAATATGTGCAGTAGACACAAATTGCAAATATTACAGGTTTACCAGGACTTGAATGAGTGGTGAGTTACTGTATGCAGCACATCTCTAGTTATGATGGATGGCATTGCATACAATAAAGCTCTGTGGCAAATTTTAAATGGAGAGTTAGGAAAGAAACTAACCACTTCTAGACCCTTAATTATAACCCTGTGTAAGAACATACTGCATAATTAGTCTTATTTTTTTTTCAAGGAGGCTTACCTTTAAACTGTAAAATGTAACATCTGTGGATTTTGCCCTTTAAGTTGGCAAATATTTTTAAATGGCAACATCTAGTGTCTGTAAAGGTGCCAAGAAAAAAGGCACTCTTATTCATAGCTGGAAGGGAATGTAAATTACAAGGAGGGAATTTTATAATCTTATGACATGTATCAAAAGCCTTAATAATGTATATAGTCTTTGTCACAGCAATTTCTCTTCTAGGAATGTGTTTTAAATAAATATTATAGAAGTGCAAAAATGGGAAAAGATTAACTACAAAACTGTTCACTAGAGTATTTGATAATACTGAAAATTTACAACCAACTACTTGTGCAATTAAAAGGGGATCAATTAAATAAATTATTGTGGATCCATATGAAAAAATAAGGCCACAAAATACATTGTAAAAGCTTATCTAAAGATGAGATATTCCCATGATATATTAAATGAAAAAAAAGGCAAGTTACTAAAGAATATGATTCCACTTTTATAAATGTATATATAAACGTTAACAGTAGTTCCTCTCAGTGATGAACTTGAGAGTAATTTTTATTTACTGTTCTTTTATCTCTGTTTGCTATAATTATCATTCATTATTTTAAAGTGAGAACAAAAAGTTATTTTAAAAAGAGGAGGTCTAAAAAAAGAGGTTTAAATTTTTGTTGAGGGACTGGTTCACAGGGAGAAAAGAAAATATAGTCCTTATAACTAGATTCCCTGGTTATTTTCTATAAATGTTAGCAAGATGAAATAACCTAATCAAAGGTTGACCAGAATTTTGTGAACGAACTTTCAATGAAACAATAAATCACAGCCACCAAATATTTGAATTTTCAGTAGTTTGAGATTATTCCAAGATGACACTACTCCACCTGAAAACATCAGTATATTTAACAAGATATGGATTATATAATATTGCTAGTTAACTTTAAATGAAACAAATAACTAGTATGAAATCAAAGGAAAATATTAATTAGAATTTGAGCAAAGGATAAGAGTAGGGATGACATGAAAGATTTTTACCCCTTCTTCTTGGGCTAGGCTTATTGTCTAATCTCAAATATTTCTTATTCACAATCAAATAATGCACCATCATAAATTTTTCTACTATTTTCTGGCATTTTTTATTTTGACCTTAAACTGAATCCTAAAGCCTATTTTGTGGAATAAATCAAACTGTCAATTCCCTGCTGGAATATGCAGGCTGGGTCAGCGAGCATCCTTCTTATTGACACCCTTTTTCTCATAGAGATCTCAAGCTGAGCTGTATTATTCTGATCAGTAGGACAGCTTGGAGATTTCTAAACCAGGCAAAAGTATTTGAGAATAAGCTAGTGGTGCTAATCCTTTTGAATCAGTATCCCTACTTTGAGTTAAAATAAGTTTTCCTTTCAAAACCAGACTGTTATCAAACACCAATAAATATGTGGCTTATTCTTTGTATAACTTAAAGGGAAGAGCCTGATATCCAAGCTATGTATATCAGTCAAGTTAAGCTAGGTTATGCTGTGGTAGTGGTAACAAGAAAACACTGAAATGTAAATAACTTAAAATGTGTGTTTCTTGCTCATGCTATATTTCCCTCCTGGGTTGCTGGAGGTGGAGGTGGAGTTGGTGGTGGAAGAGTGCTTTTCTCATTGTAGTTACTCAGAGATCACTCAGTGAATCCAGCTGACAGAGTAGCTATCACCTTGAACATTTCCTCTCACAGAGGCAGAGGGAAAGAAACCTAGGAAACATCTCATTCAGGCAAGTAAATTTTCTGGCCCTCTCAACTTGAAATGAAGTATGCCACTTTTGTTCACAACACACTGCCCAAAACTAATTACATGGTTCCAAAAAACCATGAGGGAACCACAAAGTACAATCCTACAATGGCCCCAGAAAGTGAAGGGAGAAATAACTTTTTGAGAACCATTTGCAGAAAAACACCAATGACTACCATACTAAGGTTTCCTTTCAATCATTTCAATTTCAATCTGTCAAAACTGTTTGTGTATGTGTGCATATGTATGTGACAGGAGGAAGTTTTATACAAATGTACATAATTTATCAAACTCCCCTATCTGTAATTTTACTTTTCTACCTTTTCATCGTCCTTTAAAAATTGCTCATTTGATAATTGTCTTTCAACAAATATTTTTGTTGTGCAGTACTAACTTCATGAAGAATACTCATTATAAACTGCCATGCTCAATAAGAACATACATATAAAAAATTACCTTACATGTAAATGAATTAAATACTCCAAAGAAAAGACATAGGTTAGGTGAATGGAAGCAAAAATAAGACTCATATATATGCTGTCTACAAGACACCCACTTCAGATCTAGGGATACATACAGACTGAAAGTGAGAGGATGGAAAGAGGTATTCCATGCAAATGGAAATCAAAAGAAAGCTGGAGTAGCAATACTCATATCAGACAAAACAGACTTTAAAATAAAGACTGTTACAAGAGACAAAGAAGGACACTACATAATGATCAAGGGATCAAGCCAAGAAGAAGATATAACAATTGTAAACATATATGCACCCAATGTAGGAACACCCCAATATAAAGACAAATACTAAGAGCCATAAAAGGAGAAATCAACAGTAACACAATAATAGAGGAGGACTTTAACACCCCACTTTCATCAATGGACAGATTAATGAGACAGAACATTAATGAGGAAACACCAGCCTTAAATGTCACATTAGACCAGATTCACATAATTGATATTTATAGAGCATTCCATCCAAAAGCAGCAGAATACACATTCTTCTCAAGTGTACATGGAACATTCTCTAGGATTGATCACATGCTGGGTCACAAAGGAAGCCTCAGTAAAATTTAAAATGTTGAAATCACATTAAGCATCTTTTCTGACTACAACACTATGAGATTAGAAATCAACCACAAGAAAAAGAAACTGTAAAAAACACAAATACTTGGAGGTTAAATAATGTGCTACTAAACAACCAATGGATCACTGAGGAAATCACACAGGAAATAAAAAAATACCTAGAGAAAAATGAAATTACAATGATCCAAAACCTATGGGACACAACAAAAGCAGTTCTAAGAGGGAAGTTTATAGCAATACAATCTTACCTCAGAAAACAAGAAAAATCACAAACAAACACCCTCACCTTACACCTAAAGCATTTAGAGAAAGAAGAACAAACAAAACCCAAAGTAAATAGAAAGAAAAAAATCATAGCAATCAGAGTAGAAATAAATGAAATAGAGACAAAGAAAACAGGAGCAAAGATGAATGAAACCAAAATCTGTTTCTTTGAGAAGATAGCAAAATTGATAAACCTTTAGTGAGACTCGTCAAGAAGAAAAAGGAGAGGACTCAAATCAATAAAATTAGAAATGAAAAAGGAGAAGTTACAATGGACACCACAGAAATGAAAAGGATCATAAGAGATTACAACAAGCAACATTTTGGCAATAAAATGGACAACCTGGAAGAAATGGACAAATTCTTAGAAAGGCATAACCTTCCAAGACTGAAGCAGAAAGAAATAGAAAATATGAACAGACGAATCACAAGTACTGAAATTGAAACTGTGATTCAAAAACTCCCAGCAAACAAAAGTCCAGGACCAGATGGCTTCATGGGCAAATTCTATCAAATATTCAGAGAAGAGTTAACACCTATCCTTCTGAAATTATTCCAAAAAATTGCAAAGGAAAGAATACTCCCAAACTCATTCTGTGAGGCCACCATTACCCTAATGCCAAAACCAGACAAAGATACCACAAAAAAGAAAATGAAAAGCCAAAATCACTGATGAACATAGATGCAAAAATCAAAAAACTAGAAATCTGAATCCAACAATACATTAAAAGGATCATACACCATTATCAAGTGGGATTTATCCCAGGGATTCAAGGATTTTTCAAACTCTGCATATCAAACAGTGTGATACACCACATCAACAAATTAAAGAATAAAAACCATATGAGCATCTCAGTAGATGCAGAAAAAGCTTTTGACAAAATTCAACACCCATTTATGATAAAAACTCTCCAGAGCGTAAGCAAAGAGGGGACATACCTTAATATGATAAGGGTCATGTATGACAAACCTACAGCTAACATACTCAATGGTGAAAAGCTGAAAGCATTTCCTCTAAGATCAGGAACAAGACAAGGATGCCCACTCTCATTGCTTTTATTCAACATAGTCTTGGAAGTACTAGCCAGGGCAATCTGAGTATAAAAAGAAATAAAAGGAATCCAGATTGGAAAAGAAGTAAAACTGTCACTGTTTGCAGATAAGATGATACCAGAAATCTACTAGAGTTAATCAATGGATTTGGTAAAATTGAAGGATATAAAATTAATACAAAGAAAACTGTTGCACTTCTATGCCCTAACAATGAAATATCAGAAAAAGAAATTAAAGAAGCAATCCCATTTACCATTGCATCAAAAAGAATAAAATACCTAGGAATAAATCTACCTAAGAAAACAAAAGACCTGTACTTTGTAAACTTTCAGATGTTAATGAAATAAATCGAAGATAACACAAACAGATGGAAAGATATACCATGTTCTTGGAATGGAAGAGTCAATATTGTGAAAATGACTATTCTGTCCAAGGCAATCTACAGATGCAATGCAATCCCTATCAAATTACCAATGATATTTTTCACAAAACTGGAACAAAAAAATCTTAAAATTTGTATGGAGACACAAAAGACCCCAAATAGCAAAAACAATCTTGGGAAAGTAAAAAGAAGCAAGAGGAATCAAGCTCCCTGACTTCAGACTATAATACAAAGCTACAATAATCAATACAATATGGTACTGGCACAAAAACAGAAATATAGATCAATGGAACAGAATAGAAAACCCAGAAATGAACCCATTCACCTATGGTCAATTAATCTATGACAAATAAGGCAAGACTATACAATGGAGGAAAGACAGTCTCTTCAATAAATGGCACTGGGAAAACTGAACAGCTACATGTAAAGGAATGTAAAACATTCTTTTACATTCTTTAAAAGAATGCAAAAACACCATACATAAAAATAAATTCCAAAGGGATTAAGGATCTAAATGTAAAACCAGATATTATAAAACTCTTAGAGGAAAACAGACAGAACACATTTTGACATAAATCACAGCAATGTCTTTTTCAAGCTGTCTCCTAGAGTAATGGAAATAAAAACAAAACAAACAAACAAAAAAACAAATGGGACCTAATTAAACTCAAAAGCTTTTGAACAGCAAAGGAAACCATAAACAAAGCAAAAATACAACACAGAGAATGGGAGAAAATATTTGCAAATGATGCTACTGACAACGGATTAATCTCCAAAATGTACAAACAGCTCATGCAGCTCAATAGCAGAAAAGAAAAATCAAAAACTGGGCAGAAGACCTAAATAGACATTTCTCCAAAGAAGACATAAAGATGGCTAAGAGGCACATGAAAAGATGCTCAACATTGCTAATTATTAGAGAAAAGCAAATCAAATCTACAGTGAGGTATCACCTCACACCAGTCAGAATGGCCATCATCAAAATATCTACAAACAATAAGTACTGGAAAGGGTGTGGAGAAAAGGGAACCCTCTTGCACTGTTGGTGGGAATGTAAATTGATACAGCCACTATGGAGAACAGTATGGAGGTTCCTTAAGAAACTAAAAATACAGCTACCATATGATCCAGCAATCCTACTCCTGGACATATATCCAGAGAAAAACATGGTTTGAAGAGATACATGCACCCCAATGTTCATTGAATCACGGTTTAGAATAGCCAGTACATGGAAGCAACTTAAATGTCCATCGACAGACGAATGGATAAAGAAGTGATACATATATGCAATGGAATATTACTCAGCCATTAAAAAGAATGAGATAATGCCATTTGCAGCCACATGGCTGGACCTGGAGATTACCATACTAAGTGAAGTAAGTCAGACAGAGAAAGACAAATATCATATGATATCGCTTATATGAAGAATCTAAAAAAAAAAGATACAAATGAACTTATTTACAAAACAGAAACAGACTCACAGACTTAGAGAATGAATTTATGGTTTCTGGGGGGAAGGGTGGGGGAGGGATGGCTTGGGATTTGGGGATTGAAATGTACACACTACTATATTTAAAATAGATACCCAACAAGGACCTAATGTATAGCACAGGGAGCTCTGCTCAATATTCTGTAATAACCTGAATGTGACTAGAATTTGAAAAAGAGTAGATACATGTATATGTAAAAAAATTTTTAAATTAAAATAAAAGAATAAATAGGGATAATACCAAATGCTGGAAAGGAATTAGAAACTGGATCACTCACATATTGCTGGTGGGTATAAAAAATGGTCCAGCCTCTCTAGAAAACAGCAAAACAGTTTCTTACAAAACTGAATATACCATTCAGCTCAGCTATTGCACTCTTGAGCATTTATCCCAGAGAAATAAAAACATGCATTCACCCCAAAAATAAAAAAAAAAAATAAACTGCCATGCTCTAAATTCCCTTAGGTTAGAAAATTTGAATGGAAGATTGGTAGGTGGCTGAGCAAAGCTTTAAAATGACTTGAAGTCCTAGATAAAAACTCACAGATTCACTTCATAGGCCCACACCATAATTAAGGACTGCTGCCACATATCAATGAACAGAAATGGGATACTAGACAGGATACCAACATAAGTTGTCAATACCTGTGAACAAGTCAAGGATCTAGGTACTGAAACTGAAGTGCAAGCATTGAGCTTCGATACAAGGAATAAGATCCCAGTTGGGGTAAAATCAGGCACTAGATGAGAACAGTCATTGTGCTGCTGAAGTGTGGAAGAACCTGACCAGCCTTCCCTAGTTCCTCCTCATTAGAAACAGAATTATTGGTCCCAGACTAGGGCAAAGCCATTCCTGATGGTTGAGACTAAATGGCCATGGAACTGAAAGGATGTGGAGGTAAAACGCCAAGCAGATGACCTCCACCAGGAGTAGCAAAATAAATATTTAACACAAACAAGGAAAATAATAACAAATGTGTGAAACTGGCTGATATTAGGAAAATAGGTGCCCAGAGTCTTGTACTACAACCAAGTATAACATCTGCCTACTTATATTGCCTTTCAAAATACCATGTAGACCAAGCAAAACCTGTCCATAGCTAGAATACTACCACCAGTTTACAACTACTGGCCTGCTAACTCTAGTCTTGCCTCTCTGCCCTATTTTATATTTTCAGTTTCAGGTTATTTGCCCCCATAATCTCCAGAAACTATACTTGGACCACATTCCTCTAGACTTCTTGCATCATCCATAGCCTTGGAAATAACATGAGTTTTGGACATCCTGCATATTTTTTCTCTATAATTATATCCTTGTCCTTTCCTGTTCATCTAGCTTCTGACCAAATTTTATCCTTACCATTCATTTTCTACATATCTTGAGCTTGGCTTGTTGCTTTGATTCTGATTCAGTCTTTTTCTGATTCCTGACTACAGTCTATTTCCTAAAATTTTGTCTAAAACTAAACTCCGGTTCTAGCTCCTTGAATGGCATCCATAAATCTGCTGCAGCAACATGATAGAACATTTGTTGGATACCTACATTGTGACAAGATTGACACTTAACAGTGTGAATTAGGTGTTTGAATGTAAACTATGAATTCACTCTCTTCCAAAGCCTAGATTTCTTCTCCTACTCACTCCACTCCAAAGGACTGGCATACCCTTGACTTTTAAATTACCTCTTAGCTATAGCAGATTTTTCTTTCTTTTGAAGACATAGTAATCGGTGAATGTTAGCTTGAGCAGATTAACAGAGGTGTGAATTAACATGATACTTCTTCCAAGTCACCTCCTATAAACAGCATCATAACCTAGTAGTCATACCGAAATTCCCAAAATTAGTCAGCATGATAGCTAAAGAGAGGAGATATATTTCCTCAGATTCATCCATACCAAAGGAAACTGTAATTCTTTTTCTTCCCAATAAAATTAAATGCAAAAAAAATTATGAAAAAAATAGATACTAATTCTAAGATCCTGCAAAATCTCACCAGATTTCAGTCCTGAAGAAAACAAGATCCATGTAGGAATTGCTGCCGAAATTTCTTGACAACTCTCTGTTCATGCTGTTTTGTGAAATATTTCTCTTGCCAACAGGAACAATAGAAAGTGCAGGTGTGCATTAGTCATTGAGGTCTAGCAGAAAACCAGCCCCCACCCACAGTTTCCAGGTGCAGAAGGAATCAGGGCATGACTTGTGAGATGTGACCATTAGAGAGAGCACTGAACTAAAGCACCTGGAAAATTCCTTTTAAGAGATGCCAGAGCTTGATGTGTAAGAGGACTAATGGCAGTGCTGATCTGTGGGTGTGGCTAAAAAGACAATAGGGGGATTAACAATCCCTTTTACACTGGACAAGCTGGAAAACTGTTCATTGACTAGTGGCAGCAACTGCTATTTGTCACTCTTTGTCTTGGATTCCTAGCCAGTTCAAAGCCCTGGCTGAGCTGCTTTCCCATTCAAAGGTTTTGACCTGGGGGACAGAATACTTGTCAGCTTTTAATTAGTGCTCTGCAAGTCTTAGTGCCACAGTCTTAATCATTGCTTTCCAGGACATTCACCTGTTCCTTTTTTGGACCTTTCCCTTGTTGAATACACTGGGAACTCTTGCCTATTTTAGCTGTTGTGTGATCTAATTCTGGCCCTTTAAACCTATAGTATCCACCTAAAAACCATGTTCCCTAATGATGGACCACAAATACCTACTTAATTGGTTGCAATAATTTTGGAAATCTTCCCCCCCCCCC
>NW_021703779.1:84342332-84472712 GCF_005190385.1 Monodon monoceros
CAATAGGAGAGAAAAGTTTTCTCTTCTGTTTGGATTATGAAACATGACAGTAGCCTTAGAGCCACCTTTCCCACTGTATAGAAAAAGCCTGAATAAAAAAAAAATAAGACCAGTATACAAAGAGAAATTTATTTTAAAGATAGAAAAAGAGACCAACCCCTGACAACATCTTATGAGCCCCTTCTTCCAGATGGGCCTCAAGCCAGAATCCACTCTTGGACATCACAGTTATATGAGTCAAGAAAATCCTTTTGGCTTAAGCTAATTTTTTGTTAAATTTTTGTTACAACCAAAAGATTATTCACTAAATTTCAACTTCCTCTCCTACAATAGTAAGACAATGTCATTTGTTTTTAAGAAAGAATAAAAACACTGTTCAAGACTCTAATTTGGAATCATGGCAGCTACTACTACCAAATTGCTTACAATAATAGAAGCATTTGCACATACATAAATATACTGAAATCTTAAAATTTTATATCTTGAGAAGTAAAATAAAACATTGATTACAAATCCATGGAATGTTCAATGTTCAGCAAGAATAATTTTTGCACATGCATCAAAATAAGTATATAATGGAACCTTATTCATGTGACTATTTAATCAGAGATTTTCCATTGTAAACCAAGATAGATAATGTTAGAGAGTTTGGGGGTACTGTATTTTATGTAATTTTAAATTTATTGTAACTCTTTGGTAACATTTAGCTGGATGTAGCAGGAAGACATATCTGTCTTTTGCATAACATGTATTTGGTGAGACTCCATCAAAACTAAACTCATAATAAGCCATATCACCCCCAACTACTCTCTGTCTATGTATTAAATAGATATCCCTCACAGAATATGAGAATCTTTCATATTTTATGCATTTAAAATGTGGTCACTTAATAATAACATGACATTTGCTCCTAACTATGACAGAGTTAGTAGTAGTAAAATAACCATCCCATTAAAAAAACAAAAGCTAGAAAAGCTAGACAACATATAAAAAAGAATCTGTCTGAAGGTTTCAAAGACTTTCCAAGGTAGGCAAGGTTGGAGGTGGCCAAGTTCCCAGAGAGAAGAGAAACTCACTGAGGTGAGACCATTATTCTGTATTCCTGGGATCATTTGTCAATTCATATCCTGCACAGAGCTAGAATCTAAGCTGACCAGAGAGCAGTTGAAGTGCTGAGTGAAGTTATCATCTGCATAATGGATTTGGGTAGGCAAATTTGGAGTTCAATACCCTACAAAGATGAGGAGCTCTGGGAAATTCACCAGGCTCAGTTGGGATCCCTAGAGAGAAAGGCCCTAGGAGAGACAAAAAAACACATGTAGACCTCGCTATATAGTGTTTGAAATCAGGCCTTAATTCAGCTCAGCTCAGGAATGGATTAAGATAATCAGCTTCTACTCTGGCTACTTGTCAAAAGATATAGTGTATTCTCTCTGGAAGAATATCACATTATAGAGAACCTCTATAGTTTTTCACATATAATGTCTAATATTCAATCAAAAATGAATTTACCAGAAGAGTGAAAGCAGCTAAACAGAAGACTAGTGCACTAGGAGATAAATTAGTAAGAAATACCCATGCTGACTTGTGCTTAAAATAAAGAATTAAAAATATAGAAATTTATAAGAAACATATAGGATATGATAAAAAGGCCACAAATATTGCCAAATATAGTCATCTTAGAGAAGGAAGATGAAAAGAAGTGGACAGATGTAATATTTAAAGAGGTAATGATCAAGAATTTTCTGAAATTGATTGAAGGCATCAAACCAATGAGTTAAGGAATGCTTCAAGCACGAAGCAGAAAAAAATACCAAGAAATTCACATTTAATCCTATCAGAGTAAAATTATTGAAAATCAAAGGAAAAGGAAAAATTAAGCAGGTACAGAAGAAAAAACAATTACTATCAAATGAATAAGTCTGACAACCAACTTCTCAAAAGAGTGATGGAAGCCAGAAGACAATGGAATAATATATTAAAAGTGCTAAATGAAAATAACAGCCAATCTAGAATTCTATAATCAGAAAAAAAAATAGCCTTGAAAACTGAAGGCAAAATGAAAGCATTTCTAGACAAATAAAACAGATTTTATAATCAATATGCTCACACCAAAAAATCCCAAAGAGGGTTCTTTGGGCAAAAGGAAATGATCACAGATGGGTACACAGAAATTCAAGAAGGAACAAAAAAATAACTAAAAGGTTAAATGTATGGATAAATCCGAATCAATATTAGCTATACGAAATAATACTACTACTTAATTGTGGAGTTTAAAATCTATGTATATGGGAAAGGAAATAGTCAATCAACTCCAGGAGGCACAGAGAGTCCATACAGGATAAATCCAAGGAGAAACAAGGCAAGACACATTAATCAAACTATCAAAAATTAAATACAAAGAAAAAATATTATAAGCAGCAAGGGAAAAGCAACAAATAACATACAAGGGAATCCCCATAAGGGTAACAGCTGATCTTTCAGCAGAAACTGTAAGCCAGAAGGGAGTGGCAGGACATATTTAAAGTGATGAAAGGGAAAAACCTACAACCAAGATTACTCTACCCAGCAAGGATATCATTCAACTTCAATGGAGAAATTAAAACTTTTACAGACAAGCAAAAGCTAAGAAAATTCAGCACCACCAAACCAGCTTTGCAACAAATGCTAAAGGAATTTCCCTAGGCAGGAAACACAAAAGAAGGAAAAGACCTACAATAACAAATGCAAAACAATTAAGAAAATGGTAATAAGAACATACATACTGATAATAACCTTAAAGGTAAACAGATTAAATGCTCCAACAAAGATGCAGACTGGCTGAATGTATACAAAAACAAGATTGTATATATGCTATCTACAAGAGATCCACTTCAGATGTAGGGACACATACAGACTGAAAGAGAGAGGATGGAAAAAGATATTCCATGCAAATAGAAATCAAAAGAAAGCTGGAATAGCAATTCTCATATCAGACAAAATAGACTGTAAAATAAACACTGTGACAAGAAACAAAGACAGACACTACATAATGATTAAGGGATCAATCCAAGAAGAATATAAAACAAATGTAAATATTTATGCACCCAACATAGGACCACCTCAATACCTAAGCCAAATGATAAAGCCATAAAAGGGGAAATTGACAGTAACACAATCATAGTAGGTGACTTTAAAACCCCACTTAAACCAATGGACAGATCATCCAAGATGAAAATGAATAAGGAAACACAGGCTTCAAATGACACATTAAACAAGATGGACTTAAATGATATGTATAGGACATTTCATCCAAAAACAACAGAATACACTTTCTTCTCAAGTGTTCATGCAATATTCTACAGGATAGATCATGTCTTGGGTCACAAATCGAGGCTTGGTAAATTTAAGAAAATTGAAATCATATCAAGTATGCTTTCCGATCACAACACTATGAGACAAGACATCAATTACAGGAAAAAAAACTGTAAAAAATACAAACACATGGACGCTAAACAATGCACTACTAAATAACCAAGAGATCACTGAAGAAATCAAAGAGTAAATTTAAAAATACCTATAAACAAATGACAATGAAGAAGTGAGGACCCCAAACCTATGGGATGCAGCAAAAGCAGTTCTAAAAGGGAAGTTTACAGCAATACAATTCTACCTCAAGAAACAAGGAAAATCTCAAATAAACAGCTTAACCTTACACATAAAGCAAATAGAGAAAGAAGAGCAATGAAACAAAAAAACAACCGAAAGTTAGCAGAAGGAAAGAAATCATAAAGATCACAGCAGAAATAAATGAAAAGCAATGAAGTAAATGATAGCAAAGATCAATAAAACTAAAAGCTGGTTGTTTGAGAAGATAAAGAAAATTGATAAACCATTAGCCAGACTCATCAAGTAAAAAAGAGAGAAGACTCAAATCAACAGAATTAGATATGAAAAAGGAAAACTAACAACTGACACTGCAGAAATAAAAAGGATCATGAGAGATTACTACAAGAAACTATATGCCAAAAAAAATGGACAACCTGGAAGAAATGGACAAATTCTTAGAAAAGCACGACCATTGGAGACTGAACCAGGAAGAAATAGAAAATATAAAGAGACCAATCACAAGCACTGAAATTGAGACTGTGATTAAAAATCTTCCTAAAAACAAGAGCCCAGGACCAGATGGCTTCACAGGTAAATTCTATCAAACATTTAGAGAACAACTAACACCTATCCTTCTCAAACTCTTCCAAAACATAGCAGAGGGAGGAGCACTCCCAAATTCATTCTATGTGTCTACCACCACCCTTATATCAAAACCAGACAAAGATGTCACAAAGAAAGAAAACTAGAAACCAATGACACTGATGAACACAGATGCAAAAATCCTCAACAAAATACTAGCAAACAGAATCCAACAGTGCAGTAAAAGGATCATACACCATGATCAAGTGGGGTTTATTCCAGGAATGCAAGGATTCTTCAATATGTGCAAGTCAATCAATGTGATACACCATATTAACAAACTGAAGGACAAAAGCCATATGATAACCTCAATTGAGGCAGAAAAAGCTTTTGACAAAATTCAACACCCATTTATGATAAAAACCCTCCAGAAAGTAGGCATAGAGGGAATTTACCTCAACATAATAAAGACCATATTTGACAAACCTACAGCCTACATCATTCTCGATGGTGAAAAACTGAAACCACTCGCACTAAGATCAGGAACAAGACAAGGTTGCCCACTCTCACCACTATTATGAACATAGTATTGGAAGCTTTAGTCACAGCAATCAGAGAAGAAGAAGGAAAAAAAAAAGCAATACAAATCAGAAAAGAAGACATAAAATTCTCACTGTTTGCAGATGACATGATACTGTACATAGAGAATACTAAACATGCTACCAGAAAACTACTAGCGCTAATCAATGAATTTGGTAAAGTAGCAGGATACAAAATTAATGCACAGAAATCTCCTGCATTCCTATACACTAACAATGAAATCAGAAAAAGAAACTAAGGAAACAATCCCATTCACCATTGCAACAAAAAGTATAAAATACCTCAGAATAAACCTACCTAAGGAGGTAAAAGATCTAATCAAAAAACTATAAGACACTGATCAAAGAAATCAAAGACGACACAAACAGATGGAGAGATATACCATGTCCTAGGATTGGAAGAATCAACATTATGAAAGTGACTATACTACCCAAAGCAATCTACAGATTCAATGCAATCCCCATCAAACTACCAATGGCATTTTTCACAGAACTACAACAAAAAATTTGACAATTTGTATGGAAACACAAAAGAACCCAAAGAGACCACAAAATTTTGAGAAACAAATACAGAGCTGGGGAATCAGCCTCCTTTACTTCAGACTATACAACAAAGCTATAGTAATCAAGACAGTGTGGTACTTGCACAGAAACAGAAGTATAGATCAATGGAACAGGATTGAAAACCCAGAGATAAACCCACACACATATGGTCACCTTATCTTTGATAAAGGAGACAAGAATATACAATGGAGAAGGCAGCCTCTTCAATAAGTGGTTATGGGAAAACTGGACAGCTACATGTAAAAGAAAGTAATTAGAATACTCCCTAACACCATACACAAAAAAAAGTTCAAAATGGATTAAAGACCTAAATGTAAGGCCAGACACTATAAAACTCTTAGAGAAAAACATAGGCAGGACACTCTATGACATAAATCACAGCAAGATCCTTTTGACCCACCTCCTAGAGAAATGGAAATAAAAACAAAAAATAAACAAGTGGGACCTAATGAAACTTAAAAGCTTTTGCACAGCAAAGGAAATCATGATCAAGGTGAAAAGACAATCCTCAGAATGGGAAAATCATTTGCAAATGAAGCAACTGAAAAAGAATTAATCTCCAAAATATATGAGCAGCTCATGCAGCTCAATATCAAGAAAATAAAAAACACAAGCCAAAAATGGGCAGAAGACCTTAATAGACATTTCTCCCAAGAAGATATACAGATTGCCAACAAACACAGGAAAGGATGCTCAACATCACTAATCATTAGAGAAAAACAAATCAAAACTACAATGTGGTACCATCTTACTCCAGTCAGAATGGCCATCATCAAAAAATCTACAAACAGGGCTTGCCTGGTAGAGCAGTGGTTGAGTCCGCCTCCCGATGCAGGGGACACGGGTTCGTGCCCCGGTCCAGGAAGATCCCACATGCCATGGAGCAGCGGCTAGGCCTGTGAGCCATGGCCGCTGAGCCTGCATGTCCAGAGCCTGTGCTCCACAACGTGAGAGGCCACAACAATGAGAGGCCCGCGTACCGCAAAAAAAAAAAATCTACAAACAATAAATGCTGGAGAGAGTGTGGAGAAAAGGGAACCCTCTTGCACTGTTGGTGGGAATATAAATTGACACAGCCACTATGGAGAACACTATGGAGGTTCCTTAGAAAACTAATAATAGAACTACCATACAACCCAGCAATCTCACTACTGGACCTATAGCCTGAGAAAACCATAATTCAAAAGGAGTCATGTACTAAAATGTTCATTGCAGCTTTATTTACAATAGCCAGGACACGGAAGCAACCTAAGTGTCCATTGACAGATGAATGGATAAAGAAGATGTGGCACATATAAACAATGGAATATTACTCAGCCATAAAAGAAATGAAATTGAGTTTTTTGTAATGAGGTGATTGGACCTAGAGTGTGTCATACAGAGTGAAGTAAATCAGAAAGAGGAAAATAAATACTGTATGCTAACACATATATATGGAAACTAAAAAAAAAATGGTTCTGAAGAACCTAGGGGCAGGACAGGAATAAAGTCACAGATATAGATAATGGACTTGAGGATATGGGGAAGGGGAAGGGTTAGCTGGGATGAAGTGAGAGAGTGGCATGGACATATATACACCACCAAATGTAAAGTAAATTGCTAGTGGGAAGCAGCTGCATAGCACAGGGAGATCAGCTCTGTGCTTTGTGACTATATAGAGGTGTGGGTTAGGGAGGGTGGGAGGGAGACACAAGAGGGAGGGGTTATGGGGATATATGTATACGTATAACTGATTCACTTTGTTATACAGCAGAAACTAACACACCATTCTAAAGCAATTATACTCTAATAAAGGTGTTTAAAAAATAAAAATAAATAAAATCTACGTATAATTAAAATAAATGATTACAATAAAGAAAATGTGGAAGCATTATTAGAATTCTTATTATAAATATTTAAAGTATAAAGTCCTATGGTTATCTGAGAAGTGCTCAAATACTAAATTATATTAACGTCTATACAATGTATGATGTAATCTCTAGTGTAACTACTAAAGAATGGTGAAAGGGTACAAAAATAGCAAGCAGTTAGAGGGTGAAGTGGAATAATAAAAATATTTGATTCAAAATAAGGCAAAATGAATGGGAAATGATAATAGAAAATGTTGAATAAATATGAAACAAATGGCAAGATTATAACTTAAACCAAAATATATCAATAATTATATTAATATTTCATAGGACTAGACACTCTAATAAAAGTACAGTGGAGAAATCCTGCTGCTTATTATGGGAAGTCATTAGCATTTATAAGAATGGTCCACTGCAGCTATAGGAGACCTCAAAGATGGATCTAGGGTATATGAAGTAGAGCATCAACATTTGCTACATTATTAAGTTTACTCTTTGTTATGTGTATCTATTTATACATGAAATAAATATATATGTGCAGCAAAGACATGAACAAAAATGTTCATAGCAGCAATATACATGAGACAAAATCTGGAAACAACCCAAAAATCCATAAATAGTAGAGTGGATAAATGAAATTGGCATTGTCATACAGTGAAATATTATATGAGTATAAACTATAGCTACACCCAATAATACAGTTAAAGCTCTCAGATTTTATTCAGCTAAAATAAAACAGATACAAAAAAAGCGTATAATGTATGACTCAGTTAAATGAATTTCAAAAAAGGGGCAAAACTAGTAAATTGGAATATAAGTCAGAATAGCAATTTGGGGAGTAGCGACTGAGAGGCAATGCCAGCTGGGATACTGATAATGAATTATTTTTATCTCAGTAGCGGTTTTGTGAGTGTGTTCATTTTGTTAAGAATTCACTGCTCTTGCTTGACACTAATGATTTGTGAATTTTCCAGTATGTGTATTATACTTTAATATAAAGTTTTTTAAAACAAGAATCATTCACATAGGAAGGGTAATATATGGAAGGACATTTCAATCATTCCTTTATTGTTTCAATAGTTATTTATGGAGCACCTATTATAAACCAATTACCATTATAGCATTAAGAAAAAATTATAAATACTGATTCTGGAAGTTTTTATTTTAGTGACCTTAGGAAACAAGTTCTTTGACCCTTTTCTTCTGTAAAAACAAGCAGGTTATGCCTAATCAGTTCTAGGGTCTTTTCCCATTTTAAGATGCTATAAGTAAGTAATATGATCAACAGTCTCCAATGATAGTTTCATTATACCATTCATTAGCAATAGGCCAAATGTGTCTTTGTTCATCACTACAAAGACATTCTGCTCTTTGCCCTTTTTCACGGAAATAGAAAAAGAGTCATTTCCAGTATCGTTATTCTTATTTCTAAAAAAATGACAAAATAACTGCTCTTTTTTACCCTGAGCATCATTGACTCTGGCTTGTCACTGTTTTCATACTGCAGACAGACAACGGGTCTTCAAAGATATGTTCCCTGGGATGAATACACTCAAAACATGTTATTCTTTTCTCTTTGTGCAACTAAGAAACAAATAAATGGATTTAACTCTAACTTTCTTTGGGATTTAGCCTCTAGACTAAGACCAAGAGCTATTAATTTTAGTCCAAAATAAAAATTTGTTATTTGGCTGTGAATTTCAAAGGTGAGAAAAATGGAACTACCTCTATAAATGACAGCTCTAACGTTTTCATGAGTGATCTTGTATCTCATCTGCAGTCAGATCAAGCATAATATCATGTGCTTTATATATTCAAATTAATGATTCTATTAAAGAGGAGACTTCTACAGGTCTGTGGTGCCAGACCTCCACACAGGGAAAATAGTTGACTGCTTGCATTGGCTAGCCACCAAGGAGAAGGTGTAGGAGTAGAAAGCAATGTCAATGACTTTGTAGTACATTAGGAAAAGATGCCCCGTGTGCCTGGCCCTTAGGCTGGCCCTGCCCAGGGTGGAGGGGTGTTACAGCTTCATTAGGGTGAAGCTAAAGAACAAGTTCTGAGCCTGGATCTCTCTGCCCTGGGGCATCACCAAAAGGAAACCTTCCTTCAGCAGCTCCCAGCTCTTCCACACAGAGTCCACACACAGGATGGGGAGGTAGATCTCCCCCTGGAACAAGACCAGGTCAATCACAGGCCATATATAGTTTGAGGTTCCCTAAAAACCTTTACCTCAGCCCCACAATACCACAATTTGTAAAGAAACCCATTAATCAATCTAGAGAACAAATCTGAAGTCAAATTCAAGACATTGGCTCACACTAATAAAAAGCAACCCAATTGCAGCAGCCAAGTAATGAAGCCATGATAGGAGTCCACAGATCTAGACTAGGCAAGAGGATTCAAGCAGAATCAAAGTATCAGCATAAAGGTAAAATTAACATCATTATCAAGAGCACAGGTGTTCCTGTTCTGGAATACATTCCAGAGTGAGAGGTCAGACTATCCTCAAGAACCTAGTGAGATTTACTTAACAGACTAAGTGGACTTTGAAAGCAAATCAGAGGAGAGGATAATAAATTAGGAAATGTCAGCCTTTGTGGCTTTTTCCCTACTTAAATTACCTTTCTTGGTGGAGCAGATAAGATTGGGCAAATGTATGCTACTTCCTGTTGTGACATAATTCTTCATAGATACCTTGTGCTTCTGCACTTCTAGTGAGCATAGGCACTAACTGCCTTTGTTCCATACTATCTTTACAAAGATGTTTGTATAGTTAATAGTCTTAAAAGATATTGCTAGTGTCAGCCTCTGGAACAAAGACAAGATATATTTACTGTTGTTTTTTAAAGAGTTGGGTTCCCTAAGCCCAGGATTCCTCTCCTGTAACCTACCTACTCCATGTGCAAATATCACTTAGCCCTCTTTATATTGCCCTATGGGAACTGGGGATAAGGAAACCAATGCAAAGAAATGTTGGTACTCTGTCCTTTGTCTCTGACCCAGCAACTCTCTGTCTTTTAATAGCATACATGATACTGTAGCACCCTGCAAGTAGGGTAAAATCTCCAACACTCACAGTTCTTGACAATACCTAAGGAAACGCTTTATAGGTGCCGGTAGCTGGGATCCATTTCACCCTTCTAGGCAATAATAATAATAAATAACAATAAAAGTAATAATAAAAGAAGTTAACATATTCTTAACATTTATTATATGGCTAATTGGTGACTATGTTTTTGGAATTGGCAGTTGTTAAATGGATGTCCTCAGATGGTAAGGTGATTTATCTGATTGATTCCACTAGTGAATAAGACAAGATAGAATCTTATAAACAATAGAAGAGAGGTTTGAATTAACTGCTTTTGGTGGTTTAGATAAGAATAACAACTACCAATAACTGAATAATTACTAAGTGCCAGATCCTGAACTGATTGATCATATTTTTGGTCATATCTCATTTGATCTTCACAGAAAGATCTCATGAGGTAGGTACTACCATTGTTCCCATTTTAAATTTGTAGAAACTGGAACTTAGTTAAATGGCCAGCCCAAGGTCTTACATTTACTAAGCGGCAAAGATCTGACAAATGTCGATTTTATCAAGGCCAATGTAACGTACTTATTAGCCATTAATACTGGTGTTCAAATAATAGACTACTTTGATTTTGACTAACATTTGTTTATTGCTACAGTTAAATTTTTTATCCGAGGCAAGTTCCTCACTTTTCTTGCTGTAATTCCATCCTTGGACATAATTACCATTTAAAAAATATTTGTTTACTGAATAAATAAATATATAAAGGGCCTTGACACATTAGTTGCACTGGCTGACTCAGTATAGAATTGCTGCTGAATGAATGAATGAAGGGAGGGAAGAAGGAAAGAATAAACATTTACTGAGTGTCAGGCATTGAGATAGGTACTTTTTTTACTTTGATCAGTTAGCCACTTACCAAAACAACCCACCATACTGGTACATTTTTTAAAAGAAGGAGACATTCTTTTTAACACCGTGAGTGATAAGTCAAGTTAATATCATGTACACCCTAATATGATATGAATGAAAAAAGTCATGTCACCTCTGCAGTATTCTTCCCCAAAATCTATAACTCTAGTCCAATCATGAGAAGTCATCATCCAAATTCCAAATTGACAATTTTACAATCTACCTTGCTCAGTATTCTTCAAAAATATCAAAGTTATGAAAAACAAGGAAAGACCCCCAAAATGCCATAGACTAGAGGAAACTAATGAGACATGATGACTAAATAAAATTTGAAATCCTGGACTGCATCCTGAACAGAAAAAGAACATTGGTGGGAAGACTGGTGAAATCCAAATAAAATGTAGAACTTATCTAGTAATAATGTATCAATGTTAATTTCTTAGTTTTGATAAATTCACCATGGTTCTATAAGGTTTTAACATGAAGGGAAGTTGGGTAAAAGATATACAAGTACTTTCTCAACTATTTTTACCACTTTTGTGTAAATAAAATTATTTCAAAAGTTAAAAGTTAAAATAAGGAAGGGGAAGGGCAAAAGAGGATCACTTTGCTAACAATTAGGGATTTTCTGGAGAAAAACGTAAAGGTTTCTAAGAGAGCTGGAAGAGTATATAAAACAACACAAACACATCACAAGTCTGTCTAGGGCTATAATGTTTCCGGTCTATAAACTTCTAAAAGAGTTTTTTAAAAGCTGCTAGGCCTGCTAGAGTCTCTTTTCCCAGCTTTATAACTGTCTTCATCATGCTTCTTCCTGCAATGTTTTAGTTAAAGACAAAATCAAATGAAAAAGCACACAACAATGTACAATTCTAACAAACTCCCCCTTCCAACCCACTTGTGATGAATATTATGTTCCCTAGCCTATGAATGTTCATGCTGGCTTTCTGAGTTCTGAGAAACATTAGATCTCCCTGAGAATGCTAAAGGTAGTTGTAAGAAAAAGACTCTCTCGATGAAGTGTCTTTTGCTACATTTAAGACACTTTGGAAAGTCAAGTTGTTGTAAGAGGTAATGTTGTGAAGAAAAATAAGATTGTCCTGTAGCTGATATGCCACAGTAGCTGCATGGCCATCTGGTCTGGTTTTGAATCATCCTTAGTGATTCGCAGGAAAACAAAATAATGAAATCACCACATAGCTTTAAATTCCAAATCCATGTCAGCTTTGCCAAGTGCTGCCCCATATGTAGAAGGGAACAGCATGCAGGCAGACTGGCTCCAGCCTGACTCAAGCTGTAACATATTTGCCTGTGCCTATTATTGATAGCTCCCTTACCAAGCTTGTTTTGCTAAATCAGCTTGCAACCTTTAATATTGCTTATTTCTTTCATGGCACAGGTCCTCTGAACAGGAAATTCTTACATAAGCAGCTGCCAAGACAGCATCAATTATTCTCATCTTGGGGACTTATTAACCAGGGACCAAACCTTCTAAAAACAAGTCTGAAAGTCTCAGCTACCTGCAGGTTTCTGGGTGACTGGAATGGCTTCCCATGGTTTCCTCTTCACCTCTGATGTCCTAAGAATGAATACCAAGTATCAGCTCTGAATTTCCAAAGTGATGGGTTTTCAGTCTCCTCTATTTTTGAAAGGGCAGAGAGCAGCCCAACTTTTCAAAGTTCTGTCTTTTGCATGGAAAGGCACTAGTATGGAAACACAAAAGACCCAGAATAGCCAAAGCAATCTTGAGAAATAAAAATGGAGCTGGAGGTATCAAGTTCCCTGACTTCAGACTATACTACAAAGCTACAGTAATCAAGACAGTATGGTACTGGCACAAAACCAGAAATATAGATCAATGGAACAGGATAGAAAGCCCAGAGATAAACCCACACACATATGGTCACCTTATTTTTGATAAAGGAGGCAAGAATATACAATGGAGAAAAGACAGCCTCTTCAACAAGTGGTACTGGGAACACTGGACAGCTACATGTAAAAGAATGAAATTAGAACACTCCCTAAAACCATACAAAAAAAAATCAAAATGGATGAAAGACCTAAATGTAAGGGCAGCCACTGTCAAACTCTTAGAGGAAAGCATAGGCAGAACATTCTATGACATAAATCACAGCAAGATCCTTTTTGACCCACCTCCTAGAGAAATGGAAATGAAAACAAACAAGCAAAAAAAAAAAAAAAACAAATGGGATCTAATGAAACTTAAAAGCTTTTGCACAGCAAAGGAAATCATAAACAAGACCAAAAGACAACCCTCAGAATGGGAGAAAATATTTTCAAATGAAGCAACTGACAAAGGATTAACCTCCAAAATTTAAAAGCAGCTCATGCAGCTCCATATCAACAAAACAAACAACCTAATCCAAAAATGGGCAGAAGATCTAAATAGACATTTCTCCAAAGAAGATACACAGATTGCCAACAAACACATGAAAGAATGCTCAACATCACTAATCATTAAAGAAATGCAAATCAAAACTACAATGAGGTATCACCTCACACCAGTCAGAATGGCCATCATCAAAAAATCTATGAACTATAAATGCTGAAGAGGGTGTGGAGAAAAGGGAACCCTCTTGCCGTGTTGGTGGGAATGTAAATTGATACAGCCACTATGGAGAACAATATGGAGGTTCCTTATAAAACCAAAACTAGAACTACCATACGACCCAGAAATCCCACTACTGGGCCTATACCCTGAGAAAACCATAATTCAAAAAGAGTCATGTACCACAATGTTCATTGCAGCTCTATTTACAATAGCCAGGACATGGAAGCAACCTAAGTGTCCATTGACAGATGAACGGATATAAAAGATGTGGCGCATATATACAATGGAATATTACTCAGCAATAAAAAGAAACAAAATTGAGTCATTCGTAGTGTGGTGGATGGACCTACAGTTTGTCATACAGAGTGAAGTAAGTCAGAAAGAGACAGACCAATACTGTACACTAACACATATATACAAAATTTAAAAAAAAAACAAAATGGTTCTGAAGAACCTATGGGCAGGACGGGAATAAAGATGCAGATGTAGAGAATGGACTTGAGGACATGGGGAGGGGGAAGGGTAAGCTGGGGCGAAGTGAGAGAGTGGCATGGACTTATCTATACTACCAATTGTAAAATAGCTAGTGGGAAGCAGCCACATAGCACAGGGAGATCAGCTTGGTGCTTTGTGACCACCTAAGAGGGGTGGGTTAGGGAATGTGGGAGGGAGACGCAAAAGGGAGGAGATATGGGGTATATGTATATGTATAGCTGATTCACTATGTTATAAAGCAGAAACTAGCACACCATTTAACAGCAATTATAATCCAATAAAGATGTTAAAAAAAAAAAAAGCCTTGGGCTTCCCTGGTGGCGCAGTGGTTGAGAGTCCGCTTGCCGATGCAGGGGACACGGGTTCGTGCCCCGGTCCGGGAAGATCCCACATGCCACGGAACGGCTGGGCCCGTGAGCCATGGCCGCTGAGCCTGCGCATCCAGAGCCTGTGCTCCGCAACGGGAGAGGCCGCAACAGTGAGAGGCCCACGTACCGCAAAAAAAAAAAAAAAAAAAAAAAAAGCATTCAGAGAAGACAATGCTGCATAGAAACCCATGAAGCCCAGACTTTAACTTACTGTAAAATTAACTCAAAAATAATTTAGAGAAGCCTAAATAGGTGTTACCAAAGAACTTGAGCTTTATAATCAGACAGACCCAAGTTTTTGTCCTGGTTTGACACTCACCAGCTGTGTGATCATAGACAAGTCAGTTAACATTTCTGAGCTTGTTTCCTCAATAGGGATAATTACTGTTAAGTACATCATGATGTTTGCTGTAAAGAAGAAATGAAATAATTCTTGTAAAATACTTGGCATGCTGTCTGGCATCCGGTCCAGCTCATTGAATGATTTCTTATTATTAACTTTTTAATTATTATTCACATTATAATAATTATTTTCATTATTTAATCAGCCTCAAAAATAGACTCTAGCTATTGTAGCACAAATTAAATACAATGAGCAATTTCCAAGTGAAAGGTACTTTTCAGTAGAGACTAGACCATGGAGAAGAACAAACAAAGAAAAGAAATATGATGAACCATTGTAATATTATACTTCACAGCAACAGATTTGAATTCACATCCTGGTTTAACCACCTATCTATCAGCAGTGTGACCTTGAACAAATTATTTAACCTCTCTGAACTTCAGTTTTCTCACCTGAAAAATGAAAATAATAATATTCTTTCACACGGTTTGTAAGATAATATTGTATATGTAAGCCATTTGGCATAAAGCCCAATAGAGCATAGGCATATAGTAAATGTTAGCTCCCTATGCTTCTCTACATTGTATCACCAGCCCAATCAAGTCTTTTTCATTCTCCCTTTATCTTCTCACCTCCAGATATTACAGCAGCATTAGGAATCTCACACTTCAAGGTTTCAGTTTATATATTCAATGGAGAAGCTTATATATATATATACACACACACACACATATACACTTTATTCCAGGGGGTTGACTATTTTCAGAAGGTTCAAATTGGTAAATTATATTTCAGGAGGATCATACAAACCTAGTCCAATCACTAAAAGAGATAGAGGTTAAAAGGTAAGTTTAAATTTATATATATAATTCTCCGAGACAAATTTGGTTGTGATCTGGCCTCATTAACTAAAGAGAATTAGGATTAGTCAGTGCTTGGATTGAAGACCACAGTAAACCATAAAGATTTATTGAGTTGGAAGGCAGCAACTTTCTCTTTGAGTCCCTCTGAGAATGTGAGCTAAGCTAACATTCTAGCATGGTTCTAGTGATATTATTTAAGCCCAGAGCTCACCTACAAGTCATAGAAGTATATTGACTCAGTAAAGCTGGTGACACTGGAAGACAGTAGAATAACAAATACTAATTCCAGTACTCTAACAGGAAATGGTTATTGCTCCCATTACTGCTTCTCTGTTTTTTTTTTCCTTCCTTGGTTCCTCATAGCTGAGTTCAATGGTGACTTGAATTGCAAATCCTAACTATTCCCAGCTCCTGAGCCAATTCAAATTGAAGGAAGTATCAGCAAATTCAGTCTCACCATTCAGTTTAGTTTGGGTTTAGATCAGCCTCCCTGAGATCTAGTGCCTCAGTAAAGATTGCCAAAACTTCTGCATTTTCTCCTAAGTCGTTTTGCTACAAAGGAACAATAAAATTCAGTAGTAGATAGAAGCTATATGCATGGATTCTGGAGTTAGACTGCCTGAGTTCAAATCCTAACTGTCAATTTTTGGTTTTGTGACTTTGGGCAAATTATTTCACTTGCATAGTCTCCAGTTTCATCTATAAAATGTACATAATGATAGCATCTAACTCATAAACTTCTTTAGAGGATTAAAGGTGAGAAGACTTGTAAAGTTCTTAGTGCTTATCACATCATAAGTACTTTAAGTTCATGTTTCAAATAAAAGAAAAAAAGTGCGAGACCCATTTCCTCAAGGAAATGTTTCCCCTTCTCCTTTTGTGATTTGTAGCTCTTCTTTATACCTTTCCCTTCATCCCCAACCCCATGTTGATCTGGTTCAATAACTTCTGCCTAAGCTTCTACCTCAGTCACTACTCTGAACCCCTACTCAGTTAGCCAACCTAGTATCTCAATCCTCTTCCAGGTGTGGGCAGACCTGGAAAGAAATATGAGATGATGAGCACTGAACTACCTAACATCTGACACTTCCATAGCTATGTTCCACCAGAATAACCAAGTCCCCCAATATGTATAGATTTTCCAAATTGTGACTAAGATAGAAAGTCTACCTCTGGAACATTGTGCCTAATTCACCCAGCTGGACCTCTGTAGCCTGCTACCTCTTCCTCCCCTACCTGCCCCTGGATACCAGGAACAAACAAGATGCCAAGTCTGAGGATACAAAGCAGTGTCTAAATTTAAAAATCTCATCATTGCTATGGTACAATTTCAAAAAAAAAAAGGCAAAAATCTGTTTCCCAAATGGATAATCCTGTCTTATTTGAGTAGGGCTCCTGGATGATTGAACAACACCAAAAGGCAAATTGTGATTTTATTCCAGACAGACTACAAAAGTAGAAAGCACCACTCAAGGACTTGAAAAGATATTACACATATGAAAAATGAATAAAATGTTCTCATTTGATGAAGAGAAATTAAGAATAGGAAACAAAGGACTTTGCTGTGTCTACAGTCTGAATAAGGATGTTGCAATAAATTTAAATGTCTTATATAAATTGTGCATTTTTATTTGTAGAGCCTTTTCTTTCCCAGGATCTCAAAGAACTTTGCAAACATTAATTAGCCAATGGTATCTCATTGTGGTATGACTATTACCAATGCCACCTAAATGATGGAACAAGAACAGAGGAAGGTTAAGAAACTTGCCCAAAGCCACATGGGGCAAACTCTGAACAAAAGCCATTTGTTGTTTTTGCGTTTGTAATAATGAGCAAATTAAAAGTGCAATAATTTTCTTTGTAATTCAGAAAGAAATCTCTCTGTTAACAGTCATCCCTAACTATAAGAAAGAAGTCTTTTTAACTTCCCTTAATGTGTATACTTTTTTCAGATAGTACCTAATTATGGTAAATTGCTTCATCCTCTAATTGTTACTGCAAGGCAACTAAACATTGTTATGTTGACTACGAAAGAGTGGATTGTTAATGGCCTTAATCATCAGATAATCTGGTAACATAATCAATGTAACTGAGAGATACCTTGTGGGAAAAAAAAAAGGCAAATCAAATAAGAAACATAGACTTATAAGGGAGTGCTCAATGCTACTGTTTCATGTTTAGTCTGAGAAATAAAAATTCTCATTTCACGAAGAAGCAGAAGGAGATGTTAATGTTGTTTTGTATGCCTAATTGCAAGAACCCCACGTGCCTTGCTGTGTAATGTTGGACTTTCATCACACCAACTTTGAATATCCTCTCCACAGGATATGAAACACCAACATTTTCTCAGCAGATATTTCATCAGAGGAGATCATTTTGCCTGCATCTGCTTCTAACCTGAAAACCTTAAAGGTGGAGGGGCGGGGTGGGGGTGTTCCAAACCTCACCAACTCATGATCTAAAAGAATGAGAGAAAAAGTGAGTTTTAGTTGTTCTTGTCATTTCTGTTGCTTCTGTGGAAAATGGAAGAATTAATTCCCATTAATAGAGATAAGAGTGTGGGAGATGTTGGACTCTAGAAAAATAATAACTAGAACAAAGACCATCAAGCTTTTCTTAAAAATAAATTGAATACAAATATAAGACTCTCAGTAGTTCATGATGAGAATTAATTCTACTATAATTAATTGAAGACAAATATCTACTTGATGTATTAAAAATGAAACAAGAACCCACATGTGCACATTCACACGCACGCACACACACACACACACACAACACTCAAACACAAAAAAAGCAGATATGTGCCCTTTCAAAGAAAATAGGTTACTTCTTGTGTTATTTCTAGTATTCATCAATCAAGTCAGAACTAGGCAAATCTTTTGCAATTTTTAAAAAAATAGCAAATTTGAACTCATGCTAGGTAAATCATATTACATTTAGGTTCTGTTTAATGTTTTAGCTTCTTTTTCTTCTTTCAGCTTAGAAAAACACAAAACATAACTGGAAAATGTTTCTCTGTGATCTGTATTTAAAATAATATTAACATTTGATTGTGCATTCTACATTATTACATGAAAATATTTGTTTGTTTTGAAATAATCGGTAGTTCTTAATCAATTAATCCTTTCAAAATACTTTAAATCTATTAGAGTGGCTGTCAAGCTTTATTTTATTGTCAAGAAAACTAAGTCTCACAGGACTTGACTCAGTAATTAACAGTGTAGGAAGCAACACATTCCTGATCTATGGTAAATCATTCAAATTATAAATATAGACTTTATTCTTAAATCATAACATGTTTAATCTCATTCATTTATATCTGTATCAACAAGGCATTTTAACATATTCATTTATAAATGATATGATTCTAAAATTATTTAATTGGTTAAATACTTTGGTATTAGATACACATTGTTCAAACAACAAAAAGTAAAAATGTCTTCCTCCTAATTTGTTCTCTCTTATCTCCAGTTCACATGCCCCCCAGATGGAATCACTATTATCATTTTTGTTTGCTTGTTTTTCTTTCAAGTGTTTATTATACATTCACAGGCCATTAGAAATCCATATAAATTTTCTCTCTAACTCTTCTACACTAATGGTAGATTATCATTCTACACTTTCTTATTTCTTTACTTAGTAATATTTCTTGGAAATGTTTGCATATTAGTACCTAAAAAGCTTCTTAATCCTTTAGAAAAAAGTCACAGGACAATATCAGCAAGATGGCAGAATAAGGCATTCCAGCACTTGTCTCTCCACAGATAAAAGCAATTTTAAAAACCTCCATCAGTTAAAACGCCTTCATGAGGGCTCTGGAATCCAGGTGAAAAGTTATAGCACCATGGTGGAGCACAGAAATGAGAAAAAACAAATTGAAAAGAGTAAGAAGAATACTTTCACTTGAACCAAGTCACCCATTATTTTAAGCTGGTACAGAATAGCAGCATGAAATATTTCCTTAGCCCACAAGCTCTCCCATGGTGGAAAGAGAGAGCAAAGTGAGCATCTGACTTCCCCAACTTTTCAGGACACTACATGAGAGGTCTGCTTATGTCATGCCCCACCTCGTCCACTGAGGGAATGGTCATGGCTAGATCTCCTGGAGGTAGCTAAGAACAAAGAATAGAGACAGAGGCCATCAACAATCAGTGCACAGACTTCAACAGCCAACTCACACACCTCAACAGTATTCCCAGTAAGTAGCCAGCACATGCATGATCTCTTACTGGGTTAACGGGTGAAAGGCTTTCCCTGCCAAAGCCATTGTGTAAAGTCTGGAAGAGGTTAATTATTCTTCAAATGCATAGATATCAATGCCATCTACAGGGATCATGAAGAATTACAAATAAAGGAAAAACAGCAACAACAAAAAAGCTCCAATAATGAACTTTAAAAGAATGGAGATCTATAAACTACTTGACAAAAATTCAAAATAATTATCTTAAAGAGGCTCAGTGAGCTACAAGAGAAACACAGACAACTAAATGATATCAAGGGAAGAATACATGAACAAAATAAGGAGTTTAACAACAAAACAGAAACCATATAAAAGAATCAAACTCTGGAGCCGAAGAATACAATGACTCAACTGAAAATTCACTAAAGAGTTTTACATCAGACTTGATCAAGCAAAGAAAGAATTAGCAGATTTGAAAGCAGGTCATTTGAAACTCTCCAGTAAGAGGAACAACAAGAAAAAAAAGTGATAAAAAAATAAGAAAGCCAATGATACTTATGGGACACCATCCAGAAAACTAAATTTTACTTAATACTCTGTAATGGCCTATATGGGAAAAGAATCTGAAAAACAGTGGATGTATGTATAACAGATTCACTATGCTGTACATCTGCAACTAACACAACATTGTAAATCAACTATATGTCAATAAAGATTAAAACAAAAACCACAATGATAATAACAAAATTTTAAAAAAACTAAATTACACATGATCAGAATCCCAGAAGGGAAGGGAAAGAGCATGAGGCAGAAAGTTTATTCAAAGAAATAATGACTGAAAAATTTTCAAACCTAGTGAGAAGATGAATACCCAGATTCATAAAGCCAAAAAGGTCCCAAATAGGTTGAATCAAAAAAAGTCTACACCAAGACATATTTTAATTCAATTGGAACAACTCAAAGATAAAAAGAGAATTCTTAAAGCAGCAAGAGAAAGGTGACTTGTCATATACAAGGAAGTAATCATATGACTGTCAGTGGGTTTCTCAGCAGAAATCTTGCAAGACAGAGAGGTATGATACATTTAAAATGCTTTAAAGAACACTGCAAACCAAGAATTATATACCAAGCAAAAATGTTTTTTAAAAGGAAAGAGACATGAAAACTTTCCCAGACAAATACTGAGGGAGTTCATAACCACTACACTGGCCTTAAAAGAAGTACTGAAAGAAGATCTTAAAGTAAAAATGTAAAGATGTTAAAGAGCAACACAAAAGCATAGGAAAGTATAAATCTCACTGTTAAAGGTAAATATAAAGAAAAATACAAAACAGTGTAATAATGTAATGGTACTGCACAAATCAATTTTAATTTTAGTTTAAAAGTTAAAAAACAAAAGTATTAAGAATAATTATAACAACAAAATATGTTAATAGATACACATAAGAAAAAGTAAATTCTGACATCAATAAGTTAAAGTGGGAGGAGAAGGGAATAAAATACAGAGTTTTGTATATGACTGAAACTGTTATCAGCTTACAATAAACTATTATAAAAAGCTTTATGCAAGTGCCATGGTAACCTCAAAGAAAAACTACAGTAAATATAAAAAAAGATAAATAAAAAGAATCCAAGTATATCACTACAAAGCATCATCAAGTAACAAACGAAGGCAGCAAACGAGGAGAGAGGAACAAAAGAACTATAAAACAGAGAGTACAATTAACAAATTTCCAATAGTAAATTCTTTTTTAATTTTTTATTTATTTTTCATGTATTTTTAAATTGAGGTCTAGATGATGTACAATATTATATAGTAAGTTCTTGTACAATATTCTACAGTACAGGAAAATATCTGTAAAAAATACAAACACATGGAGGTTAAACAATACACTCCATAATAACGAAGTGATCACTGAAGAAATCAAAGAGGAAAATAAAAAATACCTAGAACCAAATGACAATGGAGAAAAGACGACCCAAAATCTATGGGATGCAGCAAAAGCAGTTCTAAGAGGGAAGTTTATAGCAATACAGTCCTACCTTAAGAAATAGGAAACATCTCGAATAAACAACCTAACCTTGCACCTAAAGCAATTAGAGAAAGAAGAACAAAAAAAACCCAAAGTTAGCAGAAGGAAAGAAATCATAAAAATCAGATCAGAAATAAATGAAAAAGAAATGAAGGAAACGATAGCAAAGATCAATAAAACTAAAAGCTGGCTCTTCGAGAAGATAAACAAAATAGATAAAGCACTAGCCAGACTCATCAAGAAGAAAAGGGAGAAGACTCAAATCAATAGAATTAAAAATGAAAAAGCAGAAGTAAAAACTGACACTGCAGAAACACAAAAGATCATGAGAGATTACTACAAGCAACTCTATGCCAATAAAATGGACAACCTGGAAGAAATGGACAAATTCTTAGAAATGCACAACCTGCCGAGACTGAACCAGGAAGAAGCAGAAAATATGAACAGACCAATCACAAGCACTGAAATTGAAACTGTGATTAAAAATCTTCCAACAAACAAAAGCCCAGGACCACATAGCTCCACAAGCGAATTCTATCAAACATTTAGAGAAGAGCTTACACCTAGCATTCTCAAACTCTTCTAAAATATAGCAGAAGGAGGAACACTCTCAAACTCATTCTACGAGGCCACGATCACCCTGATACCAAAACCAGACAAGGATGTTAGAAGGAAAGAAAACTACAGGCCAATATCACTGATGAACATAGATGCAAAAATCCTCAACAAAATACTAGCAAACAGAATCCAACAGCACATTAAACAGATCATACACCATGATCAAGTGGGGTTTATTCCAGGAATGCAAGGATTCTTCAATATACGCAAATCAATCAACGTGATACACCATATTAACAAACTGAAGGAGAAAACCATATGATCATCTCAATAGATGCAGAGAAAGCTTTTGACAAAATTCAACACCAATTTCTGATAAAAACCTTGCAGAAAGAAGGCATAGAGGGAACTTCCCTCAACATAATAAAGGCCATATATGACAAACCCACAGCCAACCTCATCCTCAATGGTGAAAAACTGAAAGCATTTCCACTAAGATCAGGAACAAGAAAAGGTTGCCCACTCTCACCACTCTTATTCAAAATAGTTTTGGAAGTTTTAGCCACAGCAATCAGAAAAGAAAAGGAAATAAAAGGAATCCAAATCGGAAAAGAAAAAGTAAAGCTGTCACTGTTTGCAGATGACATGATACTATACATAGAGAATCCTAAGGATGCTACCAGAAAACTACTAGAGCTAATCAATGAATGTGGTAAAGTAGCAGGATACAAAATGAATGCACAGAAATCTCTGGCATTCCTATACACTAATGATGGAAAATCTGAAAGTGAAATCAAGAAAACACTCCCATTTACCATTGCAACAAAAGGAATAAAATATCTAGGAATAAACCAACCTAAGGAGACAAAAGACCTGAATGCAGATTATAAGACACTGATGAAAGAAATTAAAGATGATACAAATAGATGGAGAGATATACCATGTTCTTGGATTGGAGGAATCAACATTGTGAAAGTGACTCTACTACCCAGAGCAATCTACAGATTCAATGCAATCCCTATCAAACTACCACTGGCATATTTCACAGAACTAGAACAAAAAATTTTAAATTTGTATGGAAACACAAAAGACCCCGAATAGCCAAAACAATCTTGAGAATGAAAAACGCAGGTGGAGGAATCAGGCTCCCTGACTTTAGACTATACTACAAAGCTACAGTAAACAAGACAGTATGGTACTGGCACAAAAACAGAAAGATAGATCAATGGATCAGGATAGAAAGCCCAGAGATAAACCCACGCACATATGGTCACATTATCTTTGATAAAGGAGGCAGGAATGTACAGAAGAGAAAGGACAGCCTCTTCAATAAGTGGTGCTGGGAAAACTGGACAGGTACATGTAAAAGTATGAAATTAGAATACTCCCTAACACCATACACAAAACTAAACTCAAAATGGATTAAAGACCCAAATGTAAGTCCAGACACTATCAAACTCTTAGAGGAAAACATAGGCAGGACACTCTATGACATAAATCACAGCAAGATCCTTTTTGACCCACCTCCCAGAGAAATGGAAATAAAAACAAAAATAAACAAATGGGACCTAATGAAACTTCAAAGCTTTTGCACAGCAAAGGAAACCATAACAAGACCAAAAGACAACCCTCAGAATGGGAGAAAATATTTGCAAATGAAGCAACTGACAAACGATTAATCTCCAAAATCTATAAGCAACTCATGCAGCTTAATAACAAATAAACAAGCAACCCTATCCAAAAATGGGCAGAAGACCTAAATAGACATTTCTGCAAAGAAGATATACAGACTGCCAACAAACACATGAAAGAATGCTCAACATCACTAATCATTAGAGAAATGCAAACCAAAACTACACTGAGATATCATCTCACACCAGTCAGAATGGCCATCATCAAAAAATCTAGAAACAATAAATGCTGGAGAGGGTATGGAGAAAAGGGAACACTCCTGCACTGCTAGTGGGAATGTGAATTGGTACAGCCACTATGGGGAACAGTATGGTGGTTCCTTTAAAAACTACAAATAGAACTACCATATGACCCAGCAGTCCCACTACTGGGCATATACCCTGAGAAAACCATAATTCAAAAAGAGTCACGTACCAAAATTTTCATTTCAGCTCTATTTACGATAGCCCAGAGATGGAGACAACCTAAGTGCCCACCATCGGATGAATGGATAAAGAAGATGTGGCACATATATGCCATGGAATATTACTCAGCCATAAAGAGAAACGAAATTGAGTTATTTGTAATGAGGTGGGTAGCCCTAGAATCTGTCCTACAGAGTGAAGTAAGTCAGAAAGAGAAAGACAAATACCGTATGCTAACACATGTATATGGAATTTAAGGGAAAAAATGTCATGAAGAACCTAGGGGTAAGACAGGAATAAAGACACAGACCTACTGGAGAACAGACTTGAGGATATGGGGAGGGGGAAGGGTGAGCTGTGACAAAGCGAAAGAGAGGCATGGGCATATATACACTACAAAACATAAGGTAGATAGCTAGTGGGAAGCAGCCGCAAAGCACAGGGATATCAGCTCAGTGCTTTGTGACAGCCTAGAGGGGTGGGATAGGGAGGGTGAGAGGGAGGGAGACGTAAGAGGGAAGAGATATGGGAACATATGTATATGTATAACTGGTTCACTTTATTATAAAGCAGAAACGAACACACCATTGTAAAGCAATTATACCCCAATAAAGATGTTAAAAAAAATACTACCAATAGAACTACCATATGACCCAGCAATCCCACTACTGGGCATATACCCTGAGAAAACCATAATTCAAAAAGAGTCATGTACCAAAATGTTCTTTGCAGCCCTATTTACAATAGCCTGGAGATGGAAACAACCTATGTGTCCATCATCGGATGAATGAATAAAGAAGATGTGACACATATATACAATGGAATATTTCTCAGCCATAAAAAGAAATGAAATTGAGCTATTTGTAATGAGGTGGATAGACCTAGAGTCTGTCATACAGAGTGAAGTAAGTCAGAAAGAGAAAGACAAAAACCATATGCTAACACATATATATGGAATTTACGGAAAAAATTTCATGAAAAACCTAGGGGTAAGACAGGAATAAAGACACAGACCTACTAGAGAATGGACTTGAGGATATGGGGAGGGGGAATGGTAAGCTGTGACAAAGTGAGAGAGAGGCATGGACATATATACACTACCAAACGTAAGGTGGATAGCTAGTGGGAAGCAGCTGCATAGCACAGGGAGATCAGCTCCATGCTTTTTGATCACCTGGAGGGGTGGGATAGGGAAGGTGGGAGGGCGGGAGACACAAGAGGGAAGAGATATGGGAACATATGTATATATATAACTGATTCATTTTGTTGTAAAGCAGAAACTAACACGCCATTGTAAAGCAATTATACTCCAATAAAGATGTTTAAAAAATATATTTATATTCTATAGTAAATTCTGACTTATCAATATTTACTGTGAATGAAAATGTGTTAAACTCACCAATCAAAAGAGTGGCTGAAAGAATTTTTACAGAAAATAAGATCCAACTGTATGCTACCTACAAGGGATTCAAATTTCTTGAAAGAGATTTACTTGAGATTTAAGAACACACATAGGCTGAAAGTGAAGGGATGGAAAAATATACACCATGTAAATGGTAAACAAGAGAGCAGGAGTAGCTACACCTATACCAGACAAATACACTTTAGGTCAAAAAGTGTCATAAGAGACAAAGTAGGACATTACATAATGATAAAAGGTTCAGTTCAACAATAAGATATAATAATTGCAAATGCATATGTACCTCACATCTGAGCACCTAACAATATAAAGATAGCATCAAAAGTACTGAAGGGAAAAAGAGACAGCAGTACAATTATAGTAGGGGACTTCAATGCCAATTTCAATAATGAATAGATTATATAGTCAGAAAATCAATAAGGAAACAGCAGGCTTCAACAACACTATAGACCTAATGGGCTTGAGAGACATGTACAAAGTATTCCACCCATGCAAGAGAATTCACATTTTTCTCTATGCACACAAAACATTTTACAGGAGAGACCACATACTAGTCCTAAAACAAGTCTTAACAATTTTAAATTAGTGAAATTATTCCAAGTACCTTTTCCAACCACAATGGAATGAAACTTTCCATTAACTAAAGGAAAACAGAAAAAAATCACAAGTGCATGGAATCAAACAACAAACTCTTGCACAAACAATGCAAACAGAAAAAATCAAAAGGGAACTCAGAAAATACCTTGAGATAAACAAAAGTGAAATTAGAACATAGCAAAAACTACTGGATTCAACAAAAGCAGTTCTAAGAGGGAAGTTTATAGTAATAAACATATTTAAAAAGAATGGTGAAAAGCTGAAAGCTTTTCCTCTAAGAATAGGAGCAAGACAAGGATGCCCACTCTCCCCACTTTTATTCAACATAGTCTTGGAAGTCCTATCCAGAGTATTAGAAAAGAAAAAGAAATAAAAAGCATCCATATTGAAACAAAGAAGTAAAACTGTCACCATTTGCAGATGGCATGATATTATATATAGAAAGCCCTAAAGATAACAACCAAAAATTCTTAGAACTAATAAACAAATTCAGTAAATTTGCAGGATACAAAATTAATATTCAAAAATCTGTTGTGTTTTTATACAATCATAATGAACTATCAGAAAGAGAAGTTAAAAAAACAATCCCATTTACAATTATATCAATAAGAATAAAATACTGAGGAAAAAACTTAACTGATGTGAGAGAACTGTACACTGAAAACTATATAATATTGATTAAAGAAATTGAAAAATACAGAAATAGATGGAAAGATATTCCATGCTTATGGATTGGAAAAATTAATATTGTTTAAATGTCCATACTACTCAAAGCAATCTATAGGTCCAGTGCATTTCCTACCAAAATTCCAATGGCATTTTTCACAGGAATAGAACAAACAATTCTAAAATATATATGGAACCACAAAAGACCCTGAATAGCCAAAGTAATCTTGGGAAAGAAGAACAAAGCTGGAGGTATTACACATCCTGACTTCAAACTATATTACAAAGCTATAGTAATCAAAACAGTATGGTGTATGTTTAAAAACAGACACATAGATCAATGGAACAGGGTGCAGAGCCCAGAAATAAACTCACACATATACAGTCAACTAATTTATGATAAAGGAGCCAAGCATATACAATGGAGAAAGGACAGTCTCTTCAATAAATGGTGTTAGAAAAACTGGACCGCCACATGTAAAAGACTGAAACTGGCCCACTATATTATGCCATACACAAAAGTTAGCTCAAAATGGATTAAAAACTTGAATGTAAAACCTGAAACTACAAAATTCCTAGTAGAAAACGTAAACAGTAAACTTCTTAATATTGGTCTTGGCAATTTTTTTTGATCTGAATGTAATAACAATGGCAACAAAAGCAAAAATAAACAAATAGGACTACATCACACTAAAAAAGCTTCTCCACAGCAAAGGAGACCATCAACAAAATCAAAAGGCAGGAAATGGGCAAAGACAAGAATAAACATTTCTCAAAAGAAGACATACAAATGGCAAACAGGTATATGAAAAGGTGTTTAACATCACTAATAATTAGGAAAATGAAAACCAAAACCACAATGAGATATCACCTCACACCTGTTAGGATGGCTATTATCAAAACAAAACAAAAACGAAAACAAAAGATAACAAGTGTTGACAATGATATGGAGAAAAGGAGTCCTATCTACATTGTTGGTGAGAATGTAAATTGGTGCAACCACTATGGAAAATAATGAAGTTGTTCCTCAAAACTGAAAATTAGAATTTCTACATAATCCAGCAATCCCACTTCTGTGTATACATTCCAAAAGAATTTTAATCAGGGTCTCAAGGGATTATTTACACTCCCTTGTCCATTGCAGCATTATTCACAGTAGCCAACAGGTGGAAACAACATACATGTCCATAGACAGATGAATAGATACAGAAAATGTTGTATATACTTACAATGAACTATTATTCAGCCTTCAAAAAGAAGTAAATCTTGATATATGCAACAACATGGATGAAATTGGAGGACATTGTGCCAAGTGAAATAAGCCAGACACAGAAGAACAAATACTACATGGCAACACTTATATGGAGAATCTTAAATATTCAAACTCATATAAACAGAAAGTAGAATGGTGGTTGAAATGGTCGGGGGAGGGAGAAATGGGAGGTATTAGTCAAAGGGTACAAATTTTTACTTATATACGATAAATAAGTCCTAGATATCTATTATATATCATAGAACCAGTAGTTAACAATACTGTATTGTATACTTAAAATTTTCCTATGAGGGTAAAGCTTATAAGTGTTCTTATCACACACAAAAAAATTTAAAGTAAAAAAGAAGAAAAATATCCTCTGCTCTGTGAAAGACAATGTCAAGTGAATGAGAAGACAAGCCACAGACCTGGAGAAAATATTTACAAAAGACACATTTGATAAAAGACAATTATAGAAAGCATACAAAGAACACTTAAAATTCAACAATAAGGAAACAAACAACTCAATTTAAAAATGGACTAAAGGCCTTAACAGAAACTTCATCAAGCAAGATATACAGATGGCAAACAAGCATATGAAAAGATACTCCACATCATATGTCATCAAGAAAATGCAAATTTAAACAGTGACATACCACTAGAAACCTACTAGAATGGTCAAAATCCAGAACACTCACAACACCAAACACTGGTGGGGACATGGAGCAATAGGAATTATCATTCATTTCTGGTAGGAGTACAAAATTGTACAGCCACTTTGGAAGACAGTTTGGCTTTTTCTTACAAAACAAAACATACTTTTGCCATATAATCCAAAAATCATGCTCCTTAGTGTTTACTCAATGGAATTAAAGACTTATGTTAAAAAAAAACCTGCACATGAATGTTTATAGCAGATTTATTCATAATTGCCCAAACTTGGAAGCAACTAAGATGTCCTTCAGTAGGTGAATGTATACATAAACCGTGGTACATCCAGACAGTGGAATATTATTCAATGCTAAAAAGAAGTGAGCTATCAAGACATGAAAAGATATAGAGGACCCTTAAATGCATATTACTAAATGAAAGAAGGCAATCTAAAAGAGGCTACGTACTCTATGATTCCAATTCTATGATAGCCTGGAAAAGGCAAAACAATGGAGCTAGTAAAAAGATCTGTGGTTTCCAGGATTTATGGGGTAAGAGGAGAATAAATGGAGCACAGAAGTTTTCTACGGCAGTGAAAATGCTCTGTATGATACTATAATGATGGGTACATATCATTATACATTTGTTCAAGCCCATAGAATGTATAACACCAAAAGTGAACTTTAATGTAAACTATGAACTTTGGATGATTATAATCTGTCAATGTAGGTTCATCAGTTGTAACAAATGTACCACTGTGGTGAGGGATGTTGATAATGGAGGAAGCTATGCATGTGTAGGGGCAGATGGTATATGGGAAATTTTTGTATCTTCCTATTAATTTTGTTATGAACTTAAACTTGCTCTAAAAATTGTCTTTACATAAATACATATGAAGGTTAAAGGAAATTTTTGAGGTGATTAATATGTTTATAGCATAGATTGCAGTGATGAGTTCATGGGATTATGCTTATCTCCAAACTTAAGTTGTATATATTATGTACACCTTTATATGTTAATCATACCTCAATAAAGTACTTTAAATAAAATTACAGTTTCATAGTATTCCATTATATCAATAAATCATATTTCATTAAACTAGTCCCCTACCAATGGAAGTTTAGATTTTGTCCAATCATTTCCTATTATAAACCCTGCCACAATGAGTAATAAGGCATATGTGTCATTTTGCACATGTGACAATATACTTGTAGAATAAGTTCATAGAAGAGATATTACTAGGCTAAAGAATAAATATATTGTGATTTTGATAGATTGTCTTTCATAAGTGTTGAACAAATTATGTTCCACCAGTAATAAACAACTTTGTCTATTTCTCCACAGTCATACCAACAGAGTGCTAGCCAATTTTTTTTAATATCTGCCAATCAAAAAGATGAAAATGGTATCTCATAATTCTCTAATTATGAATAAGATTAAGCGTCTTTTCCTGTTTGAGAGCTCTTTCAATGAAATGTCTATCTCTATCATTTTACATTTTTAATTGGGTTTTTTGGTATTTTCTTTTCTTTTTTTAATTTTTGAATTTTATTTTCTTTATTTTTTTATACAGCAGGTTCTTATTAGTCATCAATTTTATACACATCAGTGTATGCATGTCAATCTCAATCGCCCAATTCAGCACACCACCATCCCCACCCCACCGTGGTTTCCCTCCCTTGGTGTCCATACGTTTCTTCTCTACATCTGTGTCTCAACTTCTGCCCTGCAAACCGGTTCATCTGTACCATTTTTCTAGGTTCCAAATACATGCGTTAATATATGATATTTGTTTTTCTCTTTCTGACTTACTTCACTCTGTATGACAGTCTCTAGATTCAACCACATCTCAACAAATGACCCAGTTTTGTTCCTTATTATGGCTGAGTAATATTCCATTAAGTATATGTACCATATCTTCATTATCTTTTCATCTGTCGATGGGCATTTAGGATGCTTCCATGACCTGGCTATTATAAATAGTGCTGCAATGAACATTGGGGTGCATGTGTCTTTTTGAATTATGGTTTTCTCTGGGTATATGCCCAGTAGTGGGAGTGCTGGATCATATGGTAATTCTATTCTTAGTTTTTTAAGGAACCTCCATACTGTTCTCCATAGTGGCTGTATCAAATTACATTCCCACCAACAGTGCAAAATGGTTCCCTTTTCTCCACACACTCTCCAGCATTTGTTGTTTGTAGATTTTCTGATGATGCCCATTCTAACTGGTGTGAGGTGATACCTCATCATACTTTTGATTTGCATTTCTCTAATAATTAGTGATGGTGAACAGCTTTTCATGTGCTTCTTGGCCATCTGTATATCTTCTTTGGAGAAATGTCTATTTAGGTCTTCTGCCCATTTTTTGATTGGGTTGTTTGTTTTCTTAATATTGAGCTGCATGAGCTGTTTATATATTTTGGAGATTAATCCTTTGTCCACTGATTCATTTGCAAATATTTGCTCCCATTCTGAGGGGTGTCTTTTCATCTTGTTTATGGTTTCCTTTACCGTGCAAAAGCTTTGAAGTTTCATTAGGTCCCATTTGTTTATTTTTGTTTTTATTTCCATTACTCTAAGAGGTGGATCAAAGAAATCTTTCTGTGATTTATATCAAAGAGTGTTCTTCCTATGTTTTCTCTGAGTTTAATAGTGTCTGGTCTTACAGTTAGGTCTCTAATCCATTTTGAGTATATTTTTGTGTATGGTGTTAGGGAGTGTTCTAATTTCATTCTTTTACATGTAGTTGTCCAGGTTTCCCAGCACCACTTATTGAAGAGGCTGTCTTTTCTCCATTGTATATCCTTGCTTCCCTTGTCATAGATTAGTTGACCGCAGGTGCGTGGGTTTATCTCTGGGCTTTCTATCTTTTTCCATTGATCTATATTTCTGTTTTTGTGCCAGTACCATACTGTCTTGATGACTGTAGCTTTACAGTATAATCTGAAGTCAGGGAATCTGATTTCTCCAGCTCCATATTTTTCCCTCAAGACTGCTTTTGCTATTCGGAGTCTTTTGTGTCTCCATACAAATTTTAGGATTTTTTGTTCTAATTCCATAAAAAATGCCATTGGTAATTTGATAGGGATTGCATTGATTATGTAGATTGCTTTGGGTAGTATAGTCATTTTAACAGTATTGATTCTTCCAATTCAAGAACATGGTATATAACTCCATGTGTTGGCATCATCTTTAATTTCTTTCATCAGTGTCATAATTTTCAGCATACAGACCTTTTGTCTCCCTATGTAGGTTTATTCTAGGTATTTTATTCTTTTTGTTGCAGTGGTAAATGGGAGTGTTTCCTTAATTTCCCTTTCACATTTTTCATCATTAATTTATAGGAATGCAAGAGATTTCTGTGCATTAATTTTGTATCCTGCAACTTTACCAAATTCATTGATTAGCTCTGGTAGTTTTCTGGTGGCATCCTTAGGATTCTCTATGTATAGTATCATGTCATCTGCAAACAGTGACAGTTTTACTTCTTCTTTTCCAATCTGTATTACTTTTAATTTTTTTTCTTCTCTGATTGCCATGGCTAGGACTTCGAAAACTATGTTGAATAGTACTGGTGAAAGTGGACATCCTTGTCTTGTTCCTGATCTTAGAGGAAATGCTTTCAGTTTTTCACCATTGAGAATGATGTTTGCTGTGGGTTTGTCATATATGGCCTTTATTATGTTGGGGTAGGTTCCCTATATGCCCACTTTCTGGAGAGTTTTTTTCATGAATAAGTGTTGAATTTTTTCAAAAGCTTTGTCTGCATGTATTGAGATGATCATATGGTTTTTATTCTTCAATTTGTTAATATGGTATATCACATTGATTGATTTACATATATTAAAGAATCCTTGCATCACTGGGATAAATCCCACTTGATCAAGGTTTATGATCCACTTGATGTGTTGTTGGATTCTGTTTGCTAGTATTTTGTTGAGGACTTTTGCATCTATATTCATCAGTGATATTGGTCTGTAATTTTCTTTTTTTGTAGTATCTTTGTCTTGTTTTGGTATCAGGGTGTTGGTGACCTCATAGCATGAGTTTGGGAGTGTTCCTTCCTCAGCAATTTTTTGGAAGAGTTTGAGAAGGATGGGTGTTAGCTCCTCTCTAAATGTTTGACAGAATTCTCCTTGAAGCCATCTCGTCCTGGACTTTTGTTTGTTGCAAGTTTTTAAATCACAGTTTCAATTTCATTACTTGTGATTAGTCTGTTCATATTTTCTATTTATTCCTGGTTCAGCCTTGAAAGGTTATACCTTTCTAAGAATTTGTCCATTTCTTCCAGGTGGTCCATTTTATTGGCATAGTGTTGCTTGTAGTAGTCTCTTAGGATGATTTTTATTTCTGCAGTGCCTGTTGTAACTTCTTTTTCATTTCTAATTTTATTGATTTGTGTTCTCTCCCTCTTTTTCTTGATGAGTCTGGCTAATGGTTTATTAATTTTGTTTATCTTCTGAAAGAACCATCTTTTAGTTTTATTGATCTTTGCTATTGTTTTCTTTGTGTCTATTTCATATTTTTATCCTCTGATCTTTCTGAGTTTTTTCCTTCTGCTAACTTTGGGTTTTGTTTATTCTTTTTTCTCTAGTTCCTATAGGTGTAACGTTAGATTGTTTATTTGAGGTTTTCCTTTTTTGTTGAGGTAGGCTTGTATAGCTATAAACTTACCTCTTAGAACTGCTTTTGCTGCATCCCACAGGTTTTGGATCATCGTGTTTTCATTGTCATTTGTCTCTAGGTGTTTGTTGATTTCCTCTTTGATTTCTTCAGTGATCTCTTGGTTATTTAGTAACATATAGTTTAGCCTCCATGTGTTTGTGTTTTTTATGTTTTTTCCCTGTAATTCATTTCTAATCTCATAGTGCTGTGGTCAGAAAAGATGTTTGATATGATTTCAATTTTCTTAAATTTACTGTGGATTGATTTGTGACACAAGATATGATCTATCCTGGAGAAAGTTCCATGTGCACTTGAGAAGAAAGTGTAATCTGCTGTTTTTGGATGGAATGTCCTATAAATATCAACTAAATCTATCTGGCATATTGTGTCATTTAAAGCTTCTGTTTCCTTATTTATTTTCATTTTGGATGATCTGTCCATTGGTGTAAGTGAGGAGTTAAAGTCCCCCAGTATTATTGTGTTCCTGTTGATTTCCTCTTTTTTTTTTCTTTTTTTCTTGATCAGGGTAGGATTTTCTTAATTAATTTATTTATTTTTGCTGTGTTGGGTCTTCATTTCTGTGCGAGGGATTTCTCTTGTTGTGGCAAGCAGGGGCCACTCTTCATCGTGGTGCACTGGCCTCTCACTGTCATGGCCTTTCTTGCTGTGGAGCACAGGCTCCAGACGCACAGGCTCAGTAGTTGTGGCTCACAGGTCTAGTTGCTCTACGGCATGTGGGATCCTCTCAGATCAGGGCTCGAACCCGTGTCCCCTGCATTAGCAGGCAGATTCTCAAACACTGTGCCACCAGGGAAGCCCCTATTTCCTCTTTTATAGCTGTTAGCAGTTGCCTTACGTATTGAGGTGTACCTATGTTGGGTGCATATATATTGATAATTGTTATATCTTCTTCTTGGATTCATCCCTTGATCATTATGTAGTGTCCTTCCTTGTCTCTTGTAACATTCTTTATTTTAAAGTTTATTTTATCTGATATGAGTATAGCTACCCCAGCTTTCTCTTGATTTTCATTTGCATGGAATATCTTTTTCCATCCCCTGACTCTCAGTCTGTAAGTGTCCCTAGGCCTGAAGTGGGTCTCTTGTAGACAGCATATATACGGGTCTTGATTTTGTATCCATTCAGCAAGCCAGTGTCTTTTGGTTGGAGCATTTAATCCGTTCACGTTTAAGGTAATTATCAATATGTATGTTTCTATGACCATTTTCTTAATTGTTTTGGGTTTGTTTTTATAGGTCCTTTTCTTCTCTTTTGTTTCCCACTTAGAGAAGTTCCTTTAGCATTTGCTGTAGAGCCAGTTTGGTGGTGTTGAATTCGCTTAGCTTTCGCTTGTCTGTAAAGCTTTTGATTTCTCCATCGAATCTGAATGTGATCCTTGCCAGGTAGAGTAATCTTGGCTATAGGTTCTTCCCTTTCATCACTTTAATTATATCATGCCAATCCCTTCTGGCTTGTAGAGTTTCTCCTGAGAAATCAGCTGTTAACCTTATGGGAGTTCCCTAGTATGTTGTCATTTTTCCCTTGCTGCTTTCGATAATTTTTCTTTGTCTTTAATTTTTGCCAATTTGATTACTATGTGTCTTGGCATTTTTCTCCTTGGATTTATCCTGTATGGGACTCACTGTGCTTCCTGGACTTGCGTGGCTATTTCCTTTCCCATATTAGGGAAGTTTTCAACTATAATCTCTTCAAATATTTTCTGAGGTCCTTTCTCTCTCTCTTCTCCTTCTGGGACCCCTTTAATGTGAATGTTGTTGCGTTTAATGTTGTCCCAGAGGTCTCTTAGGCTGCCTTTATTTCTTTTCAAGCTTTTTTCTTTATTCTGTTCCACAGCAGTGAATTCCACCATTCTGTTTTCCAGGTCACTTATCCGTTCTTCTGCCTCACTTATTGTGCTATTGATTCCTTCTAGTGTAGTTTTCATTTCAGTTATTGTATTGTTCATTTCTGTTTGTTTGTTCTTTAATTCTTCTAGGTCTTTGTTAAACATTTCTTGCATCTTCTCAATCTTTGCCTCCATTCTTTTTCCGAGTTCCTTGATCATCTTCACTATCATTATTCTCAATTCTTTTTCTGGAAGGTTACCTATCTCCACTTCATTTGGTTGTTTTTCTGGGGGGTTATCTTGTTCCTTCATCTGGTACATAGCCCTCTCCCTTTTCATCTTGACTATCTTTCTGTGAATGTGGCTTTTGTTCCACAGGCTGCAGGATTGTAGTTCTTCTTGCTTCTGCTCTCTGCCCTCTGGTGGATGAGGTTATCTAAGAGGCTTCTGCAAGTTTCCTGATGGGAGGGACTGGTGGTTGGTAGAGATGATTGTTGCTCTGCTGGGCAGAGTTCAGTAAAACTTTAATCCACTCGACTGCTGATGGGTGGGGCTGGCTTCCCTCCCTGTTTGTTGTTTGACCTTAGGCAACCCAACACTGGAGCCTTCCTGGGCTCTTTGGTGGGGTTAATGGTGGACTCTGGGAGGGCTCATGCCAAGGAGTGCTTCCCAGAACTTCAGCTGCTAGTGTCCTTGTCCCCACAGTGAGTCACAGCCACTGCCCACCTCTGCAGGAGACCCTCCAACACTAGCAGGTAGGTCTGGTTCAGTCTCCCCTGGGGTCACTGCTCTTCCCCTTTGTCCTGATGTGCACAGTACTTTGTGTTTGCCCTCCAACAGTGGAGTCTATGTTTCTCCCAATCCTGTCAAAGTCCTGCAATCAAATCCCACTAGCCTTCAATATCTGATTCTCTAGGAATTCCTCCTCCCATTGCCGGACCCTCAGGTTGGGAACCTGATATGGGGCTCAAAACCTTCACTACAGTGAGTGGACTTCTGTGGTATAAGTGTTCTCCAGTCTGTGAGTCACCCACTCAGCAGTTATGGGATTTGATTTTACTGTGATTGTACCCCTCCTACCATCTCACTGTGGCTTCTCCTTTTTCTTTGGATGTGGGATATCATTTTTGTTGAGTTCCAGTGTCTTCCTGTCAATGATTGTCCAGGAGCTAGCTGTGATTCTGGTGTTCTTGCAAGAGAGAGTGAGAGCACATCCTTCTACTCTGCCATCTTTGTTCCTAAATCTTCGGTATTTTCTTATTGAATGGTAGAAACTCTTTGAACACTAGGAAGAATCACCCATCATGGATATAAAATGCAAATAGGTTTTTAAAAGTTTGTTACTAATCTTTAAGTTTTTATTTTGGTGATTTTGCCATAAATTTTTGTTTTGTTTTGTTTTTAAGAAATCAATGTTATCAATATTTTCTTCTTTGGCTCTGCATTGTACATCTTGGTTAGAAAAGCCTTTATTACACCCAGGTTAAAATAGAATTCTTCTCTATGTTATAAATAACTTGAAGGGTTTATTTTGGTACACAAGTGCTGGCTTGATGCTGAGGCAGTACAGAGAGAGGTCTGCACTAGTGGATGCTGGGTTTCCTGTGATTGCCTCAGCACACATCCCTGCCCAAGCTGAGCAAAATCCTTGTCCCTGCTCCCTCCCTGCCACAGCACAGCAGTGGATCTGGGGTGGCCACGACTGGGAAGAAACCTCTACAGGTAACTGTTACACCTAAATTCATAGAGGCAGAGAAAGTTAAGCAAAATTAGAAGGCAGAGGAATTGGTCTCCATTGAAAGAGCAAGAGAAACCCCAGAAAAAATAAAAGATAAACAGAAATAAACAATTTACCAGATAAAGAATTCAAGGCACTGTAATAAAAATGTTAGCTACATTAGGGAGGAAAATAGATGTAGACAGTGAAAAATTTAACAAGGAAACAGAAAATATAAAAAGACCCAATCAGTAATGAAGAATTCAATAGCTGAAATAAAAAACACACTAGAAGGAATGAATAGCAGACTAAGTGATACAGAAGAATGCATAAATGATCTCGATGATAGAACAATGGAAATGACCCAATCAAAACAGCAAAAAGAAAAACAAAGTTTAAAATATTAAAACAGGTTATGAGATCTCTGGAGTAACATTAAGTATACCAATATTCATATTATACAGGTCCCAGAAGGAGAAGAGGGAGAGAAGGAGATTGAAAATATATTTGAGGACATTATGGCTGAAAACTTCCCAAACTTGAAGAAGGAAACAGATATCCAGGTACAGGAAGTACAGAGGTATCTCAAAAAAGATGAACCCAAACATACCCACACCAAGACATCATAATTATAATGGAAAAAGTTATAGAGAGAATTCTAAAGGCAGCATCAGAAAAACAAAGAGTTATATAAAAGGGAATCCCTAGAAGGCTGTTAGTTGACTTCTCTGCAGAAATGTTGCAGGACAGAAAGGAGTGGCATGATATATTCAAAGTGCTGAAAGGGAAAAGCCTGCAAACTATGATACTCTACCCAGCAAGATTATCACTTAGAAGAGAAGGAGAGATAATGAGACTTACAGAGAAGCAAAAACTAAAAGAGTTCATCAGTAGTAAACCTACAGTAAAAGAAATATTAAAGTGTCTTCTCTAAGTGGAAAAGAAGAATCTATAGGAAGGGAAAATCACACTAGGAAAGGCAAATATACAGTAAGGATTGAGGATCAACCACTTAAATAAGCCAGTGCAAAGATTAAAAGACAAAAACTATAACTAAAATAAACAGTTAAAAGATAAACATGAAGATGTAAAATATGACATCAAAAATGCAGAGGAGGGGAGTAAAAAATACAGACATTTTAGAATATTTTGAAACTTAAATGAATATCAGTTTAAGTAGATATAGGCCAACATATATGAACCCCATGGTAACCACAAATCAAAAATCTACAATAGATATGCAAAAACTAAAAAGAAAGAAACACAAGCATAGTACTAAAGAAAATTATCAAACGACAAAGGAAGAAACAAAAAGAAGAAATGAACAGAGAAAAACTAAAAAGGCAACCTGAAAACAAGTAACAAAATGGCAATAAGTACATTTTTACCAGTAATTACTTTAAATACCAATGGACTGAATGTTCCAGTCAAAAGACATAGAGTGACTGATTGGATAAAAAAAAAAAAAAGACACTTCTATATGCTGCCTATAAGAGGCTCACTTCAGAGCTAAAGACACACAGATTGAAAGTGAGGAGATGAAAAAAGATATTTCATGCAAACTCAAATGAAAATAAAGTGGGGGGGTAGCAATATTCATATCAGAAAGAATAGACTTTAAAAGAAAGGTTATAATAAAAGACAAATAAGGACATTATATAATGGGATCAATAAGAGAAGAGGATGTTACACTTGCTAACATATATGCACCGAATGGAGGGGCACCTAAATATATAAAACAAATATTAGCAGATATAAAGGGAGAAATTGATAATAATACAATAATATTTGGAGAGTTTAACATCCCACTTACATCAATGGACATATGATCCAGACATAAAATCAATAAGGCACAGCAATCTTAAATGACACAGCAACTCAGTTGGACCTAATAGATATCTACAAGACATTCCATCCAAAAACAGCAGAATATACATTCTTTTCAAGTACACATAGATCACTCTCCAGGATAGATCACATGCTAGACCACAAAACAAGTTTCAACAAATTTAAGAGGCTAGAACTACAAATAGAACTAAATAAATCTAAAAAAAACTACCATATGATCCAGCAATTTCACTCTGAGTATATATATGGGCAAAGCAAAAACATTAATTCAAAAACATATACACACCGCAATGTTCATAGCAGTAGTATTTTCAATAGCCAAGATATGGAAGCCACCAAAGTGTCCATCCACAGATGAATGGATAGGGAAATTGTACTCTGTGCATGTGTATGTGAGTGTGTGTATGTGTGTGTGCATACACACAGCGGAATATTAGCCATAAAAAAGAATGAAATTCTGCCATTTGCAGCCACGTGGATGGACCTGGAGAATATTAGTTAAGGGAAATAAGTCAGATAGTGAAAGACAAATAACTTATATCACTTATGTATGGAATCTAAATAACAAAACAAATGAATGTATATAGCAAAACAGAAACAGATTCACAGATATAGAAAACAAACTAGTGGTTAACATTGGGGAGTGGGAAGGAGGGAGGGGCAAGATAGGGGTATGAGATTAAGAGGTACCAACTACTATGTATAAAATAGATAAGCAACAATAATATATATTGAGCAGCATAAAGAATTATAGCCATTATCTTATAATAACTTTTAATGGAGTATAATTTATAAAAATACTGAATCACCATGCTGCTGCACACCTTAAATTAATGTAATATTGTAAATAAATTATACTTCAATAAAAAAGCTCTAAAGCTAAAATGAAATTTTATGATCACCATGTTTATAACTTTATATCCACTTTATTAATGTATGTAAAAATTAATCAAAGTTGTAAATTAGGAGACCTTCAAGATGGCAGAGGAGTAAGATGTGGAGATCACCTTCCTCCCCAAAAAGACATCAGAAATATATCTACATGTGGAAAAACTCCTACAGAAGACCTACTGAATGCTGGCAGAAGACATCAGACTTCCCAAAAAGCAAGAAACTCCCCACATAACTGGGTAGTGCAAAAGATAAAACAGAGACAAAAGAATAGGGATGAGACCTGTACCATGGGGAGGGAGCTGTGAAGGAGGAAATCTTTCCACACACTAGGAAGATCCTTCACTGGTTGGGACAGGGGGTGGGGGGGTTGAAACATCGGAGTCACGAAGGAGAGCACAGCAACAGGGGTGCAGAGAGCAAAGTGGAGAGATTCCCACACACAGGATCACTGATGACCAGCACTCACCATCCTGAGAGGCTTGTCTGCTAACCCAATGGAGGGTTGGGGCCTGGGAGCTGAGGCTTCCTGTTCAGAGGTCAGATCCCAAGGAAAGGACTGGGGTTGGCTGTGTGAACACAGCCTGAAGGAGGCTAGTGCACCACAGCTAGTCAAGAAGGAGCCTGGGAAAAACTCTGGACCTGCCTAAGAGGCAAGAGACCATTGTTTCAGGGTGCGCGAGGAGAGGGGATTCAGAGCACTGCCTAAACAAGCTCCAGAGAAGGTAGTGAGCCACGGCTATCAGCACAGACACCAGAGACGGGCATGAAAAGCCAAGGCTGCTGCTACAGCCACCAAGAAACCTGTGTGCAAGCACGGATCACTATCCACACCTCCCCTCCCTGGAGCCTGTGCAGCCGGCTACTGCCAGAGTCCCATGATCCACGGACAACTTCCCTGGGAGAACACACAGCATGCCTCAGGCTGTTGCAATGTTGCTCTGGCCTGTGCTGCCACTGCAGGCTCACCCCACACACCCATACCCGTCCCTCCCCTGGGGCTGAGTGAGCCAGAGCCGCCTAATCAGCTGCTCCATTAACCCCATCCTCTCTGGGTGGGAACAGACTGCCCCAGTGACCTACACGCAAAGGCAGGGCCAATCCAAAGCTGAATCCCAGGAGCTGTGTGAACAAAGAGAAAGGGAAATTTCTCCCAGCAGCCTCAGGACCAGTGGATTAAATCTCACAATCAACTTGATGTACTCTTGCATCTCGTGAATACCTGAAGAGACAAAGAATCATCCCAAAACTGAGGCAGTGGACTTTGGGAGCAACTCTACACATGGGGTTTGCTATATGTGACTGACTGGTTTCTGGCTTTATATTTATCTTAGTTTAGTATTTAGAGTTTTTATCATTGGTACATTTGTTTATTGATTTGGTTGTACCCTTCCTTTTTTAAATTTACATATATATTTTTTTCCTTTTTCTCTTTTTGTAGGTGTGTATGTGTATGCTTCTTTCTGTGATTTTGTCTGTATAGCTTTCCTTTTACCATGTGACCTAGAGTTCTGTCTGTCCTTTTATTTTTTTATTTCTTTTTAGTATAGCTTTTAGCACTTGCTATCATTGGTGCATTTCTTTTTGGGTCTAGCTGCTCTCTCCTCTCTTTTGATTTTCTTTTTTTTAATTACTTTTTAATTTTAATATTTTTTTAATTTTTTAAAAAATTATTTTGCTGTATGCGGGCCTCTCACTGCTGTGGCCTCTCCCATTGCAGAGCACAGGCCCCAGACGCGCAGGCTCAGCAGCCATGGCTCACAGGCCCAGCTGCTCCGCGGCATGTGGGATCTTCCCAGACCGGGGCACAAACCCACGTCCCCTGCATCGACAGGTGGACTCTCAACCACTGCGCCACCAGGGAAGCCCTAATTTTTTATTTTAATAACTTTATTTATTTTTATTTTTTTCTTTCGTTCTTTCTTTTTTTCTCCCTTTTATTCCAAGCCATGTCACTGACAGGGTCTTGGTGCTCTGGCCGGGTGTCAGGCCTATGCCTCTGAGGTGGGAGAGCCAGTTCAGGACATTGGTCCACCAGAGACCTGCTGGCTCCATGTAATATCAAAGGGCAAAAACCACCCAGAGATCTCCATCTCGATGTTAAGATGGAGCTCCACTCAACGACCAGCAAGCTAACGTTCTGGACACCTTATGCCAAACAACTAGCAAGACGAATACAACCTCACCCATGAGAGAGAGGCTGCCTAAAATCATAATAAGGTCACAGACACACCAAAACACACCACCGGAAGTGGTCCTGCCCACCAGAAAGACAAGATCCTGCCTCATCCACCATAGCACAGGCACTAGTCCCCTCTACCAGGAAGCCTACACAACCCACTGAACCAAACTTAGCGACTGGGGGCAGACACCAAAAACCATAGGAACAACAAGCCTGCAGCCTGCGAAGAGGAGACCCAAACACAGTAAGTTAAGGAAAATGACAAGACAGAGAAATACACAGCAGATGACGGAGCAAGGTAAAAACCGACCACACCAAACAAATAAAGAGGAAATAGGCAGTCTACCTGAAAAAGAATTCAGAGTAATGATAGTAACAGTGACTCAAAGTGTTGGAAATAGAATGGAGAAAATACAACAAACATTTAACAAGGAACTAGAAGAAATGAAGAGCAAACAAACAATGATGAACAACATAATAAACGAAATTAAAAATTTGCTTGAAGGAATCTATAGCAGAATAACTGAGGCAGAAGAACGGTTAAGTGACCTGGAAGATAAATAGTGGAAATAACTAGTGCAGAGCAGAATAAAGAAAAAGGAATGAAAAGAATTAAGGAAAGTCTTACAGACCTCTGGGACAATATTAAACACACCAACATTCAAATTATAGGGGTGCCAGAAGAAGAAGAGAAAAAGAAATGGACAGAGAAAATATTTGAAGACATTATAGTTGAAAACTTCCCTAATAAGGGAAAGGATAGTCAATCAAGTCCAGAAGGCACAGAGAGTCCCATACAGGAATAAATCCAAGGAGAAACACAGCAAAACACATATTGATCAAACTATCAAAAATTAAATACAAAGAAAAATTATTAAAAGCAGCACGGGAAAAACAACAAATAATATGCAAAGGAATCCCCACAAGTTTAACAGCTGATTATGCAGCAGAAACTGTGCAGTTCAGAAGAGAGTGGCAAGACATATTTAAAGTGATGAAAGGGAAAAATCTACAACCAAGTCTACTCTACCCAGAAAGAATTTCATTCAGATTCAACAGAGTAATTAAAACTTTTACAGACAAGCAAAAGCTAAGAGAATTCAGCACCACCAAACCAGCTTTAAAACAAAGGCTAAAGCAACTTCTCTAGGCAAGAAACACAAGAGAAGGAAAAGACCTACCAATAACAAACCCAAAACAATTAAGAAAAAGGTAATAGGAACATACATATTGATAATTATCTTAAATGTAAATGGATTAAATGCTCCCACCAATAAACATAGACTGGCTGAATGGATACAAAAACAAGACCGTATTTATGCCATCTACAACAGACCCACTTCAGACCGGGGACACATACAGACTGAAAATGATGGGATGGAATAAGTTATTCCATGCAAATGGAAATCAAAAGAAAGCTGGAGTAGCAATTCTCATATCAGACAAAGTAGACTTTAAAATAAAGACTATTAGAAGAGACAAAGAAGGACACTACATAATGATCAAGGGATCAATCCAGGAAGAAGATATAACGGTTGTAAATATATATGCACCCAACATAGAAGCACCTCAATACGTAAGTCAAATGTTAACAGTCATAAAAGGGGAAATCGACAGTAACACATTCATACTATGGGACTTTAACACCCCACTTTCACCAATGGACAGATCATCCAAAATGAAAATAAATAAGGAAACGCAAACTTTAAATGATGCATTAAACAAGATGGACATAATTGATATTTATAGGACATTCCATCCAAAAACAACAGAATACATTTTCGTCTCAAGTGCTCATGGAACAATCTCCGGGATAGATCATATTTTGGGTCACCAGTCATGTTTTGGTAAACTTAAGAAAATTGAAATAGTATCAAGTATCTTTTCCAACCACAACGCTATGAGACTAGGTATCAATTACAGGAAAAAAAAACTGTAAAAACTACAAACACATGGAGGCTAAACAATACACTACTTAATATCCAAGAGATCGCTGAAGAAATCAAAGAGGAAATCAATAAATGCCTAGAAACAAATGACAATGAAAACATGATGAACCAAAACATATGGGATGCAGCCAAAGAATTTCTAAGACAGAAGTTTATAGCAGTACAATCTTACCTCAAGAAAAAAGAAATATCTCGAATAAACAACCTAAGCTTACACCTAAAGTAATTAGAGAAAGAAAAAAAAACCCTCCAACGTTAGCAGAAGGAAAGAAATCATAAAGATCCGATCAGAAATAAATGAAAAAGAAATGAAGGAAATGATAGCAAAGATCAATAAAACTAAAAGCTGGTTCTTTGAGAGATAAAGAAAATTGATCAACCATTAGCCAGACTCATCAAAAAACAAGGGAGAAGACTCAAATCAAAAGAATTAGAAATGAAAAAGGAGAAGTAACAAGTGACCTTGCAGAAATACAAAGGATCATGAGCGATTACTACAAACAACTATATGCCAATAAAATGGACAACCTGGAAGAAATGGACAAATTCTTAGAAATGCACAACCTTCTGAGACTGAATCAGGAAGAAATAGAAAATATAAACCGACCAATCACAGGCACTGAAATTGAGACTGTGAATAAAAATATTCCAACAAACAAAAACCCAGGACGAGATGGCTTCACAGACGTATTCTGTCAAATATTTAGAGAAGAGCTAACACCTACCTTTCTCAAACTCTTCCAAAATACAGCAGAGGTAGCAAGACTCCCAAATTCATCCTATGAGGCCACCATCACCTTGATACCGTAACAAGACAAAGCTGTCACTAGAAAAGAAAACTACAAGCCAATATCACTGATTAACATAGATGCAAAAATCCTCAACAAAATACTGGCAAACAGAATCCAACAGCACATTAAAGGATCATACACCATGATCAAGTGGAGTTTACCCCAGGAATGCAAGGATTCTTTAATATACACAAGTCAAACAACGTGATAAACCATATTAACAAATTGAAGGAGAAAATCCATATGATCATCTCAATAGATGAAGAAAAATCTTTGGACAAAATTCAACACCCATTTAGGATAAAAACCCTCCAGAAAGTACGCATAGAGGGAACTTACCTCAACATAATAAAGGTGATATATGACAAACCCACAGCCAACATAATTCTCAATGGTGAAAAACAGAAACCATTTCCTCTAAGGTCAGGAACAAGACAAGGTTGTCCACTCTCAGCACTATTACTCAATATAGTTTTGGAAGTTTTAGCCACAGCAATCAGAGAAGAAAAGGAAATAAAAGCAATCCAAATCAGAAAAGAAGAAGTAAAGCTGTTACTGTTTGCAGGTGACATGATACTATACTTAGAGAATCCTAAAGATGCTACCAGAAAACTACTAGAGCTAATCAATGAATTTGTTAAAGTAGCAGGATACAAAACTAATGCACAGAAATCTCTTGCATTCCTATACACTAATGATGAAAAATCTGAAAGAGAGCTTAGGGAAACACTCCCATTTGCCATTGCAACAAAAGGAATAAAATACCTAGGAATACACCTACCTAAGGAGACAAAATACCTGTATGTACAAAACTATAACACACTGATGAAAGAAATTAAATGTGATACAAACAGATGGAGAAATATTCCATGATCTTGGATTGGAAGAATCAACATTGTGAAAAAGACTATACTACCCAATGCAATCTATAGATTCAGTGCAATCCCTATCAAACTACCAATGGCATTTTTCACAGAACTAGAGCAAAAGATTTCACAATTTGTATGGAAACACAAAGGACCCTGAAGAGTCCACACAATCTTGAAAAACAAAAACAGAGCTGAGGGAATCAGGCTCCCTGATTTACTATACTACAAAGCTACAGTAATCAAGACAGTACGGTACTGGCACAATAACAGCAATATAGATCAAAAAAAGAGGAATAGGAATGCCAGAGATAAACCCACACACATATGGTCACCTTATTTTTAAGAAAGGAAACAAGAATATACAATGGAGAAAAGACAGCCCCTCCAGTAAGTGGTGCTGGGAAAAGTGGGCAGCTACATGTTAAATCATGAAATTAGAATACTCTCTAACACCATACACCAAAATAAACTCAATATGGATTAAAGACCTAAATGTAAGGCCAGAAACTATCAAACTCTAAGAGGAAAACATAAGCAGAACACTCTATGACATAGATCCTTTTTGACCCACCTCCTAGAGAATTGGAGATAAAAACAAAAATAAACAAATGGGACCTAATGAAACTTCAAAGCTTTTGCTCAGCAAAGGAAACCATAAACAAGACCAAAAGACAACCCTCAGAATCGGAGAAAATATTTGCCAACGAAGCTACTAACAAAGGATTAATCTCCAAACTTTACAAGCAGCTCATGCAGCTCAATATCAAAAAAACAAACAACCCAATCCAAAAATGAGCAGAAGACCTAAATAGACATTTCTCCAAAGAACATATACAGATTGCCAACAAACACATGAAAGGATGCTCTATATCACTAATCATTAGAGAAATGCAAACCAAAACTACAAAGAGGTATCACCTCACTGTGGTCAGAATGGCCATCATCAACAAATCTACAAAGAATAAATGATGGAGAGGGTGTGGAGAAAAGGGACCACTCTTGCACTGTTGGTGGGAATGTAAATTGATACAGTCACTGCAGAGAACAGTGTGGAGGTTCCTTAAAAAACTAAAAATAGAACTACCATACAACTCAGGAATCCCACTACTGGGCATATACCCTGAGTAAACCATAATTCAAAAAGAGCCATGTACCACAATGTTCATTGCAGCTCTATTTACAATAGCCAGGATATGGAAAAAACCTAAGTGCCCATCAACAGATGAATGGATAAAGAAGATGTGGCACATATATACAATGGAATATTACTCAGCCATAAAAAGAAATGAAATTGAGTTATTTGTAGTGAGGGGGATGGACCTAGTGATTGTCATACAGAGTGAAGTAAGTCAGAAGGAGAAAAATAAATACTGTATGCTAACACATATATATGGAAGCTAAAGAAAAAAAAAGTTCTGAAGAACCTAGAGGCAGGACAGGAATAAAAGTGCAGATGTAGAGAACGGACTTGAGGACACGGGAAGGGGGAAGGGCAAGCTGGGATGAAATGAGGGAGTGACGTGGACACATATACACTACCAAATGTAAAATCGATAGCTAGTGGGAAGCAGCTGCATGGCACGGGGCGATCAGCTCTGTGCTTTGTGACCACTTAGAGGGATTGTATAGGTAGTGTCAGGGGGAGACTCAAGAGGGAGGAGATATGGGGATATATGTATATGTATAGCTGATTCACTTTTTTATTAGGCAGAAACTAATGCACCATTGTAAAGCAATTATACTCCAATAAAGTTGTTAAAATAATTGTAAATTAAAAAAAAATCATATGAAATCAAAATTCAATAATTCCTTCAAAGGATAAGTTTAGGGTATTAAAAAAGAAAAAAGTTTGTGGAGATGGGATAGCAAAACAAATTTTTAAAGGATAAATTATGAGGAAGTGCCATAGATGGATAGTTTATATACAGAACTAGTTAAACAAATTGATTACAAAGAGCTGTTACTAACATTTCCATACTGCATTGGGTGGAGGTGTCAATGTGGTCCCTTAGGGATCCACTCTGAGTTCAAAACAATTCAATATTTTCATTTACTACTTAGAGAATAGAAGGGAGAACATGCTAATAAAATTTGCAGGTGTTCCTGCACTTTGCAGGATAGGTATAAAAATAGAGTACAAGGGCTTCCCTGGTGGCGCAGTGGTTGAGAATCTGCCTGCCAATGCAGGGGACACAGGTTCGTGCCCTGGTCTGGGAAGATCCCACATGCCATGGAGCAACTGGGCCCGTGAGCCACAATTACTGAGCCTGCGCATCAGGAGCCTGGGCTCTGCAATAAGAGAGGCCACAATAGTGAGAGGTCTGCGCACTGTGATGAAGAGTGGTCACCACTTGCCACAACTAGAGAAAGCCCTCACACAGAAACGAAGACCCAACACAGCCATAAATAAATAAATAAATAAATAAATAAATAAATAAAAATAGAGTACAAGCAGGACAAATTTGTAAATGGGCAGAAATCAATAAAATGAGATTCAATAAAGCATTCATAAATATAATGTATTTCACAAAGAAAAAATTAATCAAATGCACCAATGTAAAACAGACTCACAAGAGAGTCTAAGGGTTATAGTAGAAAATGAAATGAATGTGTATCAGCAACATAACTGTCAAACCTCAAAGGCCAGTGCTGATCAAGTTACAAAAATGAATCTTTTTCTTAGTGGGGAAAAAAAGAAGAAAGGTTATGCTAATCTATACAAGTACTCCAGTACATCCAGGGTGTCAACCTAAAGGATTGATAGATAGGTAGGTTACAGAGAGGTGACTGGAAAGTTAAAAGAATTCATGTAGAAAAAAATAAGACTGGCATAAAACAAAGATAAATGGAGAAGAATAATCAAAGGAAGTAAAGTAGATCTAGTTGAGCAAAGCAGAAGCCAAGGAATGGACATGCAGGAAAAGGTGAAGGAGGGAAAGGAGGGAAGGAGAAGCCAGAGAAAGGGAATGGAGAGGGGAGAGGAACAAAGAGAAGGAGGAAAGGATGCAGGACTTTCTAAAGGGATGAAGGAGTACAACAGGAGAATATCATCAAAAGAAGTTTGTCTCATGAATTCACTTCACAAAGGAATTATGCAGAGAATTGGTGGTGTTTCCAAGTAATATTTTAATTGGAGTGTTTCCAAGGGATGCACTTTCAATAATTTAGATCCTTAGTTGAAATGATCTTCAGATCAGCAAAGAAATTGGATTTTAGAGAACATATTAGTATAAAAGGATCAGGTTCTCATAAGAAATTTGTGGGCCAAATAACAGCTAAGAGAGTGAAAGAAAGCACTTTCGATTTTAAAAAAAAATTAAAAATTCCAAAGCAATGCAAACTATCCAAGAGCATATTCATAAAAGGAACACAGTCATGTATTTTCCTTCATAGAATAACTCTGTAATTTATATAATTTTAGAAGTAAAATATCACCATAAGACAATTTGAAAATTATTGGGAAATATTTTTATAACTAAAATCACTTATAATTTCATCATCATCAATACTTTGATTTATGTACTTGACTCTTCTGCACAATATAGACCTTTTAAAAATTAGTATAATTTTGCACAAGCAGTTGTGTATCTTCATTTTTATTACCTATATTATTAATATGTTCCTGAAAAGTGAATATTCTTTGAAAACATGACTACTAATAGCTGCATTGTATTCAACTTTTGGACATATATAAATATCTTCCTATTGTTGAATACTTAATTATCCAACTTTGTATCATTATAAATAATGCTGCTGTGGACGTTTTGTCTACATAGTTTGATATTTTGTTATCACGCATTCTCAAGAAGTTGTTTTTTTTTTCTTGTTTGCATTACGCGGGCCTCTTACTTTTGTGGCCTCTCCCGTTGTGGAGCACAAGGTACGGCCACGCAGGCTCAGTGGCCATGGCTCACGGGCCCAGCTGCTCTGCGGCATGTGGGATCTTCCCAGACCGGGGCACGAACCCGTGTGCCCTGCATTGGCAGGTGGACTCTCAACCACTGTGCCACCAGGGAAGCCCCTCAAGAAGTTTTAATGTGAACGTTTTATGGCTTCATGCATGCTCTGTGTTATCTGTGCCTATGTGTATACACATACACAGGAAGAGAGACTGCTTTTCAGAAAGGTTGCCTGCACTTCTCCCAACAATTGGTGAAAATACTCATCTCACTTTATCCCTACCAGTATTACATGAGAAATATTACTGAAGTTATATTTCTTTAATTACTATATTTGATATTAATTTTTTATGAGCTGTCGTGTTTTGTCAACTTGGTGTCATTCTTGTTACACTCTTCTTAGTTAATTAAAAATTAAGAACATTAATTTTGGTCATTTCCATTAGAAATATTTTCCTAACTGGTTTTCTGATTGTACTATTGTTTTTGTGCTTTTTGTTGTGTAGAAAATACAATGTATACATAAATATATTGACTTTTTACTTGGTGATTTCTTTATGGCTTTTATGCCTTGAAAGTTCTTCCCCAACTAGCTATCAATTAAATTTTCACATATGTTTTATTCTAGCCATTTATGATTTGAATTTTTATGTATAAGTAATGAATTAATCTACAGTTTATTTTAGTATATGACATGAATTGAGGCTTTTTTTCAAAATAATTAGCTTAATTTCTCAACATTTCAAAATAATATATTTCTTATCCCATTTGTTTGTTATGATCCTATGTCATATATCAAAAGTTTTAATAAATTGTGTTTATTTCAAGGGTTTGGAATGAAAGGTAAACTGACACTGAATAGCCAGTGAATGCAGGATAAAGGACACTTCTACAAGAAATGGAGAGAGGAATAAGGACAATGCAGCAAGCAAAGGCAAACAGATACAATGACTAGAGATGAGCAACAGGACAGGTGAGAAATGTGATGGGTTCCCATTGCTTTATAAGAAACTGTGTACGGTTACATAGAGGAGAAAAGGAAGAAAGCACATGAAAAAACTTACATGTGTAGGGTTGGGATGGGGCATGAAGGAAAAACAAAGTGAAAGAGAAAAACAGACCTCACTGTATATGGAACCTGTCCATCTGGAAAATAATAGGTAGGAGATGAAATAGTTCTCATAAGGAGGGAAGTAACAGAATTTGAAGCAGGTCAAAGACACAGAAAGAGAGGTATAAGAAGGCAAAAGAATGTGGTAAACGAAATGACAGATGTAGGCTAAAAGTCAAGCTCAAAAACAAAAATAAAATGTAGAATCAGGGAAGTTTTATACAAAGAATCATCAAAGAGGGAAAATATTCATAAAGCAAAAATAGATGGGCTCATGAGGTCATTAAAAAAATTAAGCAGCAGCAAGAAATGGTACAGGACAAGGCTGAGGAAGTCTTGTGGAATGTTCTAGTAACAAACAGGGAGTTAAAATACTGGGGCAGCAAGAAAGATCTCTACCCAAAAGAACAGCATATAGATGAGGACACAGCAATACCTGGTCTTTGAAAGTGTTAAATTGTCATCATGAAATATTTTTAGAGTTTTCAGCTGTTATATATAAATATGTAGTCGTTATAGCTTTAAAATGTTTCATAGAGTCTTGTTAAAAGGAAGGGGATTTAAAAGGTAAAATAATCATGGTCTTGAGGACTAAGACCCTCGGAGGACGAGGGTGACGGGGAATGGAAACTCCAATGCCTAAAAATTAATTAGAGAACCAGGAGAAAAAGTAGCTAAAAAGATAAAGCCTATTACTTATTCATCCTTCATTAATTCAACAAATATAATTTCCAGGGCTTACCACATTAAGTAGAGGGGGGAGATATAAAATAAATACCAGAGACAGGAGAAGATGGCGGAAGAGTAAGACGTGGATATCACCTTCCTCCCCACAGATACACCAGAAATACATCTACACGTGGGAAAACTTCTACAGAACACCCACTGAACGCTGGCAGAAGACCTCAGATCTTTCAAAAGGCAAGAAACTCCCCACGTACCTGGGTAGGGCAAAAGAAAAAAGAATAAACAGAGACAAAAGAATAGGGACGGGACCTGCACCAGTGGGAGGGACCCGTGAAGGAGGAAACGTTTCCACACACTAGGAAGCCCTTCGTGGGTGGAGACTGTGAGTGGCAGAGGGGGGAAACTTTGGAGCCGCGGAGGAGAGCACAGCAACAGGGGTGTGGAGGGCAAAGGGGAGAGATTCCCCCACAGAAGATTGGTGCTGACCAGCACTCACCAGCCCGAGAGGCTTGTCTGCTCACCTGCCAGGGCGGGCGGGGGCTGGGAGCTGAGGCTCGGGCTTCCCTCGGATCCCAGGGAGAAGACTGGGGTTGGCGTCGTGAACACAGTCTGAATGGGCTAGTGCGCCACAGCTAGCCAGGAGGGAGTCCGGGGAAAAGACTGGAGCTGCCAAAGAGACAAAAGACATTTTCTTGCCTCTTTGTTTCCTGGTGCACCAGGAGAAGGGATTGAGAGGGCTGCTTAAAGGAGCTCCAGAGACGGGCGTGAGCCGCGGCTATCAGCGCAGGGCCCAAAGACAAGAATGAGATGCTAAGGCTGCTGCTGCAGCCACCAAGAAGCCTGTGTGTGAGCACAGGTCACTATCCCCACCTCCCCTCCTGAAAGCCTGTGCAGCCCACCACTGCCAGGGTCACGGGATCCAGGGACAACTTCCCCAGGAGAACGCACGGCGTGCCTCACGCTAGTGCAACGTCACGCTGGCCTCTGCTGCCGCAGGCTCCCACCGCATCCATACCCCTCCTTTCCCCCGGGCTGAGTGAGCCAGAGCCCCCAAATCAGCTGCTCCTTTAACCCCGTCCTGTCTAAGTGAAGAACACAAGCCCTCATGGGACTTACACGCAGAGGCGGGTCCAATTCCAAAGCTGAAACCCGGGATCTGTGCGAACAAAGAAGAGAAAGGGAAATCTCTCCCAGCAGCCTCAGAAGCAGTGGATTAAATCTCCACAATCAACTTGATGTACCCTGAATCTGTGGAATACCTGAATAGACAACGAATCATCCCAAATTGAGGAGGTGGACTTTTGGAGCAAGATATATTATTTTTTCCCCTTTTCCTATTTTTGTGAGTGTCTATGTGTATGCTTCTGTGTGAGATTTTGTCTGTATAGGTTTTTTTTCACCATTTCTCCTAGAGTTCTTTCTGTCCGTGTTTTCTTTTTTTTTACTTTTTAAAATTTTCTTAATAATTATTTTTTATATTTTATTTGAATAACTTTATTTTATATTTATTTTATTTTATCCTCTTTCTTTCTTTCTATTTTTTCTCACTTTTATTCTGAGCCATGTGGAGGACACTCTCTTGGTGCTCCGGCCAGGTGTCAGGGCTGTGCCACTGAAGTGGGAGAGCCAACTTCAGGACACTGGTCCACAAGAGACCTCCCAGTTCCATGTAATATCAAACAGTGAAAATCTCCCAGAAATCTCCATCTCAACACCAACACCCAGCTTCACTCAACGACCAGCAAGCTACAGTGCTGGACACCCTATGCCAAACAACTAGCAAGACAGGAACACAGCCCCATACATTAGCAGAGAGGCTGCCTAAAATGTTAATACGACCACAGACACCCCAAAACACACCACCAGATGTGGACCTACCCACCAGAAAGACAAGATCCAGCCTCATCCACCAGAACACAGGCACTATTCCCCTCCACCAGGAAGACTACACAACCCACTGAACCAACTTTAGCCACTGGGGACAGACATCAAAAACAACAGGAAAAACAAACCTGCAGCCTGTGAAAAGGAGACCCCAAACACAGTAAGATAAGCAAAATGAGAAGACAGAAAAACACACAGCAGAAGAAGGAGCAAGGTAAAACCCCACAAGACTTAACAAATGAAGAGTAAATAGGCAATGTACCTGAAAAAGAATTCAGAATAATGATAGTAAAGATGATCCAAAATCTTGGAAATAGAATAGAGAAAGTGCAGGAAACATTTAACAAGAACCTAGAAGAACTAAAGAGGAAAAAAGCAATGATGAACAGCACAATAAATGAAATTAAAAATACTCAAGAAGGGATCAATAGCATAATAACTGAGGCAGAAGAATGGATAAGTGACCTGGAAGATAAAAGAGTGGAAATAAATACTGCATAGAAGAATAAAGCAAAAGAATGAAAAGAACTGAGGAGAGTCTCAGACACCTCTGGGACAACATTCGAATTATAGGGGTCCCAGAAGAAGAAGAGAAAAAGAAAGGGACTGAGAAAATATTTGAAGAGATTATAGTTGAAAACTTCCCTAATATGGGAAGGAAATAGTTAATCCAGTCCAGGAAGCATACTGGACTGGAGCCCCATACAGGATAAATCCAAGGAGAAACACGCAAAGACACATATTAATCAAATTATCAAAAATTAAATACAAAGAAAACATATTAAAGCAGCAAGGGAAAAACAACAGATAACACACAAGGGAATCCCCATAAGGTTAACAGCTGATCTTGCAGCAGAAACTGCAAGCCAGAAGGGAATGGCAGGACATATTTAAAGTGATGAAGGAGAAAAAACTACAACCAAGATTACTCTACCCAAGAAGGATCTCATTCAGTTTTGATGGAGAAATTAAAACATTTACAGACAAGCAAAAGCTGGGAGAGTTCAGCAGCACAAAAGCAGCTTTACAACAAATGCTAAAGGAACTTCTCTAGGCAAGAAACACAAGAGAAGGAAAAGACATACAATAACAAACCCAAAACAATTTAGAAAATGGGAATAGGAACATTCATATCATTACTTACCTTAAATGTAAATGAATTAAATGCTTCCACCAAAAGACACAGACTGCCTGAATGGATACAAAAACAAGACTGTATTTATGCTGTCTACAAAAGACCCACTTCAGACCTAGGGACACTTACAGACTGAAAGTCAGGAGATGGAAAAAGATATTCCATGCAAATGGAAATCAGAAGAAAGCCAGAGTAGTAAATCTCATATCAGAAAAAGTAGACTTTAAAATAATGACTGTTACAAGAGAGAAAGAAGGACACTACATAATGATCAAGGTATCGATCCAAGAAGAAGATATAACAATTGTAATTATATATGCTCCAAACATAGGATCACCTCAATACATAAGGCAAATACTAACAGTCATAAAAGGGGAAATCGACAGTAACACAATCATAGTATGGGACTTTAACACCCCACTTTCACCAATGGAAAGATCATCCAAAATGAAAATAAATAAGGAAACACAAGCTTTAAATGATACATTAAACAAGATGGACTTAATTGATATTTATAGGACATTCCATCCAAAAACAACAGGATACACTTTCTTCTCAAGTGCTCATGGAACATTCTCCAGGATAGATCATATCATGGGTCACAAATCAAGCCTTGGTAATTTTAAGAAAATTGAAATCATACCAAGTATCTTTTCTGACCACAACACTATGAGACTAGATATTAATTACAGGAAAAAATCTGTAAAAAATACAAACACATGGAGGCAAAACCATACACTACTTAATAACCAAGAGATCACTGAAAAAATCAAAGCGGAAACAAAATAAAAATACCTAGAAAGAAATGACAATGCAAACATGATGACCTAAAACCTATGGGATGTAGCAAAAACAGTTCTAAGAGGGAAGTTTATAGCAATAGAAACCTACATCAAGAAACAAGAAACATCTCTAAAAAATAAACTAACCTTACACCTAAAGCAAGTAGAGAATGAAGAACAAAAAACCCACAAAGTTAGAAGAAGGAAGGAATTCATAAAGATCAGATCAGAAATAAATGAAAAAGAAATGAAGGAAATGAAAGCAAAGATCAATAAAACTAAAAGCTGGCTCTTCGAGAAGATAAACAAAATTGATAAACCATTAGCTAGACTCATCAAGAAAAAAAGGGAGAAGTTTCACATCAATAGAATTAGAAATGAAAAAGTAGAAGTAACAACTGACACTGCAGAAATACAAAAGATCATGAGAGATTACTACAAGCAATTCTATGCCAATAAAAGGGACAACCTGGAAGAAATGGACAAATTCTTAGAAATGCACAACTGCCAAGAACGAATCAGGAAGAAACAGAAAATATGAACAGACCAATCACAAGCACTGAAATTGAGACTGTGATTAAAAATCTTCCAACAAAAAAAAGCCCAGGACCAGATGGCTTCACAGGTGAATTCTATCAAACACTTAGAGAAGACCTAATGGCTATCCTTCTCAAACTCTTCCAAAATATTGCAGAGGGAGGAACACTCCCAAACTCATTTTACGAGGCCACCATAACCCTGCTACCAAAACCAGACAAAGATGTCACAAAGAAAGAAAACTACAGGCCAATATCACTGATGAACATAGATGCAAAAATCCTCAACAAGATACTAGCAAACAGAATCCAACAGTAAATTAAAAGGATCATACACCATCATCAAGTGGGGTTTATTACAGGAACTCAAGGATTCTTCAATATACGCAAATCAATCAATGTGTTACATCATATTAACAAACTGAAGGAGAAAAACCGTATGATCATCTCAATAGATGCAGAGAAAGCTTTTGACAAAGTTCAACACCGATTTATGATAAAAACCCTGCAGAAAGTAGGCATAGAGGGAACTCAACATCATAAAGGCCATATATAACAAACCCACAGCCAAGATCGTCCTCAATGGTGAAAAACTGAAACCATTCCCACTAAGATCAGGAACAAGACAAAGTTGCCTACTCTCACCACTCTTATTCAACATAGTTTTGGAGGTTTTAGCCACAGCAATCAGAGAAGAAAAGAAATAAAAGGAATCCAAATCAGAAAAGAAGAAGAAAAGCTGTCACTGTTTGCAGATGACATACTCTACATAGAGAATACTAAAGATGCTACTAGAAAACTACTAGAGCTAATCAATGAATTTGGTAAAGTAGCAGGATACAAAATTAGTGCACAGTAATCTCTCGCATTCTTATACACTAGTGATGAAAAATCTGAAAATGAAATTAAGAATACACTCCCATTTACCATTGCAACAGAAAGAATAAAATATCTAGGAATAAACCTACCTCAGGAGACAAAAGACCTGTATGCAGAAAATTATGACAGTGATGAAAGAAATTATAGTTGATACAAATAGATGGAGAGATATACCTTGTTCTTGGATTGGAAGTATCAACATTGTGAAAATGACTCTACTACCCAAAGCAATCTACAGATTCAATGCAATCCCTATCAAGCTACCACTGACAGTTTTCACAGAACTAGAACAAAAAATTTCACAATTTGTATGGAAACACAAAAGACCCTGAATAGCCAAAGCCATCTTGAGAAAGAAAAGTGGAGGTGGAGGAATCAGGCTCCCTGACATCAGACTATACTACAAAGCTACAGTAATCAAGACAGTATAGTACTGGCACAAAAACATAAATATAGGTCAATGGAACAGGATAGAAAGCCGAGATATAAACCCACACACATATGGTCGCCTTATCTTTGATAAAGGAGGAAAGAATATACAGTGGAGAAAAGACAGTCTCTTCAATAAGTGGTGCTGGGAAAACTGGACAGGTACATGTAAAAGTATGAAATTAGAACAGTCCCTAACACCATACACAAAACTAAACTCAAAATGGATTAAAGACCCAAATGTAAGGCCAGACACTATCAAACTCTTAGAGGAAAACATAGGCAGAACACTCTATGACATAAATCACAGCAAGATCCTTTTTGACCCACCTCCTAGAGAAATGGAAATAAAAACAAAAATAAACAAATGGGACCTAATGAAACTTCAAAGCTTTTGCTCAGCAAAGGAAACCAGAAACAAGACCAAAAGACAACCCTCAGAATCGGAGAAAATATTTTCCAATGAAGCAACTGACAAAGGATTACTCTCCAAAATTTACAAGCAGCTCATGCAGCTCGATAACAAAAAAACAAACAACCGAATCCAAAAATGGGCAGAAGATCTAAATAGACATTTCTCCAAAGAAGATATACAGATTGCCAACAAATGCATGAAAGAATGCTCAACATCATTAATCATTAGAGAAATGCAAGTCAAAACTGCAATGAGATAACATCTCACACCGGTCAGAATGGCTTTCATCAAAAAATCTAGAAACTATAAATGCTGGAGAGGGTGTGGAGAAAAGGGACCACTCTTGCACTGTTGGTGGGAATGTAAATTGATACAGTCACTGCAGAGAACAGTGTGGAGGTTCCTTAAAAAACTACAAATAGAACTACCATATGACCCAGCAATCCCACTACTGGGCATATACCCTGAGAAAACCATAATTCAAAAAGACTCATGTACCACAATGTTCATTGCAGCTCTATTTACAATAGCCAGGATATGGAAAAAACCTAAGTGCCCATCAACAGATGAATGGATAAAGAAGATGTGGCACATATATACAATGGAATATTACCCAGCCATAAAAAGAAACGAAATTGAGTTATTTGTGGTGAGGTGGATGGACCTAGAGTCTGTCATACAGAGTGAAGTATGTCAGAAAGAGAAAAACTAGTACTGTATGCTAACACATATATATGGAATCTAAGATAAAAAAAAAGTCATGAAGACCCTAGGAGTAAGATGGGAATAAAGACACCAACCTACTAGAGCATGGGCTTGAGGATATGGGGAGGGGGAAGGGTAAGCTGTCACAGAGTGAGAGAGTTGCATGGACATATATACACTACCAAACGTAAAATAGATAGCTAGTGGGAAGTAGCCGCATAGCACAGGGAGATCAGCTAGGTGGTTTGTGACCACCTAGAGGGGTGGCATAGGGAGGGTGGGAGAGAGGGAGATGCAAGAGGGAAGAGATATGGGAATATATGTATATGTATAACTGATTCACTTTGTTATAAAGCAGAAACTAACACACCATTGTAAAGCAATTATACTCCAATAAAGATGTTAAAAGAAAAATAAAATAAATAAATACCAGTCTCTGCCCTCAAAGATGTCCCACCTAGTGTAGAAAGCAAAATAGTATATAAGACATTCCAATGCTATGGGATATTGCTATATTCAATTATGCACAATCTTCTATAGAAGCAAAGAAGAGGAAATGCCTAACTTCGTGGGGTGGGGGATGAGGAAGAGTTCAGGAGGAGAGCATAATCGGAGACCATTTTACAGAGAAGGTGACCTTTGAGCTGAATCTTAAAGACTACTTAGATATCAATCAGCTAGTCCAGGGGAGAAAGCATGGAGATGTGAAGATGTATATTTGGATTATAGAAAGCAATTAAGTGTGACTAGATCATAGGATATGTACAACGATGTAGTAGAAAATGAGGCCTGAAGGAGAGACAGAAACCATGTCTTCAAACCATGCCAAAGACAATGAGGAGCCATCAAAGATCTATAAGCAAGAGAGTGAAATGATCAGATTTACCTTTTGCTAAAGCCATGATGGTTTCAACTGGGAGGAAGAAAGTTTGGAGGAAGGGAATTATAATAGGAAGCTTTTGCAATGGTCCAGGTAAGAGATTATAAAGACATGGATTAGGAAAATGACGACAAAATTGGATAGAAACGATTGCATCGGAAACAGCAAAAAGTAGAATTAGTAAATCTTGGTAATTTGTTGGCTATGAAATGTGAGAGAGTGGGAGGATTCAGAGCTAATACCAAATGCCCCGTGGCAGCCTTCAACCATCAGATTTGAATGGTGGCATTGCTTGGCTGTGGCGGCATGGGTGCCCCCTCATTACCCCCGGCCTGGCAGCTCTACCTCAAGGACCACTGCATCTCCACATTTAGGAACTGGCCCTTCTTGGAAGGCTGCGCCTGTACCCTGGAGCGGATGGCCATGGCTGGCTTCATCCACTGTCCCCTGAGAACAAGCCTGACTTGGCTCAGTGTTTCTTCTGCTTCAAGGAGTTGGAAGGCTGGGAGCCAGATGACTACTCTATTGAAGAACATAAAAAGCATTCATCTGGTTGTGCTTTCCTTTCTGTCAAGAAGCAGTTTGAAGAATTAACCCTCAGCGAATTTTTGAAACTGGATAAAGAAAGAGCCAAGAACAAAATTGCAAAGGAAACCAACAATAAGCAGGAAGAATTTGAAGAAACTGCAAAGAAAGTCCGCTGTGCCATTGAGCAGCTGGCTGCCTCGGGACTACTCCACTGTCACTGCCCCACAGCGACACAGACACATCATTTCCAAGGCACAGCCCTCAGCGTTACCAGCTTTTCTCTGGGGCCTCTTAACTGTGCCTTAGGAAAGGAGAACGTAAACATTTTGAAATTAGAATATTTAAACTGTATTTTTGGTATTTTTCTTGAAGGTGGTGCCAGGGACTACTTTTGTTGTACAGCTAGTGCTAAGTACAGTGACTGAGTCTCTCTTAAAAAATAAAAAAAAGCAAGAGAGAGACAGAAAGAATGTTTAGGTTTCTGGCTTGCACTAGGTGAATGAGACTGGGAACGCTGAAAGAGGTTCAGGTTTGTAGAAGACTGTGAACTTGACTAGGGATAGGATGAGTTTAAATGATCTCCAGAATATATGGTGGAAACATAGAAAGAGCTGGAGATATATGCTCAGAGCTCAGTAAAGGGACCTGAGTTAGATAAATTTAGGACTAGAATAAGAAAGGAAAAATGTGGGTAGATTCAAGCATTTTAAGTGACAAGACCTGAATTATGGGAAAGAGGACAGCAAAATAAATGTGTCAGGGAAACAATGCAAATTTAGTACACAGTATTTATAGAACATGAACAGACTATGTTTGTAGAAATTCTTGTTCTCTAAGGTATCAAAGAGTAAATATGTACACTATAAGAGTCCTTATTTTAAAAGAAGCTTTAACAAAAAAATGAAATAAAAGATGCCAACGTGTTTTTGCAATGTTGAATACAAAGTGCTAAGTATTTTTCTAATAAACTGCTCTTAAATCCACCTATCCCTGCTCCATAAACAGTTATTTTCACCATCTGCCAGCAGCAGTCCCTCCCCTTATAAATCTCTCTTCATTTATTTTTCTCATGCTCAAAAATTGCAGAACAAGTGAGAGAAGGTGGAGCATAACTGCTATGAGCTATTAGAATGAGTGACAGAGCCCAAAAATGGAAACATAAATTTTGACAAACTCCCTCAGCAACTATATACTCCTAAGGGTGTCAGGGACATATCCAGCATGCTTCATCTAGGACTCTTTTTTTCTCCTTTTTCAGAAATTGACCAAGTTCTGATGCAAATATGAAAGCATTGGAAATGCAGTAAAAAAGTAGCAAAGATGTGGCACCTTTCAGGATTTGCCTGAAAGAGAAATAGACTGGAGCAGCGGTCTCCAACATTTTCGGCACCAGGGACCGGTTTTGTGGAAGAAAATTTTTCACACACCAGTGGGGGGATAGTTTCAGGATGATTCAATCACATTACATTTATTGTGTACTTTATTTCTATCATTATTACATTGTAATATATAATGAAATAATTATACAACTCACCATAATGCAGAATCAGTGGGAGCCCTGAACTTGTTTTCAATTGCCAGTCACTGACAGGGTTTTTGTTGTTGTTGTTGTTTATAAATTTATTTTTGGCTGCATTGGGTGTTCGTAGCTGCATATGGGCTTTCTCTAGTTGTGGTGAGCAAGGGCTACTCTTCGTTGCAGTGCATGGGCTTCTCATTGTGGTGGCTTCTCTTGGTGCGGAGCACGGGCTCTAGGTGCATGGGCTTCAGTAGTTGTGGCTCGCAGGCTCCAGAGCACAGGCTCAGTAGTTATATCACACAGGCTTAGTTGTTCTGTGGCATGTGGTATCTTCCCAGACCAGGGCTCAAACCCATGTCCCCTGCATTGGCAGGCAGATTCTTAACCACTACACCACTAGGGAAGCCTGACAGGGTTTTGATATGAGTCTGCAAGCAATTTATTTATTATGGTCTCTGTGCAGTCAAACCTCTCTGCTAATGATAACCTGTATTTGCAGCCACTCCCCAGCACTAACATCACCCTCTCAGCTCCACCTCATATCATCAGGCATTAGATTCTCATAAGGAGCATGCAACCTAGATCCCTCACATGCACAGTTCACAGTAGTGTTCACACTCTTATGATGATCTAATGCTGCCACTGATCTGACAGGAGGTGAAGTTCAGGCGGTAATGTGAACAATGGGGAGCGGCTGTAAATACGGATGAAGCCTCGCTCGCTCACCTGCTGCTCACCTCCTGCTATGCAGCCCAGTTCCTAACAAGCCACTGACTGGTACCAGTCCATGGCCTGGGGGTTGGAGACCCCTGAACTAGAGAATTGACTTGCGTGATTCCCCTTACACAGTAAGTCAAATTCAAGGTCACAGGCTTAGAGAGTTAAGGATTGGCTGTAGGGCAATTGTAGTTTTTCACATGCCATAGAAGATCCCATGACTTGAACACCTCTACTCCCCACAATTTCACTTTATTTTCACCAAATCGTGGCCCCACTAAATTAACACTGCTGTGACACTAAAAGAGCTGATGTAAAATTTAAAAGATTTTAAACCTAAGAAAATCAACCACACATTTACCCAGATTTGAATTGTATTTTCTCTCTGATTCCCAAACTATAATTCTTTGTTCCTTTCCTTTCAGGATATTCATTTTGGTGTTGAATTCAGCAGCCTATACACTAAATTGTAAATCTACAATGAAGAGTCACCCTCAACAAAGATTGAAGATAAAATCATATGCATTCCCCATTTTTTCTCTCCTGTTTAAGAAAGTATCTCAAATACAAAAGCAAAACCTGATAAAAAATATAACAGGGAGATATTTCCTATGTTATTTAAATTACTGTGAATTTTAATTAGAAAAGTTACAAGTCCCCAGTATATAAATGGCTAACAACAACAACAACAAAAAATGAGGCAGTCTCATAAGAGAAAATGTAACTAACAAACAAATATACGGGAATATGTTCAATCTTGGAAGCAATCAGAAAAGTTTAACAAATCTATAATGAGGTAATATTTTTACCAATTTAATTTAGATTTTCTGACTTGCTCCTGGTTGGTTTCCTTCCACCACAGCTCAACTCCTGAAAGGCAACACAGATGTTAATTTCAACCTGGTTTGGTCTAGATACAAATGATGAAGATGGAAAAACACACATTCTGATTTTTCCCCAAGTCCTATGTCGCCTAAAGATAACCCTGGACCCAGAAGCCCCCAAGATATAGATACAAAACACCTGCCATCTGCTCTCAGTTATCTTGTGCTTTCTTTACTTGAGTACCTCAGCACAGCCAATCACCTGCAGCATGGTGTTCACTGAGGTTCTTAATGCTGATTTTGTGGCCCTGTGCCAGTTAAGAAAATGCCTTCTGAATCCTCACAGAAAGAAATTTTCTTCAGCCTGATCTTCATGTTGGGTATATTTTATCATATTCTAAGTCATTGAAAAATGAAGCATGAATTTCGTAAACTGACTACTAACCTTCTAGTTCCTCAACCATGTTGGATATGAAAAAATTTACTTAAGTTTCTAAGTACAATGAATCAGTGGCAGCCTGGCAAATCACCCAAATGTCTATAGACTCTGTTACCAAGCCTTCCCCTAGAGCTGCAGGGTTAATTCAGAAATAGAAGAGCCCCACCCTGTCAGAAATCAGCAGGCAGGCTACAATGAGGAAAACAAATGTTTGAAGGACCAGCCTGCCTGGATTTTATTCTCAGCTGCAGCATCTCTTCACTGTGCATTTCTCTTCCCTATGACAGTGAGATCTCGCCATATAGCATTTAGAGAGCATCAGATAAAAGATGTTATTTAAGGGAAGTTAGTATTACTATTAGAGCTACTGTTGTGTCTTTCCCAGCATCAGTGTCTGAGGAGAAAGATGCTTTAGTCACAAAAAGGAGGGGAAAGATAACTGCATATAGCTCCGCTGAAGCTGCTTAGAGAGGGTGAGAGACAGATAGACAAAGACAAGATTTCTCATTACTAAAGGTAAGTGCTTAGAGTAGTGGATGCCAATGTTTTGAAATATGTGGATCTCTTTTAAACTTAAAAAAATTCTCTCTCTCTCTCAATTTCTTTCAGTCTCTCTTTCACACTCACACACACATACACACACACACACAAACACACACACAAACATGAGAGTCATATATTTAGGATATGTTCATTGAGAAAATGCTCAACAACAAAAACCTACAATAAATTCAGCAACACTTATAAATAAGCTTATATTTTATTCATCATAGCAACATCTACATACATTTATATATCTATATATATATATATTTTTTTACATCTTTATTGGAGTATAATTGCTTTACAATGGTGTGTTCGTTTCTCCTTTATAACAAAGTGAATCAGTTATACATAAACATATGTTCCCATATCTCTTCCCTCTTGCGTCTCCCTCCCTCACACCCTCTCTATCCCACCCCGCCAGGTGGTCACAAAGCACTCACCTGATCTCCCTGAGCTATGCAGCTGCTTCCCACTAGCTATCTACCTTACGTTTGGTAGTGTATATATGTCCATGTCTCTCTCTCGCGTTGTCACAGCTTACCCTTCCCCCTCCCCATATCCTCAAGTCCATTCTCTAGTAGGTCTGTGTCTTTATTCCTGTCTTACCCCAAAGTTCTTCAAGACATGTTTTTTCTTAAATTCCATATATATGTGTTAGCATACGGTATTTGTCTTTCTCTTTCTGACTTACTTCACTCTGTATGACAGACTCTAGGTCCATCCACCTCATTAAAAAGAGCTCAATTTCGTTTCTTTTTATGGCTGAGTAATATTCCATTGTATATATGTACCACATCTTCTTTATCCATTCATCCAATGATGGACACTTACGTTACTTCCATCTCCTGGCTATTGTAAATAGAACTGCAATGAACATTTTAGTACATAACTCTCTTTGAATTATGGTTTTCTCAGGGTATATGCCCAGTAGTGGGATTGCTGGGTCGTATGGTAGTTCGATTTGTAGTTTTTGAAGGAACCTCCATACTGTTCCCCATAGTGGCTGTACCAATTCACATTCCCACCAACAGTGCAAGAGTGTTCCTTTTTATCCACACCCTCTCCAGCATTTATTCTTTCTAGATTTTTTGATGATGGACATTCTGACTGGTGTGAGATGATATCTCATTGTAGTTTTGATTTGTATTTCTCTAATGATTAATGATGTTGAGCATTCATTCATATGCTTGTTGGCAGTTTGTATATCTTCTTTGGAGAAATGTCTATTTAGGCCTTCTGCCCATTTTTGGATTGGGTTGTTTGTTTATTTGTTATTGAGCTGTATGAGCGGCTTATAAATTTTGGAGATTAATCCTTTGTCAGTTGCTTCATTTGCAAATACTTTCTTCCATTCTGAGGGTTGTCTTTTGGTCTTGTTTATGGTTTCCTTTGCTGTGCAAAAGCTTTGAAGTTTCATTCAGTCCCATCTGTTTATTTTTGATTTTATTTCCATTTCTCTAGGAGGTGGGTCCAAAAGGATCTTGCTGTGATTTATGTCATAGAGTGTTCTGCCTATGTTTTCCTCTAAGAGTTTGATAGTTTCTGGCCTTACATTTAGGTCTTTAATCCATTTTGAGCTTATTTTTGTTTATGGTGTTAGGGAGTGTTCTAATTTCATACTTTTACATGTACCTGTCCAGTTTTCCCAGCACCACTTATTGAAGAGGCTGTCCTTTCTCCACTGTACATTCCTGCCTCCTTTACCAAAGATAAGGTTTCCATATGTGCGTGGGTTTATCTCTGGGCTTTCTATCCTGTTCCATTGATCTATCTTATTGTTTTTGTGCCAGTACCGTATTGTCTTGATTACTGTAGCTTTGTAGTATCATCTGAAGTCAGGAAGCCTGATTACTCCAGCTCCGTTTTTCATTCTCAAGATTGCTTTGGCTATTCAGGGTCTTTTGTGCTCCATACAAATTGTGAAATGTTTTGTTCTAGTTCTGTGAAAAATGCCAGTGGTAGTTTGATAGGGGTTGCATTAAATCTGTAGGTTGCTTTGGGTAGTAGAGTCATTTTCACAATGTTGATTCTTCTAATCCAAGAACATGGTGTATCTCTCCATCTATTTGTATCATCTTTAATTTCTTTCATCAGTATCTTATAATTTTCTACATACAGGTCTTTTGTCTCCTTAGGTAGGTTTATTCCTAGATATTTTATTCTTTTTCTTGCAATGGTAAATGGGAGTGTTTCCTTGATTTCACTTTCAGACTTTTCATCATTAGTGTATCGGAATGCCAGAGATTTCTGTGCATTAATTTTGTATCCTGCTGCTTTACCAAATTCATTGATTAGCTCTAGTAATTTTCTGGTGGTATCTTTAGGATTCTCTATGTATAGTATTATGTCACCTGCAAACAGTGACAGCTTTACTTCCTCTTTTCCGATTTGGATTCCTTTTATTTCCTTCTCTTCTCTGATTGCTGTGGCTAAAGCTTCCAAAACTATGTTGAATAAGAGTGGTGAGAGTGGGCAACCTTGTCTTGTTTCTGATCTTAGTGGAAATGCTTTCAATTTTTCACCATTGAGGACAATGTTGGCTGTGGGTTTGTCATATATGGCCTTTATTATGTTGAGGAAAGTTTCCTCTATGCCTACTTTCTGCAGGGTTTTTATCATAAATGGGTGTTGAATTCGTCAAAAGCTTTCTCTGAATCTATTGAGAGGAACATATGGTTTTTCTCCTTCAATTTGTTAATATGGTTTATCACATTGATTGATTTCCATATATTGAAGAATCCTTGCATTCCTGGAATAAACCCCACTTGATGATGGTGTATGATCCTTTTAATTTACTGTTGGATTCCGTTTGCTAGTATTTTGTTGAGGATTTTTGCATCTATGTTCATCAGTGATATTGGCCTGTAGTTTTCTTTCCTTCTGACATCCTTGTCTGGTTTTGGTATCAAGGTGATGGTGGCCTCGTAGAATGAGTTTGGGAGTGTTCCTCCCTCTGCTATATTTTGGAAGACTTTGAGAAGGATAGGTATTACCTCTTCTCTGAATGTTTGATAGAATTTGCCTGTGAAGCCATCTGGTCCTGGGCTTTTTTTTGTTGGAAGATTTTTAATCACAGTTTCAATTTCAGTGCTTGTGATTAGTCTGTTCATATTTTCTATTTCTTCCTGATTCAGTCTTGGCAGGTTGTGCATTTCTAAAACTTTGTCCATTTCTTCTAGGTTGTCCATTTTATTGGCATAGAGTTGCTGGTAGTAATCTCTCATGATCTTTTGTATTTCTACAGTGTCAGTTGTTACTTCTCCTTTTTTGTTTCTAATTCTATTGATTTGATTCTTCTCCCTTCTTTCCTTGATGAGTCTGGCTAGTGCTTTATCAATTTTATCTTCTCAAAGAACTAACTTTTAGTTTTATTGATTTTTGCTACCGTTTCCTTCATTTCTTTTTCATTTATTTCTGATCTGATTTATATGATTTCTTTCCTTCTGCTAACTATGGGGATTTTTGTTCTTCTTTCTCTAATTGCTTTAGGTGCAAGTTTAGGTTGTTTATTCGAGATGTTTCCTGTTTCTTAAGGTAGGATTGTATTGCTATAGACTTCCCTCTTAGAACTGCTTTTGCTGCATCCCATAGGTTTTGGGTCGTCATGTCTCCACTGTCATTTGTTTCTAGGTATTTTTTAATTTCCTCTTTGATTTCAACAGTGATCACTCCGTTATTAAGTAGTGTATTCTTTAGCTTCCATGTGTTTGTATTTTTTACATATCTTTTCCTGTAATTGATATCTAGTCTCATAGTGTTGTGGTCGGAAAAGATACTTGATAGAATTTCAACTGTCTTAAGTTTACCAAGGCTTGATTTGTGACCCAGGATATGATCTATCCTGGAGAATGTTCCAAGGGCACTTGAGAAAAAAGTGTACTCTGTTGTTTTTGGATGGAATGTCCTATAAATATCAATTATGTCCATCTTGTTTAATGTATCATTTAAAGCTTGTGTTTCCTTATTTATTTTCATTTTGGATAATCTGTCGATTGGTGAAAGTGGGGTGTTAAAATCCCATATTATGATTCTGTTACTGTCGATTTCCCCTTTTATGGCTATTAGTATTTGCTTTATGTATTGAAGTACTCCTATGTTGGTTGCATAAATATTTACAATTGTTATATCTTCTTCTTGGATCGATCCCTTGATCATTATGTAGTGTCCTTCTTTGTCTCTTCTAATAGTCTTTATTTTAAAGTCTATTTTGCCTGATATGAGAATTGCTACTCCAGATTTCTTTTGGTTTCCATTTACATGGAATATCTTTTCCTTCCCCTTACTTTCAGTCTGTATGTGTCTCTAGGTCTGCAGTGGATGTCTTGTAGACAGCATATATAAGGGTCTTGTTTTTGTATCCATTCAGCCAATCTGTGTCTTTTGGTGGGAGTATTTAGTCCACTTACATTTAAGGTAATTATCAATATGTATGTTCCTATTCCCATTTCCTTAATTGTTTTTGGTTCGTTATTGTAAGTCTTTTCCTTCTTTTGTGTTTCTTGCCCAGAGAAGTTCCTTTAGCATTTGTTGTAAAGCTGGTTTGGTGGTGCTGAACTCTCTCTGCTTTGGCTTTTCACTAAAGATTTTAATTTCTCCATCAAATCTGAATGAGATCCTTGCTGGGTAGACTAATCTTGGTTGCAGATTTTTCTCCTTTATCACTTTAAATATGTCCTGCCTGTCCCTTCTGGCTTGCACAGTTTCTGCTGAAAGATCAGCGGTTAACCTTATGGGGATTCCCTTGTGTGTTATTTGTTGTTTTTCCCTTGCTGCTTTTAATATATTTTCTTTGTATTTAATTTTTGACAGTTTGATGAATATGTGTCTTGGCATATTTCTCCTTGGATTTTTCTTGTATGGGAATCTCTGTGCTTCCTGGACTTGGTTAACTATTTCCTTTCCCATATTAGGGAAGTTTTCAACTATAATCTCTTCAAATATTTTCTCAGTCCCTTTCTTTTTCTCTTCTTCTTCTGGGACCCCTATAATTCGAATGTTGGAGCATTTAATGTTGTACCAGAAGTCTCTGAGACTGTCCTCAGTTCTTTTCATTCTTTTTTCTTTATTCTGCCCTGCAGTAGTTATTTCCACTATTTTATCTTCCAGGTCACTTATCCATTCTTCTGCCTCAGTTATTCTGCTATTGATCCCATCTTGAGTGTCTTTAATTTCATTTATTGTGTTGTTCATCGTTGTTTGTTTCAGCTTTATTTCTTCTAGGTCCTTGTTAAATGTTTCTTGCATTTTGTCTATTCTATTTCCAAGATTTTGGATCATCTTTACTATAATTATTCTGAATTCTTTTTTTAGGTAGACTGCCTATTTCCTCATCATTTGTTAGGTCTGGTGGGATTTTATCTTGCTCCTTCATCTGCGGTGTGTTTTTCTGTCTTCTCATTTTGCTTATCTTACTGTGTTTGGGGTCTCCTTTTTGCAGCCTGCAGGTTCGTAGTTCCCGTTGTTCTTGGTGTCTGTCCCCAGTGGCTAAGTTTGGTTCAGTGGGTTGTGTAGGCTTCCTGGTGGAGGGGACTAGTACCTGTGTTCTGGTGGATGAGGCTGCATCTTGTCTTTCTGGTGGGCAGGTGCACGTCTGGTGGTGTGCTTTGGGGTGTCTGTGGACTTATGATTTTAGGCAGCCTCTCTGCTAATCAGTGGGGTTGTGTTCCTGTCTTGCTAGTTGTTTGGCATCGGGTGTCCAGCACTGTAGCTTGCTGGTCATTGAGTGAAGCTGGGTGCTGGTGTTGAGATGTAGATCTCTGGGAGATTTTCACCATTTGTTATGTGGAGCTGGGAGGTGTCTTGTGGTCCAGGGTCCTGAAGTTGGCTCTCCCACCTCAGAGGCACAGCACTGACTCCTGTCTGGAGCACCAATATCCTTTCATCCACACAATAACGTGGCTGCAGTTGGAGGCCTCAGTTTCTTACCACATGGATCTCTCCTTAGGGCTGCTTGAGTGTCCTCATGACATGGCATCTGGCTTACTCCAGGATGAGTGATAGTCAACCAAAATTTTTGGAGCAGCTGCTAGATGCCTGACCCTGTTTGGCGTTCAGCAGTGATCAAGACAGGAAGAGTCCAGCTTTCATGAAACATGTAGTGGGGAGGAGAGATGGGTGCAACTTGGGTTAGGGATTTCATCTTGCTGGGCCTCTGTTTTCTCATCCGGCCCACCGTCCCCACGACTGTCGCGACCTCGGCCAACGGGGCCCCTCCAGATCCGGTAGCCTCAGTAAGGCCGCCTTCCCCTCGGGCTCCGGGACAGTTCAGAGACGGCGGAGGGAAGAGACCCTGAGCTTCGGGAGTTCATGTACATACATTTGTGAAACATTAGTACATGGATATCCAAAGTACATTATTTATTTGTTTTAGAAGCAATGTTTGTTGGGCATATGTATTCTTACATTTCTTGCTATAACTCCATGCCACCCCAAGTCAAGAACCATTGATTTAGAGTATATTGTTTAAAGTCCCAGGCAACCAAAGGTTGTGGGGCAAGCTCCTGGGAGCCACATACCCACATTCTAGTAGATAGTAATCCAGGGCCTAGCAGCACTAGGGTTTCATATATTGTATAGTTCTCTTTTAAATACAAAATAAATAAAATTTATTCACCATCGATGATTACTTAAAAGAGCACAAGCCAAACAACAGGAGACCCACTGCTATCTTTCTTGAGTAAAAGCTTCAGCTAGGCCTTTGTGCCTTTCATAACAATATAAAGTGTACTTTTTAACGATTTCTGTATTATGACTCAGACTAAATCTGGTGACATTCTTGTAAGAAACCATCTAGTGTTTCCAATATCATCTTGTTTAATTCATGCAGCTGTCACTGTATACTCCCTTTATGCCCCTGAGAAGAAGAAGGTATTAGGAAAAGCAATTAGGGCCTTAGCTTTTTCTCTAAATCATATCCTGGGAACTTAAACAACCCACGTTGCATTTTCACTGTTTCATTGCACAGCTCCAATTTTAACATGATTTCCTGTAGTGGACCTCCAGAAGAATTGTAGCAGACATCAAGCATTTGGGACACTGGGTATTGCCCCATAGGCCAGACAAATCCACAGGTAGACAAGGAAAACAATGGTAAAAACCACAAAAGCATAGTCTGGTGGTTCTTGAGCTTCTTTTCAGAGATTGTAATGCTCTCTATGCCAACTATTCTTTATTTATTGTTTATCAATCAACATATGCGTTCATTTTACAAACACATTAAAGAGCTTTCAAACAAATGCAAAATACAGGAAAATGACACAAACAGATGAGATAGCAAGAGGGACATCTTCATCATAGAGTTCTGTGCTGGAAGGCTTTGCTGAAGTGATGGGATGCAAAGGAGTATTTGAAGCTTTGTCGTATGAAAATTTCAGCTTTTTATATTTCAACTGCAATTGCAATCCCACCCCCTAAAAAAATCACATCCTCTATTGGCATGTACTGAAGAAGGTTTTAATTTTTTTTTTGCTCATATTTTTAACTGTAACAGGTCTGGCTAGGAAGTGAAAAGAAAGTATGTTGGCATCTAATGGCAGCTCAGGGAGTGAAGTATCTTGAGCAGGAGTATACCTAGATGGAAAGAAAAGCAAAATGTTGGGAAAGATAAGCTGGTTAGATGGGTGCAGTCCTTTACCTGTCCTCCCAAACAGATTGCTACTTGTACACATCTGCTCTGATTCAAGTCCTTACTTTGACTTTTAAAATCACTTGACTGCCTTAAAGTCAGAAAGAGAAAAACAAATATCATATATTAATGCTTATATGTGGAATCAGAAAAAATTGGTATAGATGATCTTATTTGCAAAGCAGAAATAGAGACACAGACATAGAGAACAAATGTATGGATGCCAAGGGGGAAGGGGGGGTGGGAGGAATTGGGAGATTGGGACTGACATATATACACTATTGATACTATGTATAAAATAGATAACTAATGAACCTACTGTATAGCACAGGGAACTCTACTCAGTGCTCTGTGGTGACCTAAATGGGAAGGAAATCCAAAAATGAGGTGATATATGTATACGCATAGCTGATTCACTTTGCTGTACAGCAGAAACTAGCCCATCATTGTAAAGCAGCTATACTCCAATAATTTTTTAAAATACATTATCATCCTCTCTTAACAGCAGCTTGCAAATAATGGGCTAGGTGGTGGACACTCCCTAGGGTAACCCCCCCACCCCCCCATGTGTAATCCCTTGTGCAATCCCCTCCCTTTGAGTGTGCAGTAAAAACCTGCAAACTTCTTCTAACCAATAAAATATGACAAAGGTGATGAGATGTCATGCCCTCCTGTGATCTTTTATATAATAGGGCAAAGGTGAAGGGATTTTTCAGATGTAATTAGGTGTCTAATTGACTTTTAATTAATCAAAGGGAGATTATCCTAGTTTGAACTGAACCCTTTAAAAGAGAGTTTAGGCCTTCCCTTATATGGGAGGTTCCAAGCAGCAGAGATTCTCTCTCTATTACAGCCTTTGAAGAAGCAAGCTGCCATGAATTCCACAGCCTCAGGGTACTAGATTCCATCAACTACCTGAATGGGCTTAGAAGCCTAGTTAAACTTCAAGATGAGAATGCAGTCTGGCCGACATTGACTGCAGCCTTGTGAGACCCTGAACAAAGGATACAGCTAAGCTCTGCCCAGCCTCCTGACACATCAACATGGTGAAATAATGAATGTGTGATGTTTTAATGGGCTAAGTTTGAAACTCTTTTATGCCGCAATAGAACAGTAATACAGGAGAACACATTTATTTTCCTCAGTTTTCTAAGGAAGTCCTAGGAGGACATGTAGACCCAATGACAAATGTGATCAAGTGGAAAGAGTAGTAAATGAGGCATGAAGGCCCGGTTCAAATCCTGGCTAGCTTGATCTGGAGCAAGATACTCAACCCCTTTGAGCTTGTAAGGTCATCTGCCAAATGGAATTGATGTAACCTGCCTAATTCTTCTTGCAAGGTTCTGAGGGAGGACTTTGAAAACTGCAAAATGCTGAGCTCATATTATATGGCACTTACCATGTTCCAAGTAGTATTCTAATTTTCCTGTGTGTATTAAATCACGTAATCCTCAAACAACCCTATAAAGTAGATACATTTTATGATCATTATCTCCATTTGATAGATGAAAGAAATGAGATACATAGAGGTGAAAAATCTTGCCCAAGATCACACAACTGTTAGTAAGAACAAGCCTTTAAACCCAGGCAGTGTGGTTCCAGGTTCTTTCCTCTTAATTATTGCACTGTGTTGCCTCTTGAAGCTTTAATAAGTGCAGGAAATCCACTCCTTCTGAAGCAAGCTGAGCCTTGATGCCAACATATTCTGAAAGAGATTCAAGATCCTCAGATGAGAGTTATCCCTATAAGCCTCTGCTTTGATTCATTCTTCCAGATTTGTTATCTTGGTTTTTCTAACACAACCACATATATTTTTTTCAAAAGAAATTCACCAGGAAGCAACAATCCTCTTTCTCTTCCATAAAGCGCATTGGCACCATCCACAGTGCTCAGTCCCACTTTTTCATACACACCACCACCTCCTTCTACTGTTTCCCATTATTACTTAGCTGAGACCACATGAACATCCGCTTACAACAAACACAATTTATCTTCAAATACAGATTTGCATAAAAACCAAGCATAAAGGGAACAGAAACATTTTTTACTGAATTGCTTTTAGGTATACTGCATGATTTCCATTATGTATACTGCCTGCTTTCGCAAATCTCTAGGCATGTAGGATCAATTCTTAATTTATCAGAAGAACACCAGAGCTAGAGAAAGCCTTGCTTAAAGGATCATATGGTACAATCCCATAATTTGGGAAGATTATCTTTTTACATTTAAATCTTGCTGAAGTTAAAAGAAAATATCTTACCTCCTTTAAAGGAACATTATAGTTCTTAAGCTAGTATTTAAAAGTTCCTCTTGAAGCAAACTGAAATCTCCTCTGCATCAATTTAAGCAAAGCAAGGTTCTATTCAAGCTTCAGAAACAGCTAAAAAAACTTTCTAAACCATTCCCTGGTACCCCTAGATTAAATTAGCACCTTAACCCTTCAGCATTCTGGGTACACATACTTTTATTATGCTGTTTATATAATAATGCTGGTGTTTATTTATACATCTGCCACCACCCCAACAGAGAGTCCTTGAGGGCAGGGGCAACGTTCTACTTATCTTTGTGTACCTCACACTTGGCAGAGTGACTAGCACATGTTAGAAAGTTGAAAGAAAAATTTGAATTAATGAATGACTAAATGAAGTAAATTTCATACTGTTCCATCTGTGAGCAAAGAACTGAGCAGCTTCCTATTCATAAAACCTTTCTTACAAAGACCAATATTAGCTCTCTCCTTTTGTCTATTGCTCATTAAACAAACTCAAATTCTTTCCTGTCCATAGGACATATTTTTCCAATCTGTAAGCCAAAGTTTCCTTGACTCTCTCCGTATCTATTTCAGTGGAATGATCAAGATCAGAATCATAGTGCTATATACATCAATAACTGTTTAAATGCACTTCCCATTTATATAATCAAGATCATAATCATTGTGTTATACACACTGATAACTGTATTTAAATGTAGTTCCCTTTATGCAATTAGATTCCTTCCAAAATTTGGCTGTGAATTGAGTTATCACAAATCCATTTCTATATAAAATTCACCAGGGCAGCTTATTATTTGGAGAGTATCCAAATAATTTTAAAAGTTAAAAAAGTTTTTTTTTAATATGAGTAATCTTCCTCTAGTTATATTTCCCAAAGAGGCAGTACAGTGTAATGGGATTCACATTCGATTTGAAATGAAAAGAACTGAGTTTAAAACCGGATCTTTCTGTATTCCCTCAGGCATTTCACTCACATTTTGGGGGTCTGTTTTCTCTTCTGTTAAATGGGGATTATACTAATAAATAACTCACAGGAGCATTTTAGGACCAAATACACTTATGATGTTTGTGAAAGGGCTGTATTCACTGTTAAACAAATATTTATGATAATTATAAGTAATAATAATAAATTTTATATGCAGTTTCCTTAAAGTTAGATTCCTCAATCTAATAGAAGTATCATTCTGTACATTTAACATATGTTGATTTATTTTTACCATGGCACTGTACTGCTTGTTCATATTTAGTGCGAGATCAACTATAACTCTCAGAACTTCATCTGTGATGCTTGGGACTATCCAGTCTTTTTCAACTCTGTATTAATGAATTTGAGTTTTCATATCCCTGTGATAGCTCATCCTTTTATTTTTTTCCCTAGTGAGATACATTTTTCTCTAATTCATCAAGGTAATTTTTAGTATTTCTCTCTGGCATCTATCAAAACACTCAGTAACAGGCACCCTAGAAATATATAGATAAGCCAACATTCTGCATATTCTTCCTCTATCTGGGAAGTAGATGTCTATGAGGGCTGTCTCCATAGTAGTGCCAAAGATACATGAATTGAGTGTACCTGAAACAGTATTTGGAGCTCTATTTTGGCAGAGGGAAGAGGGAGGCATCTTTCTCTGCTAGTGAACATAGCACAACCTTCTCAGACACACATAGAGGGGCCAAAGAAGCACCCAGGCATCTTTCAATAAGTGAGCCTTATTGGCAAATGAGCTTTTATCTGACTTTCATAAGCAGATGCTAAAAGGACCCACAACTGGAAAGCATACCAAGCCCTGGAATAATTCAAGAAAGAAGCTCAATGAACTACTTAGAGGAGGGTAGTGATCTGAGCTACAACGATTTATATATTATATAAAATGGGCTGTGCATTGCAAAAAGGACAAAAATAATGGCTTTGGGGTTCATGGTCAGGGACTGCTAAATAATAGCCCAGGATTTTAGCAGTGGGATTAAAGTGAAATGGATGGGTAAGCTTAGTTTTAAATAAATAAATGAGTGTCTATATTTAGTAGTCACTGCATCTATGACTAGAGAGGGAGGGGAAAAGTTAACGTTTAAGAAGAGTCCAGGGCTTCCCTGGTGACACAGTTGTTGAGAGTCCGCCTGCCGATGCAGGGGACACGGGTTCGTGCCCCGGTCCGGGAAGATCCCACATGCCGTGGAGCGGCTGGACCCATGAGCCATGGCTGCTGAGCCTGCGCGTCCGGAGCCTGTGCTCCGCAACGGGAGAGGCCATGGAAGTGAGAGGGCCGCGTACTGCAAAAAAAAAAAAAAAAAAAAAAAAAAATGAAGAAGAGTCCAAATAGCTTGAGGTAAAGCTAACAAATATTGGTGAGGAAAAGGGAAGGAAAAAGAAACATCAAGTCTTAATCAGTACATAATGGGTTCCATTTTGCCAACTCCCCCCTAGAAGAGTCTGCACAGAACTAACACTTGTTAAATGTGTGACTTAACATTGAAAGAAAAAGGCATTCCAGAAAACCGGAGCTCCTAGAGCCCAAAACAGCACTCAGACTTAAAAATAACAAGTGTTCAATAAAAATCCCTACATATGAGATTGAATATCAAAGATCCTAAGGTACAGAGATGTATTTGAGTATTGAGAACCCAAGTATAAAAAACAGAAAGTTAGAAACCATAAAATTGTGTCTAGGAATTGAATCAAAATTAATTGTTTCAAGACACTGTACTGGGCAAAATGGTAGTGGTGGTAATAAATAGATGAATAGGGCACACCCTTTGTCTTCAAATAGCCAAAAATCTATTTGGAACATTCATATAAAAATATCTAGCTTTCAAAGGGAAAAAGAGTATTGAAGATTCACTCTACTGTGTATTGAAACATACTCCCAAGCTATAATAATTTTTAAAATGTGGGTCTGATGTAAAAGCAAACAGACATGTCAATGAAAAGAAAAAGCAGAACATAAGTGTTTTGTTTTTGCTTTTATTTTTGTTTTTTTGGATATATACCCAGGAGTGGAATTGCTGGGTCATATGGTAGTTCTATTTATTAGGTTTTTGAGAAACCTCCATACTGTTTTCCACAGTGGCTGCACCAATTTACATTCCCACCAACAGTGTGTGAGGGGTCGCTTTTCTCCACATCCTTTCCAACAATTGTTATTTGTATTCTTTTTAATAATAACTATTCTGCAGGTGTGAGATGATATCTCATTGTGGTTTTGATTTGCATTTCTCTAATAATTAGCAATATTGAGCATCTTTTCATGTGCCTGTTGGCCATCTGCATTTCCTCTTTGGAAAAATGTCTATCTATTCAGTTCTTCTGCCTATTTTTTAATCAGGTTGTTTGTTTGTTCTGATGTTGAGCTTTATGAGCTTTTTATATATTTTGAATGTTAACCCCTTATCAGTGATATCATTTGCAAATATTTTCTCCCATTCAGTAGGTTGTCTTTTTTGTTTTATCGATGGTTTCCTTTGCTGTGCAAAAGGTTTAAAGTTTAATTAGTTTCCATTTGTTAATTTTTGCTTTTATTTCCTTTGTTTTGGGAGACAGATCCAAAAAAATATTGCTATGATTTATGTCAAAGAGTGTTCTGCCTATGTTTTCCTCTAGGAGTTATATGGTTTCCAGTCTTACATTTAGGTTTTTAATCCATTTTGAGTTTATGTTTGTATATGCTGTTAGAGAATGTTCTAATCTCATTCTTTTACATGTAGCTGTGCAGTTTTCCCAGTACCACTTATTGAAGAGACTGTCTTTTCTCCATTGTAAATTTTTTTGCCTCCTTTATCATAGATTAATTGATCATAAGCACATAGGTTTACCTCTGGGCTCACTATTCTGTTCCATTGATCTGTGTGTTTGTTTTTGTGCCAGTACCATACTGTTTTAATTACTGTAGCCTTGTAGTGTAATCTGAAGTCAGGGAGTGTGATTCCCTTGGTTCTGTCCTTCTTTCTCAAGATTGTTTTGGTTATTCTGGGTCTTTTGTATTTCCATACAGATTTTAAAATTACTTGTCCTAGTTCTGTGAAAAAAAAATGCCATTGGTATTTTTATAGGGACTGTAATGAATTTGTAGATTGCCTTGGATAGTATGGTCATACAACAAAAACACTAATTCAGAAAGATATATGCACCCCAATGTTCATAGCAGCATTATTTACAATTGCTGAGATATGGAAGCAATCTATGTATCCATCAACAGATGAATGGGTAAAGAAAATGTGGTGTATATATAAAATGGAATACAACTCAGTCATAAAAAGGAATGGAATTTTGCCATTTGGAATAACATGGATGGACTTGGAGGATATTATGCTAAGTGACATAAGTCAGACAAAGAAAGACAAATACTGTATGATCATTTACATGTAGAATCTAAAAAATACAAGAAACTAGTTAATATAACAAAAAAAATCACAGATATAGAGAACAAACTAGTGGTTACCAGTGAGGAGAGGGAAGAGGGGAAGGGCAATATAGGGATAGGGAATTAAGAGGTACAAACTATTATGTATAAAATAAGCTACAAGGATATATTGTACAACACAGGGAATATAGCCAATAGTTTATAATAACTATGAATAGAGTATAACCTTTAAATTTTGTGAATTACTATATTGTACACCTGTAATGTGTATAATACTGTACATCAACTATACTTCAATTAAAAAAAAAAAAGCACATAGATTCAGACTCTAGAGCCGAGATACATAAGAATCAAATAAAGAAATAAAGTACATCAAAAATTAGTTTAAAGGGAACTCCCTGGAGGTCAAGTTGTTGGGTCTTGTCACTTTCACTGCTGGGGCCTGGGTTCAGTCCCTGGTTGGGGAACTAAGATCCCACAAGCCTCAGGGTGTGGCAAAAAAAATTAGTTTTAAAAGTCCAGTGTTATTCTATAAAGACAGAATGTAAGTCATGTGAAAAAATTCTGTTTAAAACTTGCATCATACACCAACATAATTGATTAAAGCGTTAAATATTTTAAAACATTTTTAACTAGAAGAAAATATGTCAATGTTAACCTGTTTTCAGGATGAGGAAGAACTTACTGAGCTTAAGAAAAATAGAAGAAACCACAATGGAAAAGATTGAATAGATTTAACAACATTGAAAATTTTTAACTTCTCCATGAGAAGGGTTATGTAAAAAAACTCAAACAAACTGCACTATTTAAAAATATTTTCCAAGGGCTAATAATCCTTAATATACAAAGGGCTCATTTGAATAATAGAAACAACTACAGAAACCTTAATAAATTATTGGGCAGAGAACATTATCAGAAAATTTACAAAATAAAAGACTTTAATGACTGGTAAATATGGAAAAACATCCAAATTCACTGATACTCAGACAAATGTATAATAAAAAGACAGTATCTCTATCAAAATTCCAATGATATTCTTCAAAGAAATGGAAAAGCTGATCCTCAAATTCACATGGAATTGCAAAGGGCCATGAATAGCCAAAACAGACTTTTGAAAAAGAATGTTGGAGGGCTTACATCTCCTGACTTTGAAACTTATTATAAAGCTACAACAACTAAAACAGTATATTACTAGCATAAGGGCTGGCATGTGTAACAATGGGATAGAACAGCGAGCCCAGTAATAAACTTACATATATGGTCAACTAATTTTTGACAAGAGTACCAAGACCATTCAATGGGGAAAGGACAGTCTTTTCAACAAATGGTGCTGGTAAAACTGTATATACACATACAAAAGAATGAATTTGGACACTTACACCATATATAAAAATAACTCAAAGTGCATCAAAAATGTAAACTTAAGAGCTAGAACTATAAAAGTCCTAGAAGAAAACATTGGGGAAAATCCTCATGACATTGGAGTGGCAAAAATTTCATAGATGTGACACCAATAGCACAGGCAACAAAAGAAAAAATAGATATACTGACTTCATCAAAATCAAGAACTTTCATGCATCAAAGAAACTATAAAGAAAGCAAAAAGACGATCTAAATAATGAGAAAAATATTTGCAAATCATATATCTGATAAGGTACTAATATCCAGACTATACAAAGAATACCTAAAACTCAAAAACGAAACAACCCAATTCCAAAATTCATAAAGGATATGAATTGACATTTCTCCAAAGAAGATATATACAAATGGCCAATGAGTACATTAGAAAGGTGCTCAAAATCATCAGTCTTTAGGGGAATGCAAATCAAAACCACAATGAGATACCACTTCACAGCTACTAGGATAGCTTTATTTTTTAAAAAAGAAAGAAAGAAATATAATAAGTGTTGGTGAGAATGTGGAAAAGTTGAAACTCTCACACATTACTGGTGAGAATGTAACGTGATGCAGTCACTATGAAAAACAATTTGGCAGTTTGTCAGAGTTAAACATAGAATTACCATAAGATCCCAAAATTCCACTTCCAAGTATATAATCAAAAGAATTAAGAGGGCTTTCCTGGTGGCACAGTGGTTGGGGGTCCGCCTGCCGATGCAGGGGACATGGGTTCATGCCCCAGTCTGGAAGGATCTCACATGCCGCGGAGTGGCTGGGCCCGTGGGCCATGGCCGCTGAGCCTGCATGTCCAGGGCCTGTGTTCCGCAGCAGGAGAGGCCGCAGCAGTGAGAGGCCTGCATACCGCAAAAAAAAAAAAAAAAAAAGAATTAAGAGTAGGGACTTAAACAGATATTTGTATACCAACATTCATAACAATATTATTCACAATAGCCAAAAGGTGGAGAAAAAACAAGTGTCCATTGACAGATTACTCAGAATGTGGCATATACATACAATGGAATAGTAATTAGCCATAAAAAACAATGGAATTTTGATATGTGTTACAACATAGATGGACTTTGCAAACATTATGCTAAGTAAAATAAGACAGACACAGAAAGACAAATATTATGTAATTCCACTTATATGAGGTACCTAGAATAGGCAAATTCATGGAGATAAAAAGTAGGTAAAAGTTACCAGGAGCTGAGGGGGAGGGAAACATGGAAGTTATTTTTTAATGGGCAGAGTTTATGTTGGGGTTGATAAAAAGTTGGGGGGTGGATATAGTGGTGTTTGTTACACAACATTGTGAATATGTTTAATGCCGCTAAATTTTACACTTACGAATGTAAAAATGACAAATATTACACATATATTGCTACAATAAAAAAGACAATGATCTACCATTTTCCCAAATCAATGTATATGCAGGTCAGGTCTGTGCCCAGGAGTTCATAAACAATCTTATGGATTGTCTTTCCTGAGTTCCTCTCACTCTGCAAAGATTAAAAACAGTGGAAATATCTAGTGTTGAGAATAGTGATGGAGAAAAGGTATTCTCATACATTGTTTATAAGAATGTAAACTGGTACAATCCTTAGGAAAGGCAATTTGGAGATAGATGGAGAGAGATAGAGATAGAGGTAAATATAGGGACAGAAAGAGAGAAATATATATCTTCCACATTTCCTACAAAGAAATAAGAAAATATAATTATGTTAACAGTGTTTATTACTTAATAGTAGGACAATAGGTTGTTATTGTTTAAGTTGGATACTTTATTATACACTTCAAATTTTATATAATGAACGCTTATTGTCTGTATAATTATAAAAATATTCTAAGAAACATAGGAACAGGAAAAAAAATACAATTGACAATATAAATCATTTTTAAATGCCAGATGATTGAAAGAGACAATAAGTGCCTTAGAAAGTCAGCTTTCCTGGCCAGGGAAACCTTCTCAAAAGAGCTGGGTTATAACAGATTCCAATAAACTGAGAGAATGGCTGAAGACATCCTAGGTAGGCAGAATAGAGGTGAGAATACAAATGGTAATACCAGCCTGGCTAGAGTATACATAGAGCAAAAGTCATAGACTGGCAGCTCTCAGCCATGTGTTCTTTTGACAAAACTGTTTTTTTTTAAGTGGTCGACAATATCTAAAAATGCAAAGATTTCATATAAAAATATGAATTTCTGGCTTTTCTTGAAAAAATGAAAACTCTGGCAACACCAGGCTTGCAAGTTCCACAGAGCAATAATCAGCTTAGCCATGAATTATATACACACTGTAGGTGGAAAATTTGCTTCCCTGTTTGCCACAGTACTCACTCAGCTAGACCCACTAATTGGCATTACCCACCTGATGCCTATGATCATTTGATTTTGTAAATCCTCTCACAGGAAATCAGTAAGAGAAAAGAAAGCTTAGGGTTAGACTATAGATGGCCCTAAATGTTAGATTATGGAACTTGGATCTGATTCAATAGACAGCAGATAGCTCTTGAAGGTTTTTGAGTGGATGAGTAACAATAATATTAAGAGCTGAATATGGTAAAGTTTAAACAGCATATAGCTTGCACAATGAATTTGAGGCTGAAAGAAAAAGAAACAGCCTCAGTGTGAAGAGAGAAGATGTCTGAAAAGTGGTGTTAAGGGTGAAAAAAAGAAGGGTTAAAACACAAGAGTGAAGAATTGGTAAAATGTGGTGACTGAATCTTGAGTGGCACATGAGGGAAAAGGTCAAAACTAATAGAGGAAGAAGGCTCAGGGAGAAGAAAGGCAAAGATAAGCCTGGGGGAGGAAGAAAATGATGTTATTACAGAAGTAGGAAATTTAATAGGCAGGGTGAATCTAGGAATATACAGTAAATTCATGTAAACCTTTGTGCAGGTTTGTACAACTGTTTTTCCTATTAAAATGCAGGGCCGGGCTTCCCTGGTGGCACAGTGGTTGGGAGTCTGCCTGCCGATGCAGGGGACACGGGTTCGTGCCCTGGTCTGGGAGGATCCCACATGCCGTGGAGCGGCTGGGCCCATGGGCCATGGCTGCTGAGCCTGTGCGTCTGGAGCCTCTGCTCCACAATGGGAGAGGCCACAACAGTGAGAGGCCCGCATATCGAAAAAAAAAAAATGCAGGGCCATGTTTTATTTTTCTGTCAATCTTCAGCACCTAGCACAGGGTCTGGAATTAAAAAAAAAACATATCCACTAAATGCTACTTGAATCCAATATAATTTAAAGTACTATAGCAAGATAAACAAGTAACAATGTTAAGGATGATAGTCTAGAGCTCAGGAAAGAGGTTAGAAGCAGAACTATAAATCTGGGAGTCATCCACATGAATAAGAGAATAGAAGATATAAAAAAGGGATAAGGTCACTTAGTGGAAATTGAGTTGAAAAACAGAGCACAGGGGAGTAAAATTCAGAGAACAGCTACACTGAAGAGATGGGAAGAAATCAGGGAGGCAAACAGAAGAGAAAAATTGAGCAAAGTAAGAAGAGACTCTGAATGATAGAAAGCTGATGGAGAAAAGACTTCTAAGATGGAGTAGTTGGGCATATCACCAAGGATAAATTAGACAAACATAATGTAGAAGCAAGTTATAGAAGTTTGATTCCATTTATATAAAGATCAAAGAAAAACAGATAAAACTAGCAATATATTTATGTAAAGATGTGTGTATAGGCTTCCCATGTATGGGATAAAATGATTTTTCTTAAAAAAAAGCAAGCAGATGATTAACACAAAATTCAAATTAGTTGTTACTTGGTGGATGGGGATGGAGGAGGATGTAGGGAAGAGGAATACAAGGTAGGCAAATGTTCTGTGTCTTAATATAGAGATTACATGGATATTTGTTATGTTATTAGTGAAACTGTACATATTTTAATAGAGAGAGAAGAAGCTTGGTAGCATTTCCAAATCCACAAATATATTCTATGGATATATTACACAAGCAATCAAATGCAAATACATTTGCTTCCATAAGTATGTTCACTGCAACCTGTGGTAACAATAATCTGGATGCAACCAAAATGTCTATCAATAGGAAACCAATTAAATAAGCTATAATTCATTCTTACAAGGGAAGACTACTCAGTCATTTTTTAAATGAGGTAAATCTGTATATACCAATATAGAATGGACTACGAGACTTATTTTTAAGTGGAGAAAGTAATCACATAATAGATTATACATAATATGACCCTGTTTGTATTAAAAGGTGTTTGATTATGCACAGAAAATTTCTGGAAGGATATACAATAAACTGTTGCAGTCATTACTTTCTGGGATTAGAAATGAGGAATCCAGAACAGGGTTGGAAAACTTTTACTTTTTATTTTATACCTTTCGAAATAACCCACCAAGGATGGTTGTTTTTGTTTTTCACTTCCTTCATTTCTTTTTTTTTCATATAGTTTATTTTATTTTATTATTTTTTTTGGATGACAAAGTTGCAGAATTAGTGAGGAAGAGAAGAAAGACTGGGACAAGCCACTAAATTTGATGATTTCAAAGTCACTAGGAGACTTTACTAGAATAGGTTTTTAGAACGGTGGGAACAGAAGATAGGCTGAAGATAAAGAAAATCTCAGTAACAAGAGTATGTTACTCTTGAAAAATCTGATGATAAAAAGAGAAAGAAACAGAATGGTTGCTAGTAAGAATGACAAAGATAAATTAGGGGCTCGGTTAGGCCAGTTTTTTATTGTTGTGATTTTAAAGGGCTTGTAGAGCTGAGCTTGTTTATAGGTAAAGGGGAAAAAGTCAGTGGAGAGAAAGAGATGTTGATGAAGGTAAAGTTGAGTGCTTTAAAAGGCTCAGAACAAAGTCAAAACTAGGGAGGAAATAACCTGAAGCATTCTAAGGGAGCAGCTGAAAGAAGACAATGATGGACAGGCTCTCCCTTGAGAGGAATACTGAGAGAGCATGAACTCGAAGAACCCCAGGGAGGGACAGCTGACATCTGGGGCAGCAGACTATCAAATAGGATGAGCACAGAAAAGCACTCTCTTGACATGGACAAAAGAGGGATTTTTTTTAAGTGTAGGGAAGAAGTTTCATGAGGAAGAAAAGTCAAAAGTAGACTCTAAAAAATCAAGGAGAGAACTAGAAAAAAGGAAATCTAGGTACAGAAACTCAAAAGTATGTCATTGATCTTGGAGGTAAAGAGGAAAGGAGAAATACATATATCTACAAATGACACTTCATTTAGAGGATGATATAGGGAGCAGAGAATCAATGGCACACTGGGTTAGATTCCATAATATATTTATTATTATTATTATATTTTGGAGAGAAACATGCACACAAAAATAACTTTCCACAAAGTTTTCTTCAAGACTTTGAACATTTTCATTCTGTACTGCTTCTACTTTCCTCAAGACACTTTGAAGTTTGCCCTGTGCATGTCCCTGTAGTCTGGTTTACTGGGAGGCTTTGGCTTCAGGTGCAAGGAACTCTAAGCTCAAAAGGGAGCAAGCTCTATTTAAATGAAGCACTCCATATTTTCCCTGCCTTGTCCAAAAGACTAGGGGAAGATAAACCCAAATGTACCATTCTTATAGAAAATATCTTCCCCTTGGCCTCTCAAGACAGGCCTCTACTGAAAACTGTGTCGAGGTTACCCTCCCTGGCCTCTGCTTCTTGGATTCAAGATTTATTTTCAAATAATAGTTTTTACCTCTTTGACCTGTTTTTCAACACAGTGAATCTTTTTTTTTCCATTTTCACATGCAGGGGCTTTATTTTCATGATAGACTGAGTCTCTTCACAGTGTCAAGCATGGCATGATCCTTGAAAAAGTCTAATGTGACATGACAGACAGACAGCACAGCCAGAAAAATCCAAAAAGAAAATCTCAAAGTGACCTTTCTTAAAACACAGACAGAAAAACACATAACTGTTTCCTTAAACCTAAAGAATTTCATGAGGTGAAAGAGGCTAATAGGCTTTGCCAGGTAAAACTAACTACTCTACTGGAAAAAAAAAGGACCCTGATGAGCCCATATACTTTTTAATGATAGATGCAAACAAAATCCACTTTATTTAGACACTAAAAAGGTTGATTACAGGAAGTAAAATGTATAATTAGTCCAAAATGATGTGAAGTATATTTGGTTACCATACATACCATGTGGGCTATATTCCTTCTGTCAAGAATAAATAGACTGAGGGAAGGCAGGTCCAACTAGTCAGTACCAGGAGAAACTGCCTATGCTACAAAATAGGTAGTATACCATAAAATTCTGAAGCGAGAGCCCCCAACTCTATTTCAATTAGTATGACCTCCTGGCATTTTGAGTTTTCTATGGTGAAGATAGTTCTTTGGTTAGGTCTTATAAAGACGTCACTGGGATTGGGAATGTGTCAACTCCCAAGCTGCATAGGCTTTAAGCATTATCAAGTAAGAATAGATAAGTGGAAAGAAACAAATCAAACATCAATACGAGCCAATATACACTATTCACAGATATCATATTTTCACATTTGCCCACTCACTAAAATTTATTTGTAAACCTAAAATCAATATTCACAGAGCTTTTGCAGTCATTTGCAGACATGCACATGCACAGAGCAGTGAAAAGTTCGAGTCTCCCGTAAACATGTTCCCTGCTGAGGTTGAACAAGGTGACATCCTGCCTTCTTGTTTCAGATCTCATACTGTAAAGAATCCCATGGTATATTTAATGCCACACATTTGCTTCATTTTTAGTAATTTCACTTTTTTTGTATGACTCCCAAACATAGTCCCATGGTGCTGTCTAGTGTGCCTAAGCTTAAGAAGGTTGTAGTATGCCTTATGTGAAAAAAAAAATGTGTTATATAAGCTTTGTTCATGTATGAGTTATAGTGCTATTGGCCATTAGTTCAATGTTAATAAATAAACAATATATATTAAATAAGGTGTTTTTAAATAGAAATACATATAAAACAAGGTTATATGTTGGTCTATTGACAAAAATGTTGTGACCAGAGGCTCACAGGCACTTAACACTGTATTTTCCTTAGAGGCAATGATTGAATATTCATTAATTCAGCGTTTTCATTGAAAAGCAAAACTCTCATATGACTGTATTTTCCCAAATTATGATCCTGTCCAAGAAACACATTAGGGAGGAAGGTGGCTATGAGTCAGGAATCCAGCATCACTCATTTTCTTATTGGTATGGTAAATGAGAATGCTAGTTATAAAAACATATTGTGAAACATTAATAATAAGGAAAATAGGTAAGAGATAATTAAAGAATGAAAAAATGCTTAGGTCAGTGCTTGACACATAACATTTGAATATGAATGTAAGAAGCTACTTCTAATTTCACTACAAAACTCATTAGAAATAAATAACTGAAAAATCGTTGGAGTCTACATAGGGCTGCAATAGTTTATATCTCCACCAGCAAGAGTAGGAAGACCTTGTGATGAAAGGATCATAGGATAAAGTCCTTAGAAAGGAATTGATTTAGTATTGTAGCTAAATTAGCTCTATACACAAACTAGCGAAACTGAAAATCAAGATTCAAAATGATCAAACTGATTCCATGTAACCTAACTGTATGGAAGAAAAAATTCCAAGACTATTTAAAGGAGTAAAACAAAGCCCAGCACTCCACAATATAAAATTCACAAGATCTCGCAAACTTGTGTTACAATCAAAACTCACTAAGCTTACAAAGAAACAGAGAAATATGACCCATTGCCAGGAGAAAAAAAGATTAATCAATAGAAGCACACCCATAATTGACAGAAAATTATGGTATTGGCAAACAAAGATGTTTAAATTTATAGTCCATATTTTCAAGATGGTACAGAAAACCATGAACATAAAAAAGGGAATGGAAAGTATAAAAAAGACCAAATGATATGATTTTGGAAATGAAAAATGCAGTAGACTGAATTCTACAGATTAGACACTGCAGAAGAAAAGATAAGTGAACCTGAAGACATAGTAATAGACACTATACAAAATAAAGGACAAAGAGCTAAGAAAGACTAAGGAAATAATCAGATCATCAGTGATTTATGTAACTAAATCAAGTAATCTAACATATGTGTAATTGGAGTTCCAGAAAAATGAGAGGGTTAGAAAATATTTGAAGAAGCAATGTTCAAAATATTTCCAAATTTTATTAAAATCATAAATGCAAAGAACCAAGAAGTTAAAAAATTCCAAACAGAAGAAACATAAAACCATACTAAGGCCCATAATAATCAAATTTCTGAAAACTAGTGATAATCCAGAGAAAACACACAGACACACACACACACGCACAGACACACACACACACACACACACACATAAAACCAAGATAAGAAAGACATCACTCTTCTAGTCAGAAACCATAAAAGACCAAAAATAATGGAGAGACATTATCAAAGCACTAGAAGAAAACAAAACAACAAACACAAAGTGTCAACCTAGATTTCTATACCCAGAGAAAACAGGTTTAAAAAAAAGGTCAAATGATGACTTTTTCAGACAAACAAAAGTTGGAAGAATCCATCATCACTAAATTGCACTACAGAACATGTTATAGAAACTTCTTCAGCCAACTGAAATTATACCAGATAGAAATTTGTATCCACCCAAAAAATGAAGAATGAAATGGTAATATAGGTAAATAAAAAATATATTTTAAGTCTCCCTATTAGATAATTGACTGTATAAAGAATAAATAGCAATATATTTTGGGTGTGATAATATAAATAAAAGAAAAATGTACAAAACAATGGCATAAAGTATGAGAGGGAAATAGAAGTATACCCTTGTAGATTCTAATATAATAAATAAAATGATATAATATTATTTTAAGATAGACTGTGATAATATAAATTGTATATTTTAAACACTAGAGAAATTACTATAAAAAAACAAAGCTGTATAGCTTTTTTTAAAAAGTGTAAATAAGGTGGAGTTTTTAAAAATACATAATCCAAAAGAGGCAGGAGGAGGACAAATGGAATAAAGAAGAGAAGGGCAAGTAGAAGGAAAATAGGAAGATGATAGGTTTAAGTGAAATTTCACTGATAATTATATTACATACAAATGGTCTAAACACTCCAAATAAAAGACAGATATCCAGATTGGATAATTAAGCAAGACCTGACCACATGGAGGAACTCAATATAAAGAAATAGTCATATTAATAGTAAAACATACAATGATGTACCATACAAACACAAATCAAACTGAAGCTTCAGTAGCTATATTAATATAAGACAAATTATATTTCAGAAGAATATCACTAAGATATAAAAGAGGGGCATTTTATAATGATAAAGGTATAGACTCATTAAGAAGATATAATAATCCTTAAATGTGTATGTATCTAATTACAGTGATTTAAAATAAATAAAGTAAAAACAAATAGAACTGAAGGAAAAGAGATAAAATAACATTTTCAACCGGATATTTCAATACTCTTATCTCAATTATCAATAGAAAAAGCAGACAGAAAATCAGTAAGGATATAGGTGGCTTGAACAATACTATCAACCAAGTTGACCTAATGGATAGTTATAAAATATTGCACAAAACAATAGAAAAATACATATTCTTTTCAAATGCACATGGAATATTCACAAAATAAACCATATTCTGAGCCATAAAACAAGTCTAAGTAAATTTAAGAGTAATGAAATCATGAAATGTGTCCTCTGACAATAATGTAATTAAGAAATCAATAACAAAGATTTTCTGAAAAGTCTTTAAAAATTAAATATATTTGTAAGTAATCCATGGGTCAAGGAAGAAGTCAGAAGGAAACTATGTTATTTTTAACTGAATAAAATTTAAAATACGACATATCAAAATTTGTGAGATGCAGCTAAAGCAGTACTTAGAAAAAAGTTTTATACCATTAAATACTTATATTAGAAAAGAAAATCTCTAATCAGTTAATCTAAGTTTCCTAAGAAACCAGTAAAGGAAGAGTAGTTAAACTAAATAAGAGTAAGAAAATAATAAAGAGAAGAAATGAATGAATGAGAAGACAAAAAATAGAGAAAAATCAATTCTACCAAAAGTTGATTTCTTGAAAAAATCAATAAAAGCGATCAAATTCTACCTAGACTCAGCAAGGAAAAGAAGAGGGAAGACACAAATTACCATTATCAGAAATAAAGGATGAGACATCACAACAAATCCTTCAGATATTTAAAGGAATCATAAGTACCTCATTCCAAGTAACATGGGATAAGCACATTCCACCATTTTCACCATCTGAACATAACTATAAACCTGAACAGAATTCATGGACTAGCTATATGAGGACTCAGAAAATTAAGTAACAGCAGGTAGATTGAAGGAGAATTTAAAGTAAAACTAAACCAGTGGTGTTTTTGCCAATTTACGAATTTCACCAATTTACCATTTTTTTTCCTTCAATATCTCCCAGTTTCAACTCAGTGAAGCCTGAAATCCAGCACTGAGCACTGTGGTGCAAACATAGAGGCATCAAGGAGAAGCCTGGCTCAAGGAGCAGGAAAGATAATAAGTAAAGCTCAAAGAGAGTAGAGAAAATCTCCAGGTATTTTTCTATCCTTTTTCTCTGTTCTCTCCCATCCCAGCTTCCAGGCAGTCCTGTAGTGACAGCAGCAAGATTTATAGCAGCCAGCAAGATGAGAGAGCAGAAACCAAAATTCAGAGACAGGAAACTTTCTCTCCATTGGTGGGAGGGGAGTTATGAATTCAGAAGGTTGGGACCAAACCCCAATGCTATGTTTTTTCTTCTCTCTGTCCTCCTACAGCTTATCCCTAGAGACAGTGTAACTGTGGGAGGTTTCTGGATGGAAAAATTTTAAAAGGAACACCAAGGAACCATCATATCAAGGACATAGTAGAGTGGGAGGAGCTCAGGAAAGACAGCCCACAAAACTGTTTATGAATTCCTGGGCATGGCCCTGACCTGCATATGTATGGATATTGTCCTAATTAGCATAATACAGGCTTTGAGAACTAAGCTAATGAATAGACCTCTGCCCATGTTCCAGGTTGACCACTGGGTGGCATACACATGGGGAAGATTCAAATAACTTTAAAAATTGAATTGACATTTGAATCTCAGCACATAGAAAGTAGGTTGAATTGTAATCTGAACCTAACCAGACCAATTGCTAGAAAAAAATGTATCAACATTCTCCATAATATTTTAAATAAGACTCAGAGTCTCCTAACCTAATATTCCTAATATCCAATAAATAATACAAAATATTTGGCATTTGAATAACCACATAAATATCAACTGCATGGAAAAATACAATCAACTTACAGCAAGGTTAAGATTACACAAATGCTGGAATTATCTGACAAGACTTTAAACAGCAGTTAACAATGCTCAACTGAGTAACTGCAAACACTCTTGAAAGAATTATTAAAACAGAAAATATAAGCAGAACAGAACTTATAAAAAAAAAAACCAAAAGGAAATTTTAAAACTGAAAACTACCATAACTGAAATAAAGAAACTTACTGGATGGACTCAATAGAACAGAGATAACAGAAGAAATAGTCAATGAAGTTGAAGACATCAATAGAAATAATTGAATATGAACAACAGAGGACAAAATATTTTAAAAAATAAACAGATCCTCAGAGACCTATGAGAAAACAACAAAAGGTATAACATTTGTGTCATCAGGACTCAAGAAAGAAAGGAGAAAGAATGTAGTGCTAAAAAAAATTGAAAAAATAATCAACAAAAATTACCCAAGTTTAGTGAAAGATACACAGTATTACTTTTCTATTGCTGCTGTAAATAAATTACCACAGATTCAGCAGATGAAAAAAAAACACAAATTTATTATCTCCCATATCTGTGTATAGGTCTGAAGTCAGGTATAGCATGGCTCAGTTTGTTCCTCCACTGAGAATCTCACAAAGACAAAATCAATGTATCATCCAACCTGATCTGGAGGCTCTGGGTTAGAACTGACTTCCCAGCTCATTCAGGTTGTTGGCAGAATTCACTTTCATGTAGGACTGAGGTCACCATTTTCTTGCTGACTGTCAGCCAGGGGTTGTTCTTTGCATTCCCTGGCTCATGGCTCATGGTTAATCGCTCCTGTCAAAATCAGCAATGCAGGTCAAGTTCTTGTCATGCTTTAAATTTCTCTGACTCCTCTACTCCTGGCACATCACAATAACATATTTTTTCTGCTGCATCTCTCTGAGTAACTTTTCTGCCTTCCTCTTCCACTTTCAAGGGCTCATGTTATTACGTTGGTCCCATTTAGCCTATCTTGGAGTAAACTGATTAAAAATTTCAATTCCAATGCAAAGACCCTTTTCCCATATAACATATATTCACATGTACTGGGGATTAGGGTATGGGCATCTTTGGGGGACCATTATTTTGCCTACCACATAAATCTGTATATTCGAGGAGCTGAGGACATCCCAAACAGTATAAACCAAAATACTTCTCCACTCAGGTACATCATAATCAAACTACTGACAACCAAAGATAGAAAAAATTCCTGAAAGTAGACAGGGAAATGACGCATTATCTAGAGAGGAACAACAATTCAAGTAAATGATGATTGCTCATTAGAAATCAAGAAACAAGAATTAGCAACATATTTTTCAAGTACTAAAAGGAAAATATTGTCTACCTAGAATTCTATATCCAGCAAAATTATCCTTCAGGGATGAAAGAGAAATCAAGATATTCTTTAATGAAAGAAAACCAATGTAATTCATTACCAGCAGGTATGTTCTTAAAAAATTTGTGAAGGAAGCTATTCAAGTAAAAAAGGGAAACACTACCAGAAGGAAAATTGGGACATAAATAATAAAGGAGAGCAATATAAATGGTAAATAACTAGATATGAGACTATTCTTCTATTCACTTCTACAAAACATGTGTGATAGTTCAAACCAAAAAGTATAACATTGTTTGATTGATGAGGTTTTAAATGTGTATAAAAGTGATATATAAGACACCTATAGAGGAAAAGCTTTCAAACTTTCACCACTGAGTGTAATGTTAGCTGTGGGCTTGTTATATTTTGTTGAGGTATGTTCATTTTATACCTAATTTGTTGAGAGTTTTTAATCATGAAAGGATGTTGTACTTGTCAGATACCTTTTCTTCATCTATTGAGATGATCATATATACACATATATATATATATAGTTTTTTTTTTGGTGGCACATGGACCTCTCACTGTTGTGGCCTCTCCTGTTGTGGAGCACAGGCTCCAGACACGCAGGCTCAGTGGCCATGGCTCATGGGCCCAGCCACTCTGCGGCATGTGGGATCTTCCCGGACCGGGTCACGAACACGTGTCCCCTGCATCGGCAGGTGGACTCTCAACCACTGCACCACCAGGGAAGCCCGATCATATAATTTTTATCTTTCATTCTATTAATGTGATATAGTATGTTGAAACATCCTTGCATGCCAGGGATAAATTCCAATTGGTCATGGTATATGATCCTTTTAATGTACAATTGAATTCAGTTTCCTAATATTTTGTGGAGGATTTTTACATTTATATTCATCAGGGATATTGACCTGTAGTGGGGGTTTTGTTTGTTTGTTTGGTTGGTTGTTTTTGTAGTGTCCTTATCTGGCTTTTGTATCAGGGTAATGTTGGCTTCATAAAATGATTTGGGGAGTGTTTCCTCTTCTTCAGTGTTTTGGAAGACTTTGAGGATTGGATTTAATTCTTTTAATGTGTGATAGAATTCACCAAGGAAACCATCTGGTCCTGAGCTTTTCTTTGTTGGGAGGTTTTTGATTACTAATTCAACCTCCCTACTCATTGCTAGTCTGTTCAGATTTTCTATTTCTTCTTGATATATAGTCTTGGTAAGTCGTATGTTTCCAGAAATTTATCTATTTATTCTAAGTTATCAAATTTGTTGGTGCATAACTGTACACAGTAGTCTTTTATGGTATTTCTGTGGTATCAGTTATAAAGTTTCCTTTTCCATTTCTGATTTTATTAATTTGTCTTCTCTCTTTTTTCTTAGTGTAGCTAAAGTTTTGTCAATTTTGTTTATCTTTACTATTTATTTTTATTTGTTTGAAACCACAAAAGACCTCAAAATAACCAAAGCAATCCTGAGAAAGAAGAACAAACCTGAAGGTATCATGCTTCTTGACTTCAAACTGTACTACAGAGACCAAGACTCTGGAAGCATGTGCTTCTCTTCTCCAGCAGCATCTCTGTTAGACATTCCACTCTGGGAGGCTTCCAGGCTCAGTTTGTGAAGTGATCCTGGCAGATACTCAGGGACCAAGCATCTTCAGGGTGGGGCTATGCCGGGAGGATCTGCTTCACACATGAATGAGGTGAATTCTCTTGGCAAGGCTGCTGGCAGCTCTAGAGTAACAATGTAACTGGTCTGTGATGTTCCATTTACAAATTCCTAGAAGATGGAGACAAGATGGTGGAGTAGAAGGCTGTGAGCTCAGCTATATAACATATAACAACTAACTACTGAAAAACAATTTAAAAATAAACCTCTGGGACTTACCAAAAAAGATATCCTACATCCAAGGACAAAGAAGAAGCCACGATGAGACAGTAGAAGGGGCACAACTGTGATAAAATCAAATCCCATTACCACCAGGTGGGTGACCCACAAACTGGAAAATAATTATACCACAGAAGTTCTCCCACAGGAGTGAAAGTTCTGAGCCCCACATCAGCCTCCTCAGCTTGGGAGTCTGGCAATAGGAAGAGGAGTCCCCAGAGAAACTGCCTTTGAAGGTCAGCAGGTTTTGATCACAGGAATTCCACAGGACTAGGGGAAACAGAACTCCATTCTTGGAGAGCACACACAAGGTCTCATGCACAACAGGACCCAAGGAAAAAAGGAGTGACCTCATAAGGGCCTGTGCCAGATCTAACTAATAGTATTGGAGGGTCTCATGCAGAGGTGGGGGATGGCTGTGGCTCACTACGGAGACAAAGACACTGGTGGCAGCAGTGCTGGGGAGTACTCCTTGGCATGAGCCCTCCTGGAAGCCACCATTTTCTCACCAAGACCTTGCCTGACCCAACAGCCTGTAGGTACCAGTGCTGCCGGGTCATCTCAGGACAAACAACCAACAGAGCAGGAACACAGCACCACTCATCAGCAGACAGGCTACCTAAAGTCTTCCTGAGTACAGAGCTGCCAGGTAAACACACTGAAACGGCCCTGGCCACAAGAGGGACAAGACACAGCTCCAGCCACCAGTATACAATAATCAGTCCCTCCCCTCAGGAAGCCATCACAAGGGTCTTATACAGCCTCACCCAACAGGAGGCAGACACCAGAAACAAGAAAACTACAACCCTGCAGCCTGTGGAATGGAAACCACAATCACATAAAGTTAGAAAAAATGAGACAGCAGAGAAATATGTCCGAGATGAAGGAACAAGACAAAAACCTCAGAAGAACCACTAAATGATGTGGAGATAGGCAATTTACACAAAAAATAATTCAGAGTACTGATAGAAAAGATGATCCAAGATCTTGGAAAAAGAATGGAAGCACAGATTGAGAGGATACAGATAAGCTTAACAAAGACATAGAAGAACCACAGAACAAACAAAAAGAGAAGAACAATACAATAACTGAAAGAAGAATTCGTTAGAAGGAATCAATAGCAGAATAACTGAGGCAGAAGAATGGATAAGTGACCAGGAAGACACAATGGTGGAAATTAATGCCATGGAAAATAATAAAGAAAAAAAATTAAAAGAAATGAGGACAGGGGCTTCCCTGGTGGCACAGTGATTGAGAGACCGCCTGCTGATGCAGGGGACATGGGTTCATGCCCCGGTCTGGGAAGATCCCACATGCAGCAGAGCGGCTGGGCCCATGAGCCATGGCCACTGAGCCTGCGTGTCCGGAGCCTGTGTTCCACAATGGGAGAGGCCACAACAGTGAGAGCCCCACATACTGCAAAACAACAAAAAAGAAATGAGGACAATCTAAGAGACCACTGAGACAACACTAAACGCACCAACATTTGCATTATATGGGTCCCAGAAGAAGAGAGAGAGAGAAAGGACCTGAGAAACTATTTGAAGAGATAATAGTTGAAAATTTCCATAACAAGGAAAAGGAAATAGTCATGCAAGTCTAGGAAGCACAGAGAGTCTCAGGAATGATAAACCCAAGGAGGAACATACTGTGACATATAGTAATCACAGTGACAAAAATTAAAGACAAAGAAAAATGTTAAAAGCAACAAGGGAAAATTAACAAAAAACATGCAAGGGAATTACCATAAGGTTATCAGCAGATTTTTCAGCAGAAAATCTACAGGCCAGAAGGGAGTAGCAGGATATAAAGTAATGAAACAGAAGAAGCTTCAACCAAGAATTCTCTACCCAGAAAGACTCTCATTCAGATTTGATGGAGAAATCAAAAGCTTTATAGATAAGAAAAAGCTAAGTGAATTCAGCACCTCCAGACCAGCTTTGCAATGAATGCTAAAGGAACTATTCTAGGCGAAAAAAGAAAAGGCCACAACTAGAAACAAGAAAATTACAAATGGAAATGCTCACCAGTAAAAGCAAACATACAATAAGATAGGAAATCATCGACACACAGATATGATATCAAACCAGGAATAGTGAGGAGAGTGCAAATGCAGGATATTGGAAGTGCATTTGAAATTAAAAGACCATCAGCTTAAAACAGCCTTGTTTATATATAGTCTGCTATAACAAAATCTCATGGTAACCACACACCAAAAATCTACAATAGATACACACACACAAAAAGAAAAAGGAGTCCAAACACAGCACTGAATTTAGTCATCAAATCACAAGAGAAGATAACAAAAGAGGAAGGGAGGAAAAAAGACCACCAAAAACAAATCCAAAGCAATTAATAAAATGGCAATAAGAACATACATATCAATAATTACTTTAAATGTAAATGAACTAAATGTTCCAACCAAAAGAGATAGACTGGCTGAATGGATACAAAAACAAGACCCATAGAAATGTTGTCTGCAAAAGACCTACTTCAGATCTAGGGATACATACAGACTGAAAGTGAAGGAATGGAAAAAGGTATTCCATGCAAATGGAAATCAAAAGAAAGCTGGAGTAGCAATACTCAGACAAAAATAGACTTGAAAATAAAGGCTGTTACTAGAAACAAAGAAGGACACTAGATAATGATCAAGGGATCAATCACAGAAGAAGATATAACAATTGTAAATATATATGTACCCAATATAGGAGCACCCCAATATATAAGGCAAATACTAACAGCCATAAAAGGAGATATTACAGTAACACAATAATAGTGAGGGTGGGCTTCCCTGCTGGCACAGTGGTTCAGAGTCCACCTGCCAATGCAGAGGACATGGGTTCATGCCCCGGTCCGGGAAGATCCCACATGTTGTGGAGCAGCTGGGCCCATGAGCCATGGCCACTGAGCCTGCGCGTCCGGAGCCTGTGCTCCACAATGGGAGAGGCCACAGCAGTGAGAGGCCCACATACCACAAAAAATAAAAAAATAAAAAGAATAATAATAGTGGGGGTCTTTAACACCCCACTTTCATCAATGGACAGATAATCCAGACAGAAAATCAATAAGGAAACGCAGACATTAAATGTGACATTAGAATAGAGGAATTTAATTGATATTTATAGAGCATTCCATCCAAAAGGAACAGAATACACAGTCTTCTCTAGTGCACATGGAACATTTTCCATGATTGATCCTATGCTGGGTCAGAAAGCAAGCCTCAGTAAATTTAAGAAATTTGAAATCATATCAAGCATCTTTTCTGACCAAAACACTATGAGATTAGAAATCAACTACAAGAAAAAAACTGTAAAAAATTACACAAGCACTTGGAGGCTAAATAATGTGCTACTAAACAAGTAATGGATCACTGAAGAAATCAAAGAGGATATAAAAAAATACCTAGAGAAAAATAAAAACAAAAGCATGATGATCCAAAACCTATGGGACGTGGCAAAAGTAGTGCTGAGAGAGAAGATTATAACAATACAATCTTACCACAGGAAACAATAAAAAAAACTCAAATAAACAACCCAACCTTACACCTAAAGCAACTAGAGAAAGAAAAACAAACAAAATGCAAAGTTAGTAGAAGGAAAGAATCATAAAAGTCAGAGCATAAATAAATGAAATAGAGACAAAGAAAACAATAGAAAAGATCAATGAAACTAAAAGCTGCTTCTTTGAGAAGATAAACAAAATTGATAAACCTTTAGCCAGACTAATCAAGAAAAAATGGGAGAGGGCTCAAATCAATAAAATTAGGAATGAAAAAGGAGAAGTTACAACGGACACTGCAGAAATACAAAGGATCATGACAGACTACTACAAGCAACTGTATGCCAATAAAATGGACAACCTACAAGACATGAAAAACTTCTTAGAAATGTATAATCTCCTAAGACTAACCCAGGAAGAAATAGAAAATATGAATAGACCAATCACAAGTACGAAAATTGAAACTGTGATTAAAAAACTCCCAACAAAATAAGTCCAGGACCAGATGGCTTCACTGGCAAATTCTATCAAACATATAGAGAAGAGTTAACACCTATGCTTCTGAAACTATTCCAAAAAATCACAGAGGAAGGAACACTCCCACACTCATTCTATGGGAACACTATCGACCTGATTCCAAAACCAGATAAAGATACAACAAAAAAGAAAGTTACAGGCCAATATCACTGATGAACATAGACACAAAAATCCTCAATAAAATAATAGCAAACCAAATCCAACAATACATTAAAAGGATCATACATCATGGTCAAGTGGGATTTATCCCAGGGATGCAAGGATTTTTCAATATCCACAAGTCAATCAGTGTGATACGCCACATCAAAATATTGAAGAATAAAAATGATATGATCATCTCAATAGGTGCAGAGAAAGCTTTTGACAAAATTCTACCCCATTTATGATAAAAGCTCTCCAGAATGTGAGCACTAAGGGAACATACCTCAACATAATAAAGGCCATATATGACAAATCTACATCCAGCATCATACTCAATGGGGAAAAGCTGAAAGCATTTTCTCTAAGATCAGGAATAAGACAAGGATGTCCACTCTTGCCACTTATATTCAACATAGTTTTGGAAGTCCTAGCCATGACAATCAGAGAAGAAAAAGAAATAAAAGGAATCCAAATGGAAAAGAAGAAATAAAACTGTCACTATTTGCTGATGACATGATAATATACATAGAAAATCCTAAAGGTGCTACCAGAAAGCTACTAGAGCTCATCAATGAATTTGGTAAAGTTACAGGATACAAAGTTATTACACAGAAACCTATTCCATTTCTATACACTAAAAGCAAAAGATCAGAAAGAGAAATTAAAGAAACAATCCCATTTACCATTGCATCAAAAAGTATAAAATATCTAGGAATAAACCTACCTAAGGAGGAAAAATGTCTGTACCTTTTCTGTACTCAGAAAATTATAAGACACTGATGAAAGAAATTGAAGGTAACACATACAGATGGAAAGACATCCCACGTTCTTGGATTGGAAGAATCAATATTGTCAAAATGACTATACTGCCCAAAGCAATATATAGGTTCAATGCAATCCCTATCATATTACTGAAGGCATTTTTTACAGAACTAGATGAAAAAAATTTTAAATATGTATGGAAACATAAAAGACCCCGAATAGCCAAAGCAATCTTGAGGAAGCAAAATGGAACTGGAGGAAACAGGCTCCCTGACTTCAGACTATACTACAAAGCTACAGTCATTAAAACAGTATGGTACTGGCACAAAAACAGTAATATAGATCAATGGAATAGGACAGAAAGTCCAGAGATAAACCCACACACCTATGGTCAATTAATCTATGACAAATGAGGCAAGACTATACAATGGAGCAAAGATAGTCTCTTCAATAAATTGTGCTGAGAAAACTGGACAGCTATATGTAAAAGAATGAATTTACAACATTCTCTAACACCATACACCAAAATAAGCTCAGAATGTATTAAAGACCTAAATGTAAGACCGGATACTATAAAACTCTTAGAGGAAAACATAGGCAGAACACACTTTGACATAAATAGCAGCAATATATTTTTTGATCCTTCTCCTAGAGTTGTGGAAATAAGAGCAAAAATAAACAAATGGGACCTAATTAAGCTCAAATGCTTTTTTCACAGCAAAGGAAACCATAAACAAAACAAAAAGACAACCCACAGAATGGGAGAAAATATTTACAAATGATGCAACCGACAAGGGATTAATCTTCAAAATTTACAAACAGCTCATGCATCTCAATATCAAAAAAAACAAACAAACAACCCAATCAAAGAATGGACAGAAGACCAAAATAGGCATTTCTCCAAAGAAGATATACAGATGGACGAGGGGTACATGAAACTTGCTCACCATCTCTAATTATTAGAGAAATGCAAATCAAATGTACAATGAGATATCACCTCACACCAGTCAGAATGGCCATCATCAAAATATCTACAAACAATAAATTCTGGAGATGGTGTGCAGAAAAGGGGACCCTCCTATACTGTTGGAGGGAAAATAAATTGGTACAGCCACTATAGTGGACAGTGTTGAGGTTCCTTAAGAAACTAAAAGTTGAGCTACCATATGATCCAGCAATCCCACTCCTGCCTATATATCTGGAGGAAACCATGATTCAAAAGCTTACATGTACCCCAATGTTCATTGCAGTGCTGTTTACAATAGCCAAGACATGGAAACATCCTAAATGTCCATCAACAGGGGAATGGATAGAGAAGATGTGGTATATATGTGCAATAGAATATTACTCTGCCATTAAAAAGAATGAAATAATGCCATTTGCCACAACATGGATGGACCTGGAGATTATCATACTAACTGAAGTAATTCAGACAGAGAAAGCCACGTATCATATGATATTGCTTATATGTGGAATATAAAACAGAATTGATACAAATGAACTTATCTACAAAATAGAAACAGACTCAAAATAGAGAACAAAGTTATGGTTACCAAGGGGGAAGTATGGAGGAGAGGGATAGATTGGGAGTTTGGGATTGACATATACACACTACTATATTTGAAATAGATAGCCAACAAGGACCTACTGTATAGCACAGAGAACTCTGCTCAATATTCTGTAATTACCTAAATAGAACAGAAGTTGAGAAAGAATAGATACATGTATATGTACAACTGAATCACTTTGTTGTACACCTGAAACTAACACAACATTTTTAATCAACTATACTCCAATATAAAATAAAAATTTCAAAAAATCTATACTACAAAGCTATAGTAATCAAAATAATATGGTACTAGTATAAATATAGACATAAAGATCAATGGAACAGAATCAAGAGTCCAGAAATAAGCCCTCCCATATACAGTCAACTAATATTTGACAAGGGAGCCATGAGTACACTATAGGGAAAAGATAGCCTCTTCAATAAATACTGGAATAACTGGATAACCACACACAAAATCATAAATTTGGACTCTTATCTTGCACCATTCACAAAAAATCATTCAGAATGTATTAAAGACTTAAACATAAGACCTGAAGCTGTAACATTCCTAGAAGAAGACATATGGGATAAACTCTTTGACATTGGTCTTGGCAGTGATTTTTTGGATATGACACCAATAGTACAGGCAACAGTACATAACTAGAAAACCTACTGTATATCACAGAGAACTCTACTCAGTGCTCTGTGGTGACCTAAATGAGAAGGAAATCCAAAAAGGAAGTGTTATTTGTATATGTGTAGCTAATTCACCTTGCTGTACAGTATAAACTAACACAATACTGTAAAGCAACTATTCGCCAATATATATTTTGAATTACAGTTGACAAAAGCAAAAATCAAGAAATGGTACTACATCAAATCAAAAAGCTTCTGCACAGCAAAAGGAAAAATCCACAAAATGAAAATGCAACCTACCCAATGGGAGAAAATATTTGCAAATCGTACATCTGATAAGGGGCTAATACACAAAATATATTTTAAAAAAAACTCATACAACTCAGTAGCAGAATAAAAGCAATCTGATTTTTTTAAAATTGACATAGTTACTAGATAAACATTTTTCCAAATATGATACAAATAGTAACAGGTAAATGAAAAGATGCACAACAACACTAATCACCAGGAAAATGCAAATCAAAACTACAATGAGATATCACTTCACACATGTTAGAATACCTATCATCAAAAGGAAAAGAGATAACAAGTGTTTGTGAGGATGTGAAGAAAGAGGAACCCCTGCCCACTGTTGGTAGGAATGTAAATTGGTACAGCCACTATGTAAAACTGTACAGAGGTTCCTCAAAAAATTAAAAATAGAACTACCATATGATCCAACAATTCCACTTTTGGATATATATCCAAAAGAAATTTCATTAGATTTCAAGGACCTATCTTCACTATCTTGTTCATTGCAGCATTATTCACAATAGCCATGATTTGGAAACATTCTTAATGTTCATAAATGGATGAATGCATCAAGAAGATGCAATATATACATATATACAATGGAATATTATTCAGCCACAGGAAAGAAGGAAATCTTTCCATTTGCAACAAAATGGATCAAACTTGAGAGCATCTTGCTAAGTTACACAAGTCAGACTGAGAAAGATAAATACTGAATGATATCACTTTTATGTAGAATATAAAAAAGCTGAACTCATAGAAACAGAGAGTAGAATGTTGGTTACCAGAGGCTAAGGGGTGGGGGAATAGGGGAGATACTAGTCAAAGTGTACAAACTTTCAGTTATAAGATATGTAAGTTTGAGGGATCTAGTATACAGCATGATGATTATATTTAATAATACTGTATTATATACTTGGAAGTTGCTAAAAGAGTAGATCTTAAATGTTCTCACCACAAAAAAGAAATAGTAACTATGTAAGATGATGGAAGTGATAATTATTTCACAATATTTAAGTATATCAACTCAATATGTGCTTCACCATAAACTTATACACTGTTATATATCAAACGTATCTCAAGAAAGTTGTTTTAAAAAAAAAGACACCTATAGCGTAGAAGGGGAAGGAAAAGGGAAATAGATATTGGTAAGTTTCTGCATTCCAATTGACATGGTAAAATATTGATTCTAAATATACTGTGCAAAGTTAAGTATGTATTTTGTAATTCCTAGATACAAAGATATATAGCTAAAACACAATATATAAATTAAAATGGAACACTGAAAACTGTACAAATAATCAAAAAGAGGGCTGAAAATGAGAAACAGTGTAGACTTAAATGCAAACATATCAGAAATTACATCAAATGTAAATGATATAAAAGCAGCAGTTAAAAGACAGAACTTACTTAAAAAGATGAAAAAGATATAATTCAACTAAATGCTATCTACAATAATTTCAAATATAATAATATAGATATGTTATAGAGAAAAGATATACCATACAAACACAAATTAAAAGAAAGTCAATGTGCTTATATTAATATGAAAGCAGGCTTTAGAACGAACAAAATTAAAAGATAAAAAGACATCACATATTGACTAATGGGTCAATTCGCCAAGAAGTTATAACAATTCTAAATCCATATATATCTAACTACTGACATTTAAAACACCTGAAGCAAAAACAAACAGAACCAAAAAGAGAAACAGACAAATACACAATTATAGTTGAAGACTTCAACACTCCTCTGTTAGTGATAGAACTAGTAGAGATAAACTTGGCAAGAATAGAGAAGAACTGAATGACACAATCAAACAATTGAACTAACTGACAATTACACAATACTCGATTCAACAATAGCAGAATACACAGTCATTTAAAGAACACATGGAACATTTTATGTCACAAAACAAACCTTAACAAATTTTTAAAAATTGAAATCGTATAAAGTATGTCCCCTCTGACCATGGTGTAATTAAGCTACAAAATCTAAAACAGAAGTATAAAGTTAATATCTCTAATCAATTCAAAATTAAACAACACACTGCTAAATTTGAACTTAATATAAATTAAAATACAACATATCAAATTTTGTGAGACATGGCTAAGCAATGCTTAGAATAAAATTTATATCATTTAATGATTATGTTAGAAAAGAAAAAAGGTCACAAATCAATAATTTAAGTTTCCACCTAAAGAAACTAGAAAAGGAAGAGTAAAATAAACCCAAAGCAAGAGCAAGGAAAGAAATAATCAAGATAAGAGCTGATATCAATAAACTCGATACAGAAAAACAACAGAAAATCTCAATTAACTGAAAATATGTTTCTCTGAAAAGGTCAATAAAATTGGTAAACCTCAAGAATTACCGATACAGAAAAAAGAGAGGAGTCACAAATTACCAATACCAGAAATGGAAAATGGGATATCAGTATAGAATCCACAGATATTAAAAGGATAATAAGGAAATATTGTAATTAAATCTACACACATAAATTAACAACTTAGATCAAAATGTTCAACTCCTAGGCAATCATAAATTACTAAAACTCACCCATGATGAAGTAGATAACTTGACTAACCATATACCTATTAATGAAATATAATTTGTAGTAAATTTAAAAAGCAAGAAATTTCTAGGTCCAGATGTTTTCTTTGGTGAATTTTCCTAAGCATGTAAAGAAGAAATATCTTCAATATTTTGCAGTATCTTCCAGAAAATAGAAGTAGAGGAATTACTTCCCAACTCAGTTTACAAGCCCTGCATTATTACAATACTAAAACCAGACAGGGACTACACACCAAAAAGAAAACTATAGACCAATATCCCTCATGAGCATAGATCTAAAAATCCTAAACAAAATATTAGTCGATTAAATCCACTACTACTTTTAAAAGTATAATACATCAAAACCAAGTGGGTTTTATGTCAAGAATGCAAAGGTAAATCAAAATTTGAAGCATCAGTCAATATAATCCAACATATTAACAGTCTTAAGAAAAATCACATGATCATATCAATTAATGCAAACAAATTTTTTGACAAAATAAAACATCCACTGATGATAAAAACTCTCAACCTGATAAAAGGCATCTACAAAAAACCTACACCTAACTTCATACTTATTGGAGAAAGACTGAATGCTTTCCCCCTAAGTTTAAGAACACTAAAAACTATAAATTAAGGAAGTCCTCAATAAATTGAGTTATATACCATGTTCATGAGTGGATAACACAATTTTGTTAATATATAAATTCTATTGAAATTATATATGGATACAATACAATCACAATGAAAATCTCAGCAGTTTTTTTATAGAACATGACAAGCTGATTATGACATTTTTATGGAAATACAAAACAATTAGGATATTCAAAGCAATTTTGAATAAGAACAAAATTAAAAGATTTAAACTACTTGATTTCAAAACTCGCTATAAAGATGTAATAATCAAGACTGAAGTTATCAGTGAAAAGATAGACAAGTATATCAATGTAACAGAATATAGAGCCCACAAACATTCCCACACATAGGTTAATTAATTTTCAACAAAGGGCCAAGGAAATTCAAAGAGTAAAGAATATTCTTTTAAACAAATTATACTGAAATGATTAGATACCTATATACAAAAATTATTGATCTTTACCTCACACCATATACAAAATTTACTTGAAATATATCATGTACCCATACGTAAACCTAAAACTATATAACCTCTAGAAGAAACAATAAGAGAAAACCTTTGAGACTTTGAATTATACCAAAATTTCTTGAACAAAATACAAAAAGCAAAAATCAGAAAAGAAAGAAAAAGTTAAATTGGACTTTACTTAAGTTAAAAATACGTACTCTTCAATAGCCAGTGTTAAGAAAATGAAAAAGCAAGCTATAGACTGGAAGAAAGTATTTGCAAAACATATATCTGGCAAAAGGTTTGTATGCAAAATTTATAAATATTCCTTGTAATTCAAAATAGACCATCTGATAAGAAAATGGACAAAAGATTTGAATAAACATGTCCCCAAAGAATATTTAAAAATGGCAAATGAAGCACATGAAAATATTCTCAATATAATTAGCTATAAGAGAATTACAAGTTAAAAATCTCTATAACATACCAGACACGCTCACTAGAAAAGATAAAATGAAAGACTGACAATACCAAGTGTTTGTTAGGGTGTTGAACAACTGGAGCTCTCAAGTTACCTGTGCTGGTGTAAAATCATACAACTATAAGATAGTTTCTCATAACGTTAAACATATGCTTATCTTTTGATCTAGCTATTCCACTCCAAGTTAATAATCAAGATAAATGAGAACACATGAACACATCAAAAATTATACTTGAATGTTCATAGCAGCATTAGTCATAGCAGCAAGAGTAGACACAATCCAACTGTCCAAACTGATAAATAGATTAACATATTATATAATACTAATTCAATGAAATATTGCTTAGCAAAAAAAAGAATGGACTTTTTTTTTTTACATCTTTATTGGAGTATAATTGCTTTACAATGGTGTGTTAGTTTATGCTTTATAACAAAGTGAATCTGTTATACATATGCATATGTTACCATATCTCCTCGCTCTTGCATATCCCTCCCTCCAACCCTCCCTATCCCACCCATCCAAGTGGCCACAAAGCACCGAGCTGATCTCCCTGTGTTATGCAGCTGCTTCCCACTAGCTATCTATTTTATATTTGGTACTGTATATACGCCCATGGCACTCTCTCACTTGGTCACAGCTTACCCATTCCCTTCCCCATATCCTCAAGTCCATTCTCTAGTAGGTCTGTGTCTTTATTCCCGTCTTACCCCTAGGTTCTTCATGACATTTTTTTTCTTAGGTTCCATATATATGTGTTAGCATATGGTATTTGTCTTTCTCTTTCTGACTTACTTCACTCTGTATGACAGACTCTAGGTCCATCCACCTCACTACAAACAACTCAATTTCATTGCTTTTTATGGCTGAGTAATATTCCATTGTATATATGTGCCACATCTTCTTTATCCATTCATCCAATGATGGACACTTAGGTTGTTTCCACCTCCTGGCTATTGTAAATAGAGCTGCAATGAATATTTTGGTACATGACTCTTTTTGAATTATGGTTTTCTCAGGGTATATGCCCAGTAGAGGGATTGCTGGGTCATATGGTAGTTCTATTTGTAGTTTTTTAAGGAATCTCCATACTGTTCTCCATAGTGGTTGTACCAATTCACATTCCCACCAGCAGTGCAAGAGTGTCCCCTTTTCTCCACACCCTCTCCAGCATTTATTGTTTCTAGATTTTTTGATGATGGCCATTCTGACTGGTGTGAGATGATATCTCATTGTAGTTTTGATTTGCTTTTCTCTAATGATTAACAATGTAGGGTATTTTTTCATGTGTTTGTTGGCAATCTGTACATCTTCTTTGGAGAAATGTCTATACAGGTTTACTGCCCATTTTTGGATTGGGTTTTTTGTTTTTTTGCTATTGAGCTGCATGAGCTGCTTGTAAATTTTGGAGATTAATCCTTTGTCAGTTGCTTCATTTGCAAATATTTTTTCCCATTCTGAGGGTTGTCTTTTGGTCTTGTTTATGGTTTCCTTTCCTGTGCAAAAGCTTTGAAGTTTCATTAGGTCCCACCTGTTTATTTTTGTTTTTATTTCCATTTCTCTAGGAGGTGGGTCAAAAAGGATCTTGCTGTGATTTATGTCATAGAGTGTTCTGCTTGTTTTCCTCTAAGAGTTTGATAGTGTCTGGCCTTACATTTAGGTCTTTAATCCATTTTGAGCTTATTTTTGTATATGGTGTTAGGGATTGTTCTAATCTCATACTTTTACATGTACCTATCCAGTTTTCCCAGAACAATTTATTGAAGAGGCTGTCCTTTCTCCACTGCACATTCCTGCCTCATTTATCAAAGATAAGGTGACCATATGTGCGTGGGTTTATCTCTGGTCTTTCTATCCTATTCTGTTGATCTATATTTCTGTTTTTTGTGCCACTACCATACTGTCTTGATTAATATAGCTTTGTAGAATAGCCTGAAGTCAGGGAGCCTGATTCCTCCAGCTCCGTTTTTTGTTCTCAAGATCACTTTGGCTATTTGGGGTCTTTTGTGCTTCAATACAAATGGTGAAAATTTTTGTTCCAGTTCTGTGAAAAATGCCAGTGGTAGTTTGATAGGGATTGCATTGAATCTGTAGGTTGCTTTGGGTAGTAGAGTCATTTTCACAATGTTGATTCTTCCAATCAAAGAACATGGTATATCTCTCCATCTATTTATATCATCTTTAATTTCTTTCATCAGTGTCTTATAATTTTCTGCATAGAGGTCTTTTGTCTCCTTAGGTTGGTTTATTCCTAGATATTTTATTCTTTTTGTTGCAATGGTAAATGAGAGTGTTTTCTTGATTTCACTTTCAGACTTTTCATCATTAGTGTATAGGAATGCCAGAGATTTCTGTGCATTCATTTTGTATCCTGATACTTTACCAAATTCATTGATTAGCTCTAGTAGTTTTCTGGTAGCATCCTTAGGATTCTCTATGTATAGTATCATGTCATCTGCAAACAGTGACAGCTTTACTTCTTCTTTTCCAATTTGGATTCCTTTTATTTCCTTTTCTTCTCTGATTGCTGTGGTTAAAACTTCCAAAACTATGTTGAAAAAGAGTGGTGAGAGTGGGCAACTTTGTCTTGTTCCTGATCTTAGTGGAAATGCTTTCAGTTTTTCACCATTGAGGATGATGTTGGCTGTGGGTTTGTCATATATGGCCTTTATTATGTTGAGGAAAGTTCCCTCTATGCCTACTTTCTGCAGGGTTTTTATCATAAATTGGTGTCGAATTCTGTTGAAAGCTTTCTCTGCATCTATTGAGATGATCATATGGTTTTTCACCTTCAGTTTGTTAATATGGTGTATCACGTTGATTGATTAGTGTATATTGAAGAATCCTTGCATTCCTGGAATAAACCCCACTTGATCATGGTGTATGATCCTTTTAATGTGCTATTGGATTCTGTTTGCTAGCATTTTGTTGAGGATTTTTGCATCTATGTTCATCAGTGATATTGGCCTGCAGTTTTCTTTCTTTGTAACGTCCTCGTCTGGTTTTGATAACAGGGTGATGGTTGCCTCATAGAATGAGTTTGGGAGTGTTCCTCCCTCTGCTGTATTTTGGAAGAGTTTGAGAAGGATAGGTGTGAGCTCTTTTCTAAACGTTTGATAGAATTCGCCTGTGAAGCCATATGGTCCTGGGCTTTTGTGTGTTGGAAGATTTTTAATCACAGTTTCAATTTCAGTGCTTGTGATTGGTCTGTTCATATTTTCTATTTCTTCCTGATTCAGTCTTGGCAGGTTGTGCATTTCTAGGAATTTGTCCATTTCTTTCAGTTTGCCCATTTTACTGGCATATAGTTGTTGGTAGTAATCTCTCATGATCTTTTGTATTTCTGCAGTGTCAGCTGTTACTTCTCCTTTTTCATTTCTAATTCTATTGATTTGAGTCTTCTCCCTTGTTTCTTGTTGAGTCTGGCTAGTGGTTTATCAATTTTGTTTATCTTATCAGAGATCCAGCTTTTAGTTTTATTTATCTTTGCTATTGTTTCCCTCATTTCTTTTTCATTTTTTTCTGATCTGGTCTTTATGATTCCTTCTGCTAACTTTGGGCATTTTTTTCTTCTTTCTCTAATTGCTTTAGGTGCAAAGTTAGGTTGTTTATTCGAGATGTTTCCTGTTTCTTAAGGTAAGATTGTATTGCTATAAACTTCCCTCTTAGAACTGCTTTTGCTGCAGCCCGTTGGATTTGGGTCGTCGTGTATCCATTGTCATTTGTTTCTAGGTATGTTTTGATTTCCTCAGTGATCACCTCCTTATTAAGTAGTGTATTGGTTAGCCTCCATGTGTTTGTATTTTTTACAGAACTTTACCTGTAATTGATATCTAGTCTCATAGCATTGTGGTGGGAAAAGATACTTGATACAATATCAATTTTCTTAAATTTACCACGGCTTGATTTGTGACCCAAGATATGATCTATTGTGGAGAATATTCCATGAGTACTTGAGAAAAATGTTTATTCTGTTGTATTTGGATGGAATGTCCTATAAATATCAATTAAGTCCATCTTGTTTAATGTATTATTTAAAGCTCGTGTTTCCTTATTTATTTTCATTTTGGATGATCTGTCCATTGGTGAAAGTGGGGTGTTAAAGTCCCCTGCTATGATGTGTTACTGTCAATTTCCCCTTTTATGGCTGTTAGTATTTTTCTTATGTATTGAGGTGCTCCTATGTTGGGTGCATAAATATTTACAATTGTTATATCTTCTTCTTGGTTCGATCCCTTGATCATTATGTAGTGTCCTTCTTTGTCTCTTCTAATAGTATTTATTTTAAAGTCTATTTTGTCTGATACGAGAATTGCTACTCCAGCTTTCTTTTGGTTTCCATTCGCATGTTATATATTTTCCATACCCTTACTTTCAGTCTGTATGAGTCTCTAGGTCTGAAGTGGGTCTCTTGTAGACAGCATATATATGGGTCTTGTTTATGTATCCATTCAGCCAATCTGTGTCTTTTGGTGGGAGCATTTAATCCGTTTACATTTAAGGTAATTATCGATATGTATGTTCCTATTCCCATTTTCTTAATTTTTTGGGTTTATTTTTTATTGTAGGTCTTTACGTTCTCTGTGTTTCTTGCCTAGAGAAGTTCCTTTAGCATTTGTTGTAAAGCTGGTTTGGTGGTGCTGAACTCTCTCTGCTTTGGCTTTTCACTAAAGATTTTAATTTCTCCATCAAATCTGAATGAGATCCTTGCTGGGTAGACTAATCTTGGTTGTAGGTTTTTTGCCTTCATCACTTTAAATATGTCCTGCCAGTCCCTTCTGGCTTGCCAAATTTCTGATGAAAGATCAGCTGTTAACCTTATGGGGATTCCCTTGTGTGTTATTTGTTGTTTTTCCCTTGCTGCTTTTAATATGTTTTCTTTGTATTTAATTTTTGACAGTTTGATGAATATGTGCTTGGCTTGTTTCTCCTTGGATTTATCCTGTATGGGACTCTCTGTGCTTCCTGGACTTGATTAACTATTTCCTTTCCCATATTAAGGAAGTTTTCAACTATAATCTCTTCAAATATTTTCTCAGTTCCTTTCTTTTTCTCTTCTTCTTCTGGGACCCCTATAATTCGAATGTTGGTGCTTTTAATGTTGTCCCACAGGTCTCTGAGACTGTCCTCAGTTCTTTTCATTCTTTTTTCTGTATTCTGCTCTGCAGTAGTTATTTCCACTATTTTATCTTTCAGGTCACTTATCCATTCTTCTGCCTCAGTTATTCTGTTATTGATCCCTTCTAGAGTATTTTTAATTTCATTTATTGTTTTGTTCATCGTTGCTTGTTTCCTCTTTATTTCTTCTAGGTCCTTGTTAAATGTTTCTTGCATTTTGTCTATTCTATTTCCAAGATTTTGGATCATCTTTAGTATAATTATTCTGAATTCTTTTTCAGGTAGACTGCCTATTTCCTCTTCATTTGTTTGGTCTGGTGGGTTTTTATCTTGCTCCTTCATCTGCTGTGTGTTTTTCTGTCTTCTCATTTTGCTTATCTTACTGTGTTTGGGGTCTCCTTTTTGCAGGCTGCAGTTTCGTAGTTCGGGTTGTTCTTGGTGTCTGTCCCCAGTGGCTAAGGTTGGTTCAGTGGGTTGTGTATGCTTCCTGGTGGAGGGGACTAGTGCCTGTGTTGCGGTGGATGAGGCTGGATCTTGTCTTTCGGGTGCACAGGTCCATGTCTTGTGGTGTGTTTTGGGGTTTTTGTGGACTTATTATGATTTTAGGCAGCCTCTCTGCTAATGGGTGGAGTTGTGTTTCTGTCTTGCTAGTTGTTTGGCATAGGTTGTCCAGCACTGTAGCTTGCTGGTCGTTGAGTGAAGCTGGGTGCTGTTTTTGAGATGGAGATCTCTGGGAGATTTTTGCCATTTGATATTATGTGGAGCTGGGAGGTCTCTTGTGGACCAGTGTCCTGAAGGTTGCTCTCCCATCTCAGAGGCACCGCACTGACCCCTGGCTGCAGTACCAAGAGCCTTTCATCCACATGGCTCAGAATAAAAGAGAGAAAAAGTAGAAAGAAAGAAAGAAAGAAAAAGAAAGAAAGAAAGAAAGAAAGCGGTTTAAGTAAAAAAAACAAAACGGATGGATAGAACCTATGGACAAATGGTGAATGCAAAGCTATACAGACAAAATCTCACACAGAAGCATACACATACACACTCACACAAAAGGGAAAAGGGGAAAACATAATAAATCTTGCTCTCAAAGTCCACCTCCTCAATTTGGGATGATTCGTTGTCTATTCACGTATTCCACAGATGCAGGGTACATCAAGTTACTTGTGGAGATTTAATCCGCTGCTCCTGAGGCTTCTGGGAGAGATTTTCCTTTCTCTTCTTTGTTCACACAGCTCCAGGTGCTCAGCTTTGGATTTGTCCCAGCCTCTGCGTGTAGGTCACCAGAGGGTGTCTGTTCTTCGCTCAGACAGGACGGGGTTAAAGGAGCAGCTGACTCGGGAGCTCTGGCTCACTAATGCCGGGGGCAGGGGGGGGTGCGGATGCAGGACGTGCCTGCGACGGCAGAAGCCGGCAGGACCTTGCACTAGCCTGTGGCGAGCCATGCGTTCTCCTGGGGAAGTTGTCCCTGGATCCCGGGACCCTGGCAGCGGCGGGCTGCACAGGCTCCCTGGAAGGGAGGTGTGGATAGTGACCTGTGCTCACACACAGGCTTCTTGGCAGTGGCAGCAGCAGCCTTAGTGTCTCATGTCCGTCTGGGGACCACGCTGTTAGCCGTGGCTCGCACCCATCTCTGAACCTCCTTTAAGCAGCACTCTTAATCCCCTCTCCTCGCGCACCAGGAAACAAAGAGGGAAGAAAAAGTCTCTTGCCTCTTTGGCAGGTCCAGACTTTTCCCCAGACTCCCTCCCGGCTAGCTGTGGTGCACTAACCCCCTGCAGGCTGTGTTCACGCCGCCACCCCCATCCTCTCCCAGTGCTCCGACTGAAGCCCGAGCCTCAGATCCCAGCCCCGCCCACCCCAGCGGGTGAGCCAACAAGCCTCTCGGGCTGGTGAGTGCTGGTTGGCACCGATCCTCTGTGCGGGAATCTCTCTGCTTTGCCCTCTGCACTCCTGTTGCTGTGCTCTCCTCCGTGGCTCCAAAGCTTCCTCCCTCCGGAGCTTCCCCCTCCACCACCCACAGTCTCCCTACGTGGAGGGGCTTCCTAGTGTGTGGAAACCTTTCCTCCTTCACAGCTCCCTCCCACTGGTGCAGGTCCCATCCCTATTCTTTTCTCTTTGTTTATTCTTTTTGCTGTTGCCCTACCCAGGTACGTGGGGAGTTTCTTGCCTTTTGGGAGGTCTGAGGTCAGCGTTCAGTAGGTGTTCTTCAGTTTTTCTACGTGCAGATGTATTTCTGGTGCATCTGTGGGGAGGAAGGTGATCTCCATGTCTTACTCTTCTGCCATCTTCCTCTGACCCAAGAATGGACTATTGATACATGTAACAACATAGATGAAAGAAATTACACACAAAAGAGTACATATATATATATATATATATATATATATATATATAGTATGATTCTATCTTTATGCAATTTGAGAAGAAGCAAGTTTTTAGTGACAGAAAGCAGTGGTCCATGTTGAAGATAAGGGATTTACTGCAAAATGACAAGATGAAATTTTTTGATTTGATAAAAATTTCTACATTTTGATCATGGTGTTAGTAACTCAACAGTATACATTTGTCAAAATTCATCAAATTGTACACTTACAATTGGTGAATTTTACTACTGTAAATTATACCTCAATAAAGCTGATTAATAAAGATCAATGAAATTTAACTTATCTTATTCTTTAGATACTGTAGCCACAGTAAAGGATACTATTTTTTATGAAGTCATGATATTTTAATGACATACCTAGAAAAAGATGAACTGTGTTTTCTCAGTGTATTGTGTTTTAATCTCTAATTTGTTTTTCTTCACTGTGTATTTCAGGATCAACATCATTCCTGAAATATCAGAGGTAAATTTAATCAACTGGTTCCCCAGTTCCTACTCTGGGATTTAAGCTCTGTGCCTTGTATGTCAACAGTTGTGAAAGAGAGAAAAGAAAGAAAGAAAGAAAGAAAAAAAGAAGAAACAAGGAAGGAAGAAAGGAAGGAAGAAAGAAAAAAGAACAAAAGAAACAAAGAACGAAAGAAAGAAAGAAGGAAGGGAGGAAGGAAGAAAGAAGTAAAGAAAGAAAGAAAGAAAGAGAGGAGAGAAGGAGAGAAAGAGAGAAAGAAAGAAGGAAAGAAGGAAGGAAGGAAGGAAGGAAGGAAGAAAAAAAGAAGGAAGGAAGGAAGGAACGAAGGAAGGAAGGAAGGAAGAAAGAAAGAAAGAAGGAAAGGAAGAAAGAAGGAAAGAAAGAGAAAGAAAGAAGCAAAGAAGGAAGGAAGAAAGAAGGAAAGAAAGAAAGAAAGAAAGAAGGAATGAAGGAAAGAAGGAAGGAAGGAAGGAAGAAAGAAAGAAAGGAAAGAAAGAAAGAAAGAAAGAAGGAAGGAAAGAAGGAAGGAAGGAAGGAAGAAAGAAAGAAGGAAGGAAGGAAGGAAAAGAGGAAGGAAAGGAGAAAGAAAGAAAGGAAGGAAAGAAGAAAGAAAAGGAAGGAAGGAAGGAAGGAGGGAAGAAAGGAAGAAAAAGGAAGAAAGAGAAACAATTTTATATACACTGATTTGATATTTGTAATAAGATTTAAAGTCACCTTTATTGTACAGATCCCATGACAATGTTCATATTAAAACTGGTCATGTTAGTAACTTCAGAGGGCTGTTTTTGGCTTTACAGTCTTTAGCTTTCTTCTATAGGTTATTCTGAGGGATTGATGGTATTCCACTCCTTGGATATAAATGCAGGTGCCCGTAGCATATATTAGGGGGCACGTTAGGAGACTTTCCTTGTATTAAGGATCCAGTGACAGCTGGTCTTTATATCACCTCCTGGTGATTATGCTTGTTCCTTGGATACTCAGGAGTATCCTTGCAGTATGTGACCCAAATTTGATGCTAAATTTTGATTCCAAAAGATGACATACCCTAGAAAAATATCCATTTTCCCTGGAATATAGAAGCCCTGGAACAAACTCCACATTCATGGAGTTATTTTCAGTTTCCCTGAAGCCAATTCTGCATGGCATATGGGGAGAGGACAGTAGCAACTGAAGGACAAAATGACCTTTTGAATCCTCTCACTCATCCGTATGAAAAGTGGTAATGGATAGTTGAAAAATCATGAACTAGGAGTGTAACAATTCAACCACTTACAACTGGACAATATTATTTGTGTCAGTTAACCTTGCTAAGCCTTAGTCTCCTCATCTGCAAAATAGAGACAATATATATCTTGCAGTGCTATTGTGTTTATTAAAATTAGAATATAAATATCAGTATGTATATGTAATGGCTTTCACATTGCAAATATCCAAAACATGGTAGCTGTTATTACGATTATGCTTGGCATACTTGAAAATACCATTTGCAAGACTCCTCAAAGACAAAGAGCTCACTCTCCTCTATTTTCAAACATAAAATTCATGTTATTAATAAAAGCTAACTTGGGACTTAAAAGTCTAAGCAAAACTTCAATTCTTTACTTTTTTCCTATTTCCAGTCTTCAGGCCTTTCTACTCTGTTTGATGTTCAAAATTAAATGTCATGAAAGAGGCCCTGGTGTACCCAGGTTAGTCATCATCTCAAAAACAAATCTGTAGCCATGAGATGTGGAATTCATTTTTGCAAGATTAAACAAAATTTCAAGCAAAACTACATTCTTCTCTGAGCTAAATCTTTGGAAATTAATCTGCTCAGCCATCCCTAGCACTTTACTGTTGTCTTTTGTAAATGCCTGCCAAAAAATTCCCATTCAAAAGTAAAAATGCAAGACTACCCAGAGTTCTAGAAAACAAAAATAAGTTGAACACAGGAACAACAAGAACAACAACAACTCTCCCTTATTGGAAAGAACTCCAACAATGACTCAGGGAAGAAGGGAGAGGCAAGGCAGGGAGAGGGTGAGTGGAGGGAGAGGATGTAGTCATCAATAGGATTTTGAAAACATAACTTTTCCTCTAAAATATAATCCCCCAAACCTGCTGCTATATTCTCAGAAGCAGATGATAAAACAGAATGCAAAGTAAGCTCTTATCTTACTACTGAATCTATATGCAAAACAGCTATTGATGCACTGCAGAGGAATGCATTCTTCATTTTATCATTATTGCAGACTCATTCTGTGATTTCTGTCTCAATGGGTGACCACAATAAGCCCGAAGGTACAGTTCATTCTTCTGAAAGACCTATTAGAGTCACTCCTAAATGCCTGCCTCAGAGCTACCATTTTTAAAAACTCTAGGTTTTGCTTCATCCTTCAAGCAGCTGCAACCCAAACTTTTTACTGCTTGTAGAAAGAAGGAGGAGAAAGAGAAAGACCAATAATTCAGTGAAGTCTCAAAGGAAGTTAAGGCAGTGGTCTCAGCTGGGATCTGGAGTGATGGATTAAGTTTTCATTTCCCTTGAGAATCTCGAGATCCACTTATGGGGTGATTCATGATGTGGTCAGACCTGTGGGCAGGGCTCAATTCGTACATTCCATAGAGGGTTGCAACAGGCCAGAGAGAAGACAGGGGCATAGCTTTGTCACAGGCTGAAATGAAAAGTAATAGCAGGGGAAAAGGCTGAGCATTCCACCATCCTTATTTTGCCTCCTTCTATGAAAGGTGGTTTTGATCAGTGCTGCCGACTGTCAATAGAGAAGTCTATTCTTTGCTCTTATCTCTGCCAGACTCACCCCAGAGATAGAGGGCAGAGGTTGAAAAGGAAAAGAGAAAGTTAAAGTTGTTTTTCTTAACTTATTGACTTTACTAATGTAGAAAACAGAGATGTGCATAGCTAGCTACCTTCCAGGCTGGGCTGTTACCAACTCAACATCTCACAAAGTGACCTGGAAGCAAAGACAAAATAGATGAGCTGAGAGAGTCCCTCAGCCCCCTCCTCCCATAAGCAGGCACTGATCACTAAGAACATTTTCATGAGCAGTGCAGGATTTTTTTTCCTTTGCACATGACCTTTAAAACTACCTGATAAGCTATTTGCACTGCCTACCCTAGAAGTTTCAATAGAGAGAGAAGATGAACATTAACCTTAATGGCTAAATTACCAAGTGTCACTCGAAAGGCCTTTCCCCTTGAGAGAAGCCTGTGCAGCAGCCAAACACTCACTCCTTTAAAAATTAACAGCAAGTCTCTATTGAAATCAAAACTGCAGATTTTTCCAAACTTGGGCACTTTAAAAGTCAACATGTTACATTTGGCGATGGCCAATTTTTTAAAAAAATCAATAATCTGGTCAAAAAATTAGAAGAAATTTTATTAAAGCTTTCTGAAAAGAACCTGAAGAAAGTTTCTCAGGGTAATGCTGAGAACACTGATATACATATCTTATTCCAGAAAAGGCAAAAAATGAAACCTGCATGAATAAAGGAAGCCATTTTAGTGTGTCCAGCCATTCATTCATTTATGGAGTACCTACTCTATGCTAGGCACTATATTAGATCCTTGGGGTGTGATGGTGAGCAAAACCAGAAGTATTTACCCTCCATCACTGGACTCACTGTCTAGTGGAGGAAATCACATAAATACAGAAAAAAATGACTCATTACATTGTGATGGTTCCAATGAATGCACTCTGGTAGAAGTTTGGAGAAAATGACTGCCCAGAAATAGCCATCCTCTCCAAAGAGATAGGGCACTGATACCTGCATGTCTCATAGAACAAAAACTGGGAGCCCTTTCTTAGTCCCTAGGAAGTCAATTATTATGAAACAACAAGCGTTGGTCTTTGTTTGGCCTCAGAGCCTAACACTTTTCTCAGCCATTCCTTCATTCAGTCCACAATCATTTATTGAGTTTTTACTATGTGCCAGAAACTGTGTTAGACCCTGGGTATACAAAGATAAATAAGACAAAGTTCCTTCCATCAAGGGACTTACAGTCTACTGGGAAAGACAGACACAGACACAAATAATTACAATACAGCACAGTAATTGCTCTACTAGAGAAAAGTACAAAGTGTGATGAGAATTCAGAAGGAAAAATAAGCTGCTTTTCTAATACTTTCTGGGGCCTGATCCATCAGCAAAATCCTCACTACACAGGACTAACAGGAAAACACTGGCAGATCATTTGTCATGTTGCTTGGTGTTCTAGCAGCAGTCAGAAGCTTCCACTCAGGAAAGGTGGGCAGGCAGTTGAAAAGGAAACAGTGACATTAACAAACACAGCATGCCATTCTAAACTCAGGACACAAGTGAGTTTCCTGCCTGGCAACTTGTCCCTGACACCTCACTGCAGAGATAAACAAGCCCCCCACCCCACCCTACCACCAGGCAATTGCTAAGGATGGTTTTATGTCTTCGAAGCAACTTCTCTAACACATCTGTCTCAAGTGCACTTACCTGCCACTCAGGGCCCTTCATAGCCTTTTCCGTGCTTTTTCCTTTTTAAATAGTTGGAGATATAATTTATGTCAAGCAGATAATGAGAGCTACTGCTTCACCTCAGTCTACCCTTCATCAAAATACTTAACTCCAATTAGGGAGATGCAAGCATAAAGAGGTAAGCATTTTCAGGAAAAAAATTAATGAAATAAATACTCTATAATGTATACACACCATAACTCTCTTTTTCAATCATCAGTTACAGCAGAAGGAATGAAATTCAAATAATAGTCAGCTATTGAACTGACCATATCCCCTTTTGCAATAAGTAAGCAGTTCTAATAAAACGGTACTTGGTCCTTTAACTCTTTCAGGTCAAACACGCAGCAATGTGTTAAAGCTCCAAACCGCCCTAGAATCCTGGAGGAATAAAGGAAGCTCCTAGGGTCTTTTAAAGGGAGCTCAAACCTAAAGTCATTTTTGCTGAAAGACAAAGGACCAAGAGTTTCTAATGCTAAAGCTACTATCAATAGAAATATTAATAGAATCATTTGGCAGAAATGACAACAATTCCCAAAAAGAATACACACTGGGGGAATCTAGCAACACTTTTTCCATCAGTACTTGGTATACATTGAGATTTACATGGATAAATGTGTCATTACACAAGACCATTATATGACACACCTGTGCAATTCACATAAACAGTCCAGGTATTCTGCATATATTCATTTCATAGAGGTAGCATCCCATCACTCCAAACCACATCTAGTACTGATTGAGGTCTCCTTAATTGCCATCCATTTTTTTCTCTACTCCTTTTGCAGGATTAAATAGACCTATTCCAGCTGGTAAAAAGAACCAATATATCCCATTACTGCTTTTGCAAAGGTCACTCTCCTGCTTTGAGCTGGGGTTATTTTTAATCACAGGTTATATATATTCAAGGCAAGGCCTTTATTGAAACCTCCAGTTCATTTTAAAAAGTCTCTGGACATATTGAATAAATTGCAGCTCAGAAGTAAAATGCAATGATAGGCTCTCTACCTCCTTACATGCAAGACACTAGGGAGCGGGTTCCCAACTAGCTCCACCTCCAGTGCAAATTAGGTCTTCACCTAGCCAAGATCAAGATGATAGTGCTCATCTCAGCATACACAGACTAGGAAACTTCAACCCATCAGGTACCATGGTACTGGTTTTCAATAAGATGTAGACCAAAAGGAGATGAACTTTATGGGTCACTTAAAATTTCATGGCAGCTTTTCAGGAAGAGAAGCAGAGAGATAATGTCCTGGCTAAGTTCCAGGCTGAAGAACAACACAGAAGCTGGAATACATATTCATTTAACAGCATAACTTCTATACTTCACTTGAGATGCCTCACTCTAAGATTATCTCAGTTTTTGTTACAATGTCTCTGTCATAGAGACAGCTGGATTTCTTTGGTGGCTGAAACTAAGGAAGTCTTATGGATAAAATTCATATTTGTTGTGACTCACAAAAGGTAATATATAAATAGCTATTTATGGATTTTATTCTTCTCAGTGTCTATCTTCTTGATTTACAATGTTGTTTATATTACTGTTTAAGGTTAAAGCTGTGTTATATACCTGGAAATTATATACAAATAGGCCAGATTTTGAATCAGATTAAATATTCAGAAGATAAAGTGGCAGTCAGCATTTTCATTTGTTTTATTCTGAATGCCAAATAACAAATAGTTTTCTCCAGATCTCAAAATCCACCATAATGAATCAACTTCCTCCTGTTCTAGTATATTTTATATTTAATGTCAATATGAATTTGTTTCTTAGTTTCAAAAAAATTGAGTTGGAAAGTTTGATATAAGCAGTAAGATGCATAAGCTTTCATTGTCTGTAATGCAGTAGCCCCCAAGCATTATCTTACCATCAGCAAGACCGAGTTCTGAGAAATGAAGCCAATTGTCAGTGAGCAGTAACAAATATACTTGGCCTATCCATATAACATTCTACATGGATTTGAATACTCTCTGCCATCCTATAATGACCTCTAAGAAGCCTTTGTAAGATTGTCAACCTCCTTTAAGGGGTAAGTACATTTCTTTTCTACATCTTGAGGGAGAGGCAATAAAAATTAGATTCCAACAAGTTCTGCACCAATGAACTTCCGTTATGCAATATTACCATTATCAATGTAGTAACCACATCCGGCCTACTCTTTGGACATTCAAAACAAGGTGCTTCAAAAAGATGGTTCTAAAATGATTGTTAGAGGTAGGGGATTAAGAGGTACAAACTATTATGTAAAAAATAAATAAGCTACAAGATATATTGTACAGCACAAGGAAATATAGCCATTATTTTGTAATAACTATAAATGGATATAATCTATAAAAATTTTGAATCAGTATTTTGTACACCTGAAACTAATATAATATTGTAAGTCAACTACAGGTAAATTTAAAAAATTTTTAAACTATAAGTGAAACTTAAAAATTAAAAAAATACAATGATTGTTATATTTTTATTAAATTTATTTTTATAAAATATTTACAGCCTTAAAGTATGTTTGGCTCAAAACTGTTCTACTGGAATAACAAGTAAAACTTCAAATTAAATAGCACTTGAAATAAGAAATTCACATAACTTTTTAAGGACACATTTTAGACATCAGAACAGGCACTATATCTAGATCATTTTCTTAATAACATTCTCAGTTTTCTCTAAACTTTTTATTGGAATATAGTTGATTTACAATGTTGTGTTACTTTCTGTTGCACAGCAAAGTGAATCAGTCATAGATATACATACATCCACCCTTCTTTAGACTCTTTTCCCATATAGGCCATTACAGAGTATGGAGTAGACTTCCCTGTGCTATACAGTAGGTCCTTATTAGTTATAAGTTTTATACATAGTAGCATGTATATGTCAATCCTAATCTCCCAATTTACCCCCCCCCATTTTTCCTCCCTGGTAACCATAAGTTTGTATTCTACATCTGTAACTCTATTTCTGTTTTGTAGATAAATTCAGTTGTACCCTTTTTTAGATTCCACACATAAAGGATATCATATGATATTTGTCTCTCTCTGTGTGACTTACTTCACTCAGTATGACAATCTCTAGGTCCATCCATGTTGCTGCAAGTGGCATTATTCCATTCTTTTTTATGGCTGAGTAATATTCCATTGTGTATAAGTACCACATCTTCTTTATCCATTCCTCTGTTGATGGACATTTAGGTTGCTTCCATATCCTGGTTATTGTAAATAGTGCTGCAGTGAACGTTGAGGTACATGTATATCTTCAAATTATGGTTTTCTCCAGATATATGCCCAGGAGTGGGATTTCTGGATCATATGGTAGCTCAACTTTTAATTTCTTAAGGAACATCCATACTGTTCTCCACAGCAGCTGTACCAATTTACATTCCCACCAACAGTGTTGGAGTGTTTCCTTTTCTCCACACTCTCTAGCATTTATTGTTTGTTGATTTTTTGATGATGGCCAATTTTGACCGGTGTGAGGTGATACCTCATTGTAGTTTTGATTTGCATTTCTCTAATAATTAGTGATCTTGAGCCTTTCTTCATGTGATTTTTAACCCTCTGTATGTCTTCTTTGGAGAAATGTCTATTTAGATCTTCCACCCATTTTTTGACTGGGTTGTTTGTTTTTTTGATATTGAGATGCATGCGCTGTTTGTATATATTGGAAAATAATCCTTTGTCCATTGTTTCATTTGCAAATATTTTCTCCCATTCTGACAGTTGTCTTTTCATTTTGTGTATGGTTTCTTTTGCTGGGAAAAAGCTCTTAAGTTCATTTAGGTCCCATTTGTTTATTTTTGTTTTTATTTTCATTACTCTAGGAGGTGGATCATAAAAAGATCTTGTGTCAATTTATGTCAGAGTGTTCCGCCTATGTTTTCCTCTAAGAGCTTTATAGTATCTGGCCTTACATTTAGGTCATTAATTTATTTTGAGTTTATTTTTCTGTATGGTATTTGGAAGTGTTCTAATTTCATTCTTTTACATGTGGCTGTCCAGTTTTCCAAGCACCACTTATTGAAGAGACTGTCTTTTCTCCATTGTATATTCTTGCCTCCTTTGTCATAGATTAATTGGCCATAGGTGTGTGGGTTTATCTCTGGACTTTCTATCCTGTCCATTGACATATATTTCTGTTTTTCTGCCATTACCATACTGTTATGATGACTGTAGCTTTGTAGTATAGTCTGAAGTCAGGGAGCCAGATTCCTCCAGCTTCATTTTTCTCCTCAAGATTGCTTTGGCTATTTAGGGTCTTTTGTGTTTCCATACAAATTGCAAAAATTTTCATTCTAGTTCTGTGAAAAATGCCATTGGTAGTTTGATAGGGATTGCATTGAATCTGTAGATTGCTTTGGGCAGTATAGTCATTTTGACAATATTGATTCTTCCAATCCAAGAACATGGTATATCTCTCAATCTGTTTGTGTCATCTTTTATTTCTTTCATCAGTGTCATAGCTTTCTGAGTACAGGTCTTTTGCCTCCTTATGTAAGCTTATTCATAGATATATTATTCTTTTTGATGCAATGGTAAATGGGACTGTTTACTTGATTTGTCTTTCTGATCTTTCATTGTTAACATGTAGGTACGCAAGTAATTTCTGTGTATTAACTATGTATCCTGCAACTTTACCCAATTCATTGATGAGTTCTTGTAGTTTACTGTTAGCATCTTTAAGATTATCTATGTATATTATCATGTCATCTGCAAACAGTTACAGTTTTACTTTTTCCTTTCAAATCTGGATTCCATTTATTTCTTTTTCTTCTCTAATTGCCATAGCTAAGACTTCCAAACTATGTTGAATAATAGTGGTGAGTGTGGACATCCTTGTCTTGTTCCTGATCTTAGAGGAAATGCTTTCAGTTTTTCACCACTGAGAATGATATTTGCTGTTGGTTTGTCATATATAGCCTTTACTATGTTGAGGTAGGTTCCCTCTATGCCCACTTTCTGGAGAGTTTTTATCATAACTGGGTACTGAATTTTGTCAGAAGCTTTTTCTGCATCTATTAAGATGATCATATCATTTTTATTCATCAGTTTGTTAATGTGGTGTATCACACTGATTGATTTGCTGATATCGAAAAATCCTTGCATCCCTGGGATAAATCACATTTGATCATGCTGTTTGATCCTTTAGGTGTGCTGTTGGATTCAGTTTGCTAGTACTTTGTTGAGAATTGTTGCATCTATGTTCATCAGTGATATTGGCCTGTAATTTTCTTCTTTTGTGATGTCCTTGGTTTCGGCATCAGGGTGATAGTGGACTCATAGAATGAGCTTGGGATTGCTCCTTCCTCTGCAAATTTTTCGAAGAATTTCAGAAGGGTAGGTGTTAACTCTTCTCTGAATGTTTGATAGAATTCGCCTATGAAGCCATTTGTGATTTTGGTTTTTTGGAAGGTTTTTAGTCACAGTTTCCATTTCAGTACTTATGATTGGTCTCTATATTTTCTAATTTTTCCTGGTTCAGTCTTGGGAGATTGTACCTTTCTAAGAATTTGACCATTTCTTCTAGGTTGTCCACTTTATTGGCGTATGGTTGCTTGTAGTAGTCTCTTAGGATCCTTTGTATTTCTGCAGTGTCCGTTGTAACTCCTCCTTTTTCATTTCTAATTTTATTGATTTGGGTTCTCTCCCTTTGTTTCCTGATGAGTCTGGCTAAAGGTTTATCAATTTTGTTCACCTTCTCAGAGAACCAGCTTTTAGCTTCATTGACCTTTGCTCTTGTTTTCTTCGTCTCAATTTCATTTATTTCTGCTCTGATCTTTATGATTTCTTTCCTTCTACTAACTTTGGGTTTTGTTTCTTCTTTTTTCTCTAGTTGCTTTAGGTGTAAGGTAGATTGTTTATTTGAGACTTTTCTTGTTTCTTTTTTTCTTTATAAATTTGTTTATTTTACTTATTTATTTATTTTTGTCTGCAATAAGTCTTCATTGCTGCACATGGGCTTTCTCTAGTTGTGGCGAGGGGGCTCCTCTTTGTTACAGGCTTCTCACTGCAGTGGCTTCTCTTGTTTTGGAACACGAGCTCTAGGACATGTGGGTTTCAGTAGTTGTGGCATGCAGGCTCAGTAGTTGTGGTGCGTGGGCTCTAGAGAGCAGGCTCAGTAGTTGTGGTGCACGGGCTTAGTTTCTCCGTGGCATGTGGGATATTCCCAGACCAGGGATTGAACCTGTATCCCCTGCATTGGCAGGTGGATTCTTAACCACTGCACTACCAAGGAAGTCCCTATATTTTTCTTGTTTCTTGAGAATTGTATTGCTATAAACTTTCCTGTTAGAACTACTTTTACTGTGTCCCATAGGTTTTGGATCACTGTGTTTTTGTTGTCATTTGTCTCTAGGTATTTTTTGATTTCCTCTTTGATTTCTTCAGTGATCCATTGGTTATTTAGTAACATATTGTTTAGCCTCCATGTGTTTGTGTTTTTTACAGGTTATTTTTCCTTTAATTGATTTCTAATCTCATAGTGTAGTGGTCAGAAAAGATGCTTGATATGATTTCAACTTTCTTAAATTTACCGAGGCTTGATTTGTGACCCTAGATGTCACCTATCCTGGAGAATGTTCCATGTGCACTTGAAAAGAAACTGTATTTTGCTGCTTTCTGATGGAATGTCCTATAAATATCAATTTAGTCTATCTGGTCTAATGTCTCCTTTAAGGCTTGTGTTTCCTTTTAATTTTCTGTCTGGATGATCTCTGTATTGGTGTAAGTGGAGTGTTAAAGTCCCCCACTATTATTGTGTTACTGTCTGTTTCCCCTTTTATGGCTGTCAGCATTTGCCTTATATACTGTGGTGCTCCTTTGTTGGGTGCATACACTTTTACAATTGTTATATCTTCCCCTTGATCATTATGTAGTGTCCTTCCTTGTCTCTTGTAACAGTCTTTATTTTAAAGTGTATTTTGTCTGATATGAGTATTGCTACTCCAGCTTTCTGTTGATTTCCATTTGCATGCAATAGCTTTTTCTATCCCTTTGCTTTCAGTCTGTATGTGTCCCCAGGTCTGCAGTGGGTCTCTTGTAGATAGTATATATATGGGTCTTGTTTTTGTATCCATTCAGGCAGTCTATGTCTTTTGGTTGGAGGGTTTAATGCATTTACATTTAAAGTAATTATTGATATGTATATTCCTATTGCAATTTTGTTAATTGTTTTGGGTTTGTTTCTGTAGGTCTTTTATCTTCCCTTCCTCTTTTGTTCTTTTCTCTTGTGGTTTGATGACCATTTTTAGTGTTGTGTTTGGGTTGCTTCTTCTTTTTTATGTGTATGTCTATTGTAGTTTTTGGTTTGCATTTCCCATGAGGTTTTGATAAAGCAGTCTATACATATACAAGTTTGTTTTAAGTTGCTGGTCTCACAATTTCAAATGCAATTCCCATTTCCTACATTTGTACTCTCTTCACAGTTGCTGATTTTGTTTTCATATTTGTGTATGGATTGTTTCCTGCTTTTAGTGTATGTTTGCCCTTATCATTGAGCTTTCACAATTGTGATTTTCTTGTTTCTAGTTGTGGCCTCTTTTATTTTCCTCTGCCTAGAGAAGTTCCTTTAGCATTTGTTGTAAAGCTGGTTTGTTGGTGCTGAATTCTCTTAGCTTTTGCTTGGCTGTAAAGCATCTGATTTCTCCGTCAAATCTGAATGAGATCCTTGCTGGGTAGTGTAATCTTGGTTGTAGGTTTTTCTCTTTCATCACTTTAAATATATCCTGCCATTCCCTTCTGGCCTGAAGATTTCTGCTGAAAAATCAGCTAATAACCTTATGGGTATTCCCTTGTATGTTATCTGTTGCTTTTTCCTTGTGGCTTTTAATATTTTTTCTTTGTATTTAATTTTTGTTAGTTTGATTAATACGTGTTTTGGTGTGTTCCTCCTCGGGTTTATCCTGTATGGGACTCTCTGCGCTTCCTGGACTTGGGTGACTATTTCCTTTCCTGTATTAGGCAAGTTTTTGACTATAATCTCTTCAAATATTTTCTTATGCCCTTTCTCTTTTTCTTCTTCTTCTGGCACCCCTATAATTCAAATGTTAGTGCATTTAATGTTGTCCCAGGTGTCTCTGAGACTGTCCTCATTTCTTTTCATTCTTTTTTCTTTATTCTGTTCTGTGACAGTGATTTCCACCATTCTTTCTTCCAGCTCACGTATCCTTTCTTCTGCCTCAGTTATTCTGCTATTGATTCCGTCTAGTGTGTTTTTCATTTCAGTTATTGTATTGTTCATCTCTCTTTGTTCTTTAGTTCTGCTAGGTTTTTGTTGAACATTTCTTGTATCTTCTCGATCCGTGCCTCCATTCTTTTTGTGAGATTGGATCATCTTTACTATCATTACTCTGAATTCTTTTTCAGGTAAATTGTTTATCTTCTCTTCATTTAGTTGCTCTTGTAGATTTTTATCTTGCTCCTTTGTCTGAAACATATTTCTCTGTCATCTCATTTTGTCTAGCTTACTGTGTTTGTGGTCTCCTTTCTGCAGGCTGCAGAATTGTAGTTCCTCTTGCTTCTTGTGTCTGCCTTCTGGTGGGTGAGTTTGGTCCAGAGGCTTGTGCCATTACCTCCTTGATCGTGGGTTTGACTGGGGTTGTGGTTACTAGAGCCTGCCCTGGATATTGAGCAGGGCTTCCCTTTTGCTCTGTGGTTGTCACTGCCCTGTCAGGGGTGGGGTCTCCTCCCTAGTTGTTGGAGTAGAGGCCCCCAGATCTGTTTCTTAGTTGTGTTTTTGATCTGTGGTGCAAGGTAGGTGGAGTTGGAGCACTCCCACTGGGAGAGGAGGCACTGAGTATTCCTCCTCTGGAGTTGTTCACCTGTGAATGTGCTCTATTATTTCTATTTTTGCCCATTGTGTGGGCTCACAAAGTACACTGTTGTTGGCACTGCTCTCAGTCCTGCCTTAACAGTGGATATGCCAGCAATTGGCCCTGGTGACTCTCATGCGCTGTTTTCACCAGGGCACCAGTGTAAATCCACTGAGGTCAGGTTCCAGGACTGCAGTAGTCATGCACCTACACCTGCTGTGGGAGCTATGGAGGCAGTTAAGACTCTGGCAGGTGGGTTGCCCAGGCCAGGGGCAGTGGGGGAGGGAGTGGGTAGGTGGCAATGACAGGAGCGCACAAGCCAGCTATGGTGGGAGCCCTCCTTAGTACCAGTGGAGGCAGGGGCTGACACATGAAGAGAGAGGCTGCAATGCAGCCCCACCCTTTGTGTGTCACTCAGCAATGGCACTTCACTTCTGTGGTGGTCTGGACTTCCTCTGCAAGCATTCCCAGTTATGTAGCTCCTCACTCACAACCCCTCAGGCTGTCTCCTCACAGCCAACAGCAGTTCCCACCCTGGCTCTGCTCTCCAAACCCCATCTTCCAGCACCCAGTCCCTGTGTGCACCTGCAGACACCTGTCTCAGTCTGGAGCATGCAGGGATGTGGCACGGACCATCTGTGCACGTCTCACTCTGCCCTGCCTGCCACAGACCAGTTGCTGGGCTCTCCTCTGAGCCCCTGAAGCTCCCCTTCTGTCCCAGCTGATCTCTCCACCAGTGAGAGGGCTTCCCCAGATACAGGAACCTCTCCTCTCCTTCATCTCCCCACAAGGGGTGCAAGTCTCATTCTGCTTCCTCTCCTCTTCCTTTTCCCTTCTTCTTCCTTTCATCCTACCTGGTAATATGGGGATCTTTCTCTTCTTTCCAATGTCCAAGGTCTTCTGATAGTGTTCAGCAGATGCTCTGTGAGAAATGTTCCATTTGTACTTGTAGTCCTGATGTGTTTGTGAGGAGACATGAACTCCACGTCCTCCTGCTCCTCCACCATCTTAGAAAGTCCCACCAGCTGATATTTTTATTTTAACTTCTTTGGTTAAACTGTAACACAATGATGGAGACACCAAACACAGTCAGTGACATGCTATGACTCTCCAAGGAAAGGTTAGAGTATTTTGCCATCATTTCTTCCTAGACAGGCAGACTTGTAAAAGGTAAAGCTGGGGGTGGCCGTCCTCCAAGCTCTGGCACACCACACCATTCTCAGTTTTCTTCACTAAGGTTGAGGCTTACTTGTCAAATAGGAATTTATTCTAACAGAACATTAAGCAATCATCCCTCCATAGTACGATAATATTTAAAAGCTAATACAGAAACTTTCAAAAATATTATTTTCATTGAGGATTTTAAGTCGTCCAGTAGCAGATACTGCCTCTGTACCTATACTTATCAGAAACTGCTAAAAAATAATTCCAAACATTTGTTGTTTGTTTTGTTTTGCATTAAATAGTCACCAGTTCAAAAAGAATAGAAAGAACACCCCCTGCCAGCTTGACTTATTCTCAGTTATTAAATTTATTGTGAATTGAAAAAGAAAAAAAAGGTCAGTGATCTTTTCCACACCATAAATAACCATGAAGAGGAAGAATAATTCTGGGTTAAATAACAATTTCTTTTATAGATGAAATTGTTTGGCTTTGTTTATTAAAGCTCACTTCACAGAATTAAAGCAATTCAAAATTTTAAAGTGTTTGTGCTTATTTTTTTTTAACATCTTCATTGGACTACAACTGCTCCACAATGGTGTGCTAGCCTCCTCCCCACAACAAAGTGAATCAGTTATAAATATACATATGTTCCCATATCTCTTCCCTTTTGCATCTCCCTCCCTCCCACCCTCCCCATCCCACCCCTCCAGGCGGTCACAGACCACTGAGCTGACCTCCCTGTGCTATGTGGCCACCCCCACCATCTATCCATCTTACATTTGGCAGTGCATATATGTCCATGCAACTCTCCCACTCCATCACAGCCTATCCCTCCCCCTCCCCATATCTTCAAGTCCATTCTCTAGTAGGTCTGTGTCTTTATTCCCGTATTACCCCTGGGTTCTTCATGACCTTTTTTTTTTTTTCTTCGATTCCATATATATGTGTTAGCACAGAGTATTTGTCTTTCTCACCCTGACCTACCTCACTCTGCATGGCAGACTCTAGGTCCCTCCACCTCACCACAAATATCTCAACCTCATTTGCCTTTATGGCCGAGCAATATTCCATTGTATATATGTGCCACATCCTCTCCATCTACTCATCTGATGATGGACACCTAGGCTGCCCCTACGCCCCGGCCACTGCAAACAGAGCTGCAATGAACATTTTGGTACATGACTCTTTTTGAATTATGGTTTTCCCAGGGTACATGCCCAGCAGTCAGACCGCTGGGCCTCATGGTAGTTCTATTTTTAGTTTTTAAAGGAACCTCCATACTGCTCCCCACAGTGGCTGCATCAATCTACATTCCCACCAACAGTGCAAGAGGGCTCCCCCCTCTCCACACCCTCTCCAGCATTCACTGTTTCCAGATTTTTTGATGATGGCCACTCCGACCAGTGAGAGATGATATCCCACTGTAGACTTGATTTGCATCTCTCCAATGACTAATGAAGTTGAGCATTCTTTCATGTGCCCGTTGGCAATCCGTATATCTTCTTTGGAGAAACGTCCACCTAGGTCCTCCACCCACTCTTGGACCGGGTTGCCTGTTCCTTTGTTATTGAGCTGCATGAGCTGCTCGTAAATCCTGGAGATCAATCCTTTGTCAGCTGCCTCATATGCAAATATTCTCTCCCATTCTGAGGGTCATCCTTCGGTCTTGTCTATGGTTTATTTCCTGCGCAAAAGCTCCCAAGTTTCACTAGGTCCCACCTGTTCATTCTTGTCCCTACTTCCATTTCTCTAGAAGGTGGGTCAAAAAGGACTTCGCTGTGATCCATGTCACAGACTGCCCTGCCTATGTTTTCCTCTAAGAGATTGATAGTATCTGGCCTTACATTTAGGTCTTTAATCTATTTTGAGTTTATTTTTGTGTATGGTGTTAGGGAGTGTTCTAATTTCATACTTTTACATGTACCTGTTCAGTTTTCCCAGCACCATTTATTGAAGAGGCTGTCTTTTCTCCACTGTATATTCTTGCCTCCTTTATCAAAGATAAGGTGACCATACATGTTTCAGTTTATCTCTGGGATTTCTATCCTGTTCCATTGATCTATATTTCTGTTTTTGTGCCAGTACCATACCGTCTTGATTACTCTAGCTTTCTAGTATAGTCTCAAGTCAGGGAGCCTGATTCCTCCAGCTCCGTTTTTTGTTCTCAAGATCGCTTTGGCTATTCAGGGTCTTTTGTGCTTCAATACAAATGGTGAAATTTTTTGTTCTACTTCTGTGAAAAATGCCAGTGGTAGCTTGATAGGGATTGCATTGAATCTGTAGATTGCTTTGGGTAGTAGAGTCATTTTCACAATGTTGATTCTTCCAATCCAGGAACATGGCATATGTCTCCATCTATTTGTATCATCTTTAATTTCTTT
>NW_021703779.1:84472812-84524932 GCF_005190385.1 Monodon monoceros
ACATTGTGAAAATGACTCTACTACCCAAAGCAATCTACAGATTGCATTGAATCTGTAGATTGCTTTGGGTAGTAGAGTCATTTTCACAATGTTGATTCTTCCAATCCAGGAACATGGCATATGTCTCCATCTATTTGTATCATCTTTAATTTCTTTCATCAGTGTCTTATAATTTTCTGCATACAGGTCTTTTGTCTCCTTAGGTAGGTTTTTTCTTAGATATTTTATTCTTTTTGTTGCAATGGTAAATGGGAGTGTTTTCTTAATTGCACCTTCAGATTTTTCATCATTAGTGTATAGGGATGCGAGAGATTTCGGTGCATTAATTTTGTATCTGGCTACTTTACCAAATTCATTGATTAGCTCTAGTAGTTTTCTGGTAGCATCTTTAGGACTGTCTATGTATAGTATCATGTCATCTGCAAACAATGACAGCTTTACTTCTTCTTTTCCGATTTGGATTCCTTTTATTTCTTTTTATTCTCTGATTCCTCTTGCTAAAACTTCCAAAACTATGTTGAATAAGAGTGGTGAGCGTGGGCAACCTTGTCTTGTTCCTGATCTTAGTGGAAATGGTTTCAGATTTTTACCACTGAGGACGATGTTGACTGTGGCCTTGCCATATATGGCCTTTATTATGTTGAGGAAAGTTCCCTCTATGCTTACTTTCTACAGAGTTTTTATCATAAATGGGTATTGAATATTGTTGAAAGCTTTCTCTGCATCTATTGAGATGATCATATGGTTTTTCACCTTCAATCTGTTAATATGGTGTATCACGTTGATTGATTTGCATAGATTGAAAAATCCTTGCGTTCCTGGAATAAACCCCACTTGATGATGGTGTATGATCCTTTTAATGTGCTGTTGGTTACTCTTTGCTAGTATTTTGTTGAGGATTTTTGCATCTATGTTCATCAGTGATATTGGCCTGCAGTTTTCTATCTTTGTGACATCTTTGTCTGGTTTTGGTATCAGAGTGATGGTGGTCTCGTAGAATGAGCTTGGGAGTGTTCCTCTCTCTGCTATATTTTGGAAGAGTTTGAGAAGGGTAGGTGTTAGCTCTTCTCTAAATGTTTGATAGAATTCGCCTGTGAGGCCACCTGGTCCTGGGCTTTTGTTGTAAGATTTTTAATCACAGTTTTAAGTTCAGTGCTTGTGATTGGTCTGTTCATATTTTCTGCTTCTTCCTGGTTCAGTCTCGGCAGGTTGTGCATTTCTAAGAATGTGTCCAATTCTTCCAGGTTGTCCATTTTATTGGCATATAATTGCTTGTAGTAATCTCTCATGATCCTTTGTATTTCTGCATTGTCAGTTGTTACTTCGCCTTTTTCATTTCTAATTCTATTGATTTGAGTCTTCTCCCTATTTTGCTTAATGAGTCTGGCTAATGGTTTATCAATTTTGTTTATCTTCTCAAAGAACCAGCTTTTAGTTTTATTGTTCTTTTCTATCATTTACTTCATTACTTTTTCATTTATTTCTGATACAATCTTTATGATTTCTTTCTTTCTGTTAACTTTGGGGTTTTTTTTCTTCTTTATCTAATTGCTTTAGGTGGAAGTTTAGGTTGTTTATTTGAGATGTTTCCTGTTTCTTAAGGTAGGATTGTATTGCTATAAACTTCCCTCTTAGAACTGCTTTTGTTGCATCCCATAGATTTTGGGTCGTCGTGTCTCCATTGTCATTTGTTTCTGGGTATTTTCTGATTTCCCCTTTGATTTGTTCAGTGATCACTTTGTTATTAAGTAGTGTATTGTTTAGCCTACATATGTTTGTATATTTTACAGATCTTTTCCTGTAATTGATATCTAGTCTCATAGCATTGTGGTCAGAAAAGATACTTGAAACGATTTCAACTTTGTTAAATTTACCAAGGTTTGATTTGTGACCCAAGATATGATCTATCCTGGAGAATGTTCCATGAGCACTTGAGAAAAATGTGTATTCTGTTGTTTTTGAATGGAATGTCCTATAAATATCAATTAAGTCCATCTTGTTTAAGTATCATTTAAAGCTCATGTTTCCTTATTTATTTTCATTTTGGATGATCTGTCCATTGGTGAAAGTGGGGTGTTAAAGTTCCCTACTATGATGTGTTACTGCCAATTTCCCCTTTTATGGCTGTTAGTATTTGCCTTATATATTGAGGTGCTCCTATGTTGGGTTCATAAATATTTACAATTGTTATATCTTCTTGGATCGATCCCTTGATCATTATGTAGTGTCCTTCTTTGTCTCTTGTAATAGTCTTTATTTTAAAGTCTATTTTGTCTGATATGAGAATTGCTACTCTATCTTTTTTTGATTTGCATTTGCATGGAATATCTTTTTCCATCCCCTCACTTTCAGTCTGTATGTGTCTCTAGGTCTGAAGTGGATCTCTTGTAGACAGCATATATATGGGTCTTGTTTTTGTATCCATTCAGCAAGTCTGTGTCTTTTGGTGGGAGCATTAAATCCATTTAAATTTAAGGTAATTATCGACATGTATATTCTTATTCCCATTTTCTTAATTGTTTTGCATTTGTTATTGTAGGTCTTTTCCTTCTCTGTGTTTCTTGCCTAGAGAAGTTCCTTTAGCATTTGTTGAAAAGCTGGTTTGGTGATGCTGAACTCTCTCAGCTTTTGCTTGTCACTAAAGGTTTTCATATCTCCATCAAATCTGAATGAGATCCTTGCTGGATAGAGTAATCTCGGTTGTAGGTTTTTCTCCTTCATCACTTTTAATATGTCCTACTACTCCCTTCTGGCTTGCAGAGTTTATGCTGAAAGGTCAGCTGTTAACCTTATGGTGATTCCCTTGTGTGTTATTTTTTGTTTTTCCCTTGCTGCTTTTAATATGTTTTCTTTGTATTTAATGTTTGAGAGTTTGATTAATATGTGACTTGGCATGTTTCTCCTTGGATTTATCCTGTATGGGACTCTCTGTGCTTCCTGGACTTGATTAACTATTTCCTTTCCCATATTAGGGAAGTTTTCAACTATAATCTCCTCAAATATTTTCTCAGTCCCTTTCTTTTTCTCTTCTTCTTCTGGGACCCCTATAATTCGAATGTTGGTGCATTTAATGTTGTCCCAGAGGTCTCTGAGACTGTCCTCAGTTCTTTTCATTTTTTTATTCTGCTGTGCAGTAGTTATTTCCACTATTTTATCTTCCAGGTCACTTATCTGTTCTTCTGCCTCAGTTATTCTGCTATTGATCCCTTCTAGAGTATTTTTAATTTCATTTATTGTGTTGTTCATCATTGCTTGTTTCCTCTTTAGTTCTCCTAGGTCCTTGTTAAATGCTTCTTGCATTTTCTCTATTCTATTTCCAGGAGTTTGGATCATCTTTCCTATCATTATTCTGAATTCTTTTTCAGGTAGACTGCCTATTTCCACTTCATTTGTTAGGTCTGGTGGGGTTTTACTTTACTCCTTCATCTGCTGTGTGTTTTTCTGTCTTCTCATTTTGCTTATCTTACTGTGTTTGGGGTCTCCTTTTTGCAGGCTGCAGGTTCTTAGTTCCTGTTGTTTTTCTGTCTGTCCCCAGTGGCTAAGGTTGGTTCAGTGGGTTGTGTAGGCTTCCTGGTGGAGGGGACTTGTGCCTGTGTTCTGGTGGATGATGCTGGATCTTATCTTTCTGGTGCGCAGGTCCACGTCTGGTTGTGTGTTTTGGGGTGTTTGTGACCTTATTGTGATTTTAGGCAGACTCTCTGCCAATGGGTGGGTTTGTGTTCCTGTCTTGCTAGTTCTTTGGCATAGGGTGTCCAGCACTGTAGCTTGCTTGTCATTGAGTGAAGATGGGTCTTGGTGTTGAGATGGAGATCTCTGGGAGATTTTTGCCGTTTGATATTTTGTGGAGCTGGGAGGTCTCTTGTGGACCAGTGTCCTGAAGCTTGCTCTCCCATCTCAGAGTCACAGCACTGGCCCCTGGCTGGAGCACCAAGAGCCTTTCATCCACACAGAAGAGGAAAAGAGGAAAAAATAAAATATCTTGCTAACGAAGTCCGCCTCCTGAATTTGGGATGATTCGTTGTCTATTCAGGTATTCCACAGAAGCAGCGTACATCAAGTTGATTGTGGAGATTTAATCAGCTGCTTCTGAGGCTGCTGGGAGAAATTTCCCTTTCTCTTCTTTGTTCGCAGAGCTCCTGGGGTTCAGCTTTGGATTTGGCCCCGCCTCTGCATGTAGGTCACCTGAGGGCGTGTGTTCTCTGCTCAGACAGGACGGAGTTAAAGGAGCAGCTGATTCGGGGGCTCTGGCTCACTCAGGCCAGGATGAGGGAGGTGTATAGAGTGCGGGGTGAGCCTGCTGTGGTAGAGGCTGGCGTGACGTTGCAGCAGCCTGAGGCAGGCCATGCGTTCTCCCGGGTAAGTTGTCCCTGGATCCTGGGACCCTGGCAGTGGCAGGCTGCACAGGCTCCCGGGAAGGGAAGTGTGGAGGGTGACCTGTGCTTGCACACAGGCTTCTTGGTGGCGGCAATAGCAGCCTTAGCGTCTCATGCCCGTCTCTGGGGTCCGAGCTTTTAGCCGCGGTTCGCGCCCGCCTCTGGAGCTCTTTAACTTGCGCTGTTAATCCCCTCTCCTCGTGCACCAGGAATCAAAGGGGGAAGAAAAAGTCTCTTGCTTCTTCGGCAGCTCCAGACTTCTTCCCCGCCTCCCTCCTGGCTAGCTGTGGTGCACTAAACCCCTGCAGGCTGTGTTCACGCTGCCAACCCCAGTCCTCTCCCTGTGCTCCTACCGAAGCCCGAGCCTCAGCTCCCAGCCACCGCCGGTCCCGGCGGGTGAGCAGACAAGCCTCTCGGGCTGGTGAGTGCTGCTCGGCACCAATCCTCTGTGCGGGAATCTCTCCGCTCCGCCCTCCGCACCCCTGTTGCTGCGCTCTCCTCTGCGCCTCCGAAGCTTCCCCCCTCCGCCACCCACATTCTCCCCCCACGAAGGGGCTTCCTAGTGTGTGGAAACATTTCCTCCTTCACAGCTCCCTCCCACTGGTGCAGGTCCTCTCCCTATTCTTTTGTCTCTGTTTTTTCTTTTTTCTTTTGCCCTACCCAGGTACGTGGGGAGATTCTTGCCTTTTGGGAGGTCTGAGGTCTTCTGCCAGCGTTCAGTGGGTATTCTATAGGAGCAGTTCCATGTGTAGCTGTATTTCTGATGTATCTGTGGGGAGGAAGGTGATCTCCGCGTCTTACTCTTCTGCCATCTTCCTCAACTCTCTCTGCTTATTTTTTAGTACTGTTGATATTATACATTTGTTACTAAAGAAAAATATCCAGAACACTACAATTTCTTACTTTAGCTAAATAAAACAATGTAAATGCCTGTGGTATTTGGTGATGGTGCCTATCCTTCTAATAGACTACGAAAACTATTGTCCAAATGTGTATGATTAACTCACTGAAATGGAGATGTTTCCCTTCCAGATAGCTTCACAAGTAACTGTTTTAATTAATTTGCTAAATACAATAACTAGATAATCTTCAGTTTTCTTATGGAACTGCAAATTGAGACTGAGTAAATCACTGACAAAAAAAATGTATAACATAGGTCTTCTAATAATGAAGTGTTACTAAGTATACTTATTATATGTTTATAAAGTATGCACAATTCTTTCCAGTTCTGTCATCTTTCAGTCATGCCCAACTAAAGCCTGAGAGCTTTCTTTTTTAATAGGGGACCTTAGGTTTGGTGATAATGACACACGTTTGCAAATGCTGTCACTCCTCCCATTAAGAGATGGAGTTTAAGGTCCCTACACTTGAACATGGGTGGACTTTTGTGACTGCCTCAACAAACATAATGCAACAGAGGTGACTTCTGAGGTTAGCTTTCTGTTGCTTCCTCTTGAGACATTCACTATGGGATCTTTTATCCACCATGTAAGAAGTCCAGCTACTCTTAGACCACCATGTGGAGACACCAAATGGAGAGACTACACAGAGAAATGGAGATACCCAAAGCACACCAGCTGTTTCAGGCTTCCCACCGTAGCACAGGACATAGAGTGCCGAAGTCTTTGAGATAACCCCAACTCCAACTACGACCTGACTATAACCACAGCTCTGATACAACTAGAGACCTGACAATAAATGCCTAGCTGAGTCTTGTCAACCTTCATATTTATGAGCAAACTAAATTTTTATTATGGTTTTAAGCTACTGCTTTGGTAAATGGTTTGTTACACAGCCAGAACAATATCTTACACCACTTTGATGTCCCCAGTTGTGCCTAGTATAATCTGAGTACTTGTAGGCATTTAATAGGTTGATCATTAATCAAACATTAACAATTCTTTAGTAAATCAAGATTTTTACCTAAATATTTAAAAGAAATCCATCCAAATTCAAAATAATTAGCTTTTTAACCACTATTTATCATTATCCACTAGATACATTCAAAATCCTCAGATCTCAGTGGATTCTCAGAAGATATACCAGTCTATATTAATACAGCTACCCAGCAAATCAAGACCAATACTGAGTTGAGTGTCTGGAGTCTCACCCAACTTGGGCCCTGCACTGAGTAGATGGGAATATTCATGTGTCATGGTAAGGAATGATACCTCAAGCTGATCTGCCATCCTGAAATTTTTTCTGTCTCAGCTTCCCAAATAAGTGAGAAAAGAATATCCCCCGTTTTCACAAAAATCTCATAACTGCTTCTCTTTTTCCCTTCCTTCCCTCCCTAATACCATTCTAGTTCAAATTCCCATCATCTCTCTCTATTACACAACTCAAATTGTCTCTTAAATGACCTATCTCTGTTTTCTCTTTCTCCCCCCCATACTACATTTTCTATAGAACAGACTGTCATCCTTAAAATATAAATCATGTTGCCCCTTGTTTGAAGAATTCCAGCGTTTTCTCTGAATTTAGGATGAAATTCATATGTTTATATTTACTAGGGCCTACACAGACTTATGTGATCCAATCCTTGCCTATCACTCTAGCCCTTTTACAAAACCTCACTGACATGACCCACTCACAGTGGCCTTCTTTCAGGTCCTAAATCATAACAAGTTTTTCCCATCTCAGATACTTCACACATGTTGCATTCTTTTCCTGGAATACCCTAGGCCAGTTATCCTTCCTTTATAACAGACTCCTTTGTAGCAGATCTCAGCTGAAATATCACTTCCCCAGAACCCTTTCCCAGTCAACCTATTTAAGTGGTACCACAACCCCCATCATTACTCTCTTTCAGAACATGCTCACTTGTCCTTCATTGCACTTTTCACAATTTGCAATTATGCACTTATTTGGGTTTTTTGGCCATGCCGCGCAGCACGTGGGATCTTAGTTCCTTGACCAGGGATCAAACCCGAGCCTCCTGCTGTGGAAGCATGGAGTCTTAACCACTGGACCACCAAGGAAGTCCCATGCAATTATGCATTTATTTGTGAATCAATTTTTTAAATATACATCTCCCTTTTTAGATTGTAAGCCCCACCAGAGCAAGGATGGTACATGTTCCATTTTTATACTCAGCTCCTAGAGCATTGTCTACTAGACATGGAAAAATAAATGAATATCCACTGATACATTTTGAAATTCTACAGTAGAAATTAGCATCTAGTTGGCAATAAAAGAGGATTGTGGGGCTTCCCTGGTGGCGCACTGGTTGAGAGTCCGCCTGCCGATGCGGGGGACGCAGGTTCGTGCCCCGGTCTGGGGAGATCCCACGTGCCGCAGAGCAGCTGGGCTTGTGGGCCGTGGCCGCTGGGCCTGCACATCCGGAGCCTGTGCTCCATGATGGGATAGGCCACAGCAGTGAGAGCCCCATGTACTGCAAAAAAAGAAAAAAAAAAGAGGATCGTGAATTAGACATGATTTCTAACCCAGTACCTTTATTATATCTGGCAACTATAGTAAAAAATAACTAGAAAAGGCAAGGACACAAAGAAGAATACCACCCAGGATACTCTGAGGTGCTGGGAGCAAGTGGATTGTCCATAGATTCACACTTGACTCTCTTACAGTGTATTTATCCCTAAAAACCTAAGCACTTCCCTACAAATTGGTTTCCAGGGGCACATTTACCTTCTGTGATGGTTAATTTTATGTGTCAACTTGACTGGGCTAAGAGATGCCCAAATAGCTGATAAAACATTATTTCTGGGTGTGTCTATGAGGGTGTTTCTGGAAGAGATTAGTATTTATTCAGTAGAGTGAATAAAAAGTTCTACCCTCAACAATGGTGCGCATCGTCCAATCCTTTGAAGGCCAAAATGGAACAAAAAGGCAGAGGAAAGGCAAATTTGCTTTTTTTTTTTTTTGAGCTGGGACACCCATCTTCTCCTGCCCTCAGACATCAGCTCTCCTGGTTCTCACGACTTCTGCTTCAGACTGGGAGTTACACCGCTCCTCCCCCATCCTGGGTTCTCAGGCCTTGGGACTCAGACTGAAATATACCACTGGCTTTCCTGGCTCTCCAGCTTGCAGATGGCAGGCTGTGGGACTTCTAGGTTTCCATAACTGCATAAGCCAAGTCCTACAATAAGTCTCCTCTTACATCTATCTATCTATCTATCTATCTATCTACCCTATTGGTTCTGTTTCTCTCGAGGACCCTGACTAATACACCTACTTCTTGTTTTCTTCACCTCTATCTTATGAAGTTGACAGAACTCTCATATACTTCACTGCCATCTTCCTTTTAGAATAGCTCTGTTGTGAAATACAATTTAGAAGTTAAAGAGCCCTTCCCCTTTGTCTCACTTGAAGTCCCAAAACAAACCAGAACACAACAGAGGCCAGTTTTAGTAAATAAAGGTTTTATTATGTAGGTCTGGAGACTTCACCTATTTTTAAGGAAACAAGTTTTTATTAAAACATCTGAGTACTCATGATGCTAGCTGAGTTGAGGGTAAGAATTTTTGGAAACATAAAAAATTAATTTGTCTCCAACTACAGAAAGCAGAAGAAGGAAGGATTTCTAAATGACCCTATGGTAAAGAAATACATTAAGATATAAACATTGAAGTGAAATTAACAAAACTTTGTCTTCTCATTTGGACTGTAAGTTCCTTAAGGACAAGTCCTGTGCTTTACATCTCTACTTAATCAACCTATAAAAATGTTCTTAATACTTTTCCTCAAATATACTAAGCACTTCATATTCATTAGCTTATTTCTACATACGTTCCCCTGGCAACCACTTTTTCCTGGTGTATAACTGGATTTCCAGGGTGTCAGAAGGGTTGACCCATCCATGAGTACTTGTCTGTGTAAACAAACAAGATGAAGCTTATTGTAAAATGCAGAAGTCTTCCATTCAGGAATCAAATCTACGTGAAAAACTCATAATCAAGATGCAAATTCAACACACATATTTAAGATGCAAAAGACCAGTACATTGCCCAATTCAGGATGCCTATTCTCATCATGTTCTTGGTTAATTTTCCTTCTAATGAAACACTCATTCAGCTAATATTTCCAGACATTTCCTATATGCAAGTCACAGTGCCTGGGTGGCAGGGAGGGGATTATGGGATGCAAAATATATAAAATGTGACTTCTGTTCTCAGAAAATTTACGGTCTAATTGAGAAGATAAAACATATACACAAATAACTATAATACAAAGTAAAAAGCAATCAGAACCAAAATAAATCTTTTAGATAAAAGGCTAGCTAAGTTGAGAAACTGTAAAAATGTGTGAGATGAGGAAGACTTCCTAAAATAGAAGGTGTTATTTAAATTGTAATTGCAATAATTAGTATGTAAGTCTTGGATATATGGGGATAAGGAAAAAGAGCATTTCTAGCACATACCATGTTCACTGTGCTGGACCCATAATGAGTACTGCACTGGTTACCTATTGCTGCTGTAACAATGTACCACAAACTTAGTGGTTTAAAATAACACAAATTTATTATCTTACAGTTCTGAGGGTCAGAAGTCTACAGTATGTCTCACTGGGCTAAAATCGAGGTATCAACAAGCCTGTGTTCCTCCTAGAGGATCTAGGAGAGAATCTGTTTCATTGTTTTTTCCAGCTTGGAGGCCACCCACCCTCCAACCTTCTCACATCAGCTAGTACTCATTCTCATCTCCTGCTTCCCTCTTATAATCACCCTTGTGATTACCTCAAGCCTAATCCAGGATAATCTCCTCATCTCAAGGTTCTTAAATTAAACAAAACTGCAATTTTCCTTTTGCCATATAAATTAATGTATTCACAGACCTCAGGGAATAGGTCAGAGACATTTTTAGGAGGCCATTATTCAGCCTACCACAAGTACTTAATTCAACATTTATTGATTTTCCTGCCTTTAAATATTTCACTTTACAGTCACAGATTTATGCATCTTGGAATTTTTTTGCTCTTATTGATGTATAAATTGACAAAGTTGTAAAATATTTAAATTATCAACATGATGATTTGATATACGTATACATTGAGAAAGAATTCTCACCATTGGGTTAATACATCCATTAACTCCTACATCTACCTTTCTTTGGTGAAAAAAGTTAAGTTTTATTCTCTTAGCAGATTTCAATACAATTATATAAACTTATACAGCGCAGTGTTATCACCCACAATCACCATGTTATACATTAGCTCCTCAGCTCTTATTCATCCTATATCTAAAAGTCCTTTTACCAACCTCCCCCTATTTTCCCTACCTCTCAGACATCCTGGCAACAATCATTCTACTCTCTGTTTCTATGTGCTTGCCCTTATTTTTTTTAAGATTGCATATATAAAAGTTACCATGCAGTATTTGTCTCTCTCTGTCTGGCTTATTTCACTTAGCATAATGCCCACCAGGTTCATCCATGTTGTCACAAATGGAAGGATTTTCTTCTTTTTAAAGGCTGAATAATACCACATTTTCTTTATCCATTCATCTGTCAATGGATACTTAAGTTGTTTCTAGACCTTGGATATTGTAAATAATGCTGCAATAAAAATGGGAGTACGGATATCTCTTTAAGATGGTCATTTTGTTTCCATTGGATATACACCCAGAAGTGGAATTGATGCTGGATTATATGGTAGTTCTATTTTTAATTTCTTGAGGAACCTCCATACTGTTTTTCATAATGGCTGTAGCAGTTTACAGTCCCACCAACAGTGTATAAGGATTCTTTTCCCTTCACATCCTCATCAGCATTTATCTCTTGTCTTTTTGATAATAGACATCCTAACAGGTGTGAGATGAAATCTCACTTATGGTTTTTTTTTGTTTTGTTTTGTTTTGTTTTTTGCGGTACACGGGCCTCTCACTGTTGTGGCCTCTCCTGTTGTGGAGCACAGGCTCCGGACGCGCAGGCTCAGCGGCCATGGCTCACAGGCCCAGCCGCTCCGTGGCATGTGGGATCTTCCCGGACCGGGGCACGAACCCGTGTCCCCCACATCGGCAGGCGGACTCTCAACCACTGCACCACCAGGGAAGCCCTCACTTATGGTTTTGATTCGCATTTCCCTGATGATTAGTGATATGATATGGAACACCTTTTCATGTACCTGTTGGCCATTTGTATGTCTTCTTTGGAGAAATGTCTATTCAGATTCTACTTATTTTCAGTTGGGTTATTTGTGTGTGTGTGTGTGTGTGTGTGTGTGTATGTGTGTGTGTGTTTTACTATTGAGTTGTATGAGCTGCTTGTATATTTTGTATATTAATCACTTATCGGATATGTCATTTGCAAATATTTTCTCCCATTCTATCCTGCCCTGCAAGGTTTCTTTTCAAAAATCTGCTGATGTTCTTATGGGGGTTGCCTTGAACATAATAAGTTGCTTTTCCCTCACTGCTTTTCCGATACTCTTTGACTTTTGATGATTTTACTATATTGTGTCTCTGTATGGATCTCTTTAGATTCATCTTGTTTGGTACTCTTTGGGCTTCTTGGATGGGATGTTTGTTTCTTTCCCCAGGTTAGGGAAGTTTTCAGCCAGTATTTCTTTGAATAAGCTTTCTGCCCCTTTCTCTCTCTCTTCTCCTTCTTGGTCCCTTGTAATGTGTATATGGGTTCACTTTATGGTGTCCCATAAGTCCCTTAAACTATCCTCAACTGTTTTTCATTCTTTTTGCTTTTTGTTCCTCTGCTTAGATGAATTCCACTGCCCTGTCTCTCTGTCTTCGAGTTTGCTGATCCTTTCCTCTGTTTCATCTAGTCTGTTGTTGAACTCCTCCATTGGATTTTTCAGTTCTATTATTCTTCAGCTCTATGACTTCTGTTTGGTACTTTTAAAATTTTTTCCCTTTGTTGAACTTTTCACTTTGCTCATGCATTAAATCCTTACCTCAGTGAGCCATTACCATTATGGTCATTATTTTGAACTCTCTATTGGATAAATCACTTATCTCTGTTTCATTAGGATTGGTTTCTGGAGATTTACCTTTTCCTTTGTTTGGAACATATTTCCTTGTTTCTTCATCCCTCTTGACCCTCTGAATTTTGTTTCTTCACATTAGATAAAATAGCCACCCCTGCCAGTCCTGACAGTCTGGTCTCATGTAGGAGACGAATCTCATTAATCAGCCTGACCTGAACTCCTGGTTGCCTCTCAAACCACTGTGATTTGCCATCCCAGTAGTTGAGGGTGTGCTAAGACCTGCTGGTGTACCAAAGGGTACACCACAGTCAGCACCTGGATGCAGGCTAATTAGAAGCCAGATCCTCAGGCAGCATCTATAAAAATTGCACTCAAGCTCCTCCCAGCAGGAACTGGAAGATAAGAGTTTTTTCCTACTCTCTCTATGCTGAGCCTGGGTGTATAGACTTGGGGGGGTGGGTGTGTCCATTTAAAAACTGCTTCTTTTTTTATTATAGTCATGGGGGACTTGTGAATGCAAGCCTCACTGACTATGAGAGCCAGGCATTCTGAGGGCCCTTCCCTTGGGTGGCAGCTGCAAAAGCTAGGGCACAAGATGTGTATATAGGCTCCTTCTAGGGAGATGTTGGTGACCTGGTTTTACCATTGGAGCAAACTTGAAGGAGAAGGTGGGGGAAATCCCCATCAGCTCTTTTGGGCTCCATGGAAGATAGCAGTCTGCACATGGATGCATGCTAATTAGAGGCCAGACTCTCAGACAGCAGATTGTAAAGTATGCAGTCAAACTCCATCCAGGGAAAGACTGGGAGAGGGGCATTTTTGCCTGCTCCCTCTACACTGAGCTCTGGGAGGATAGCCAAGGTGAGTGCTCACACACACGTTAAGGATTCCTTCTTCATTTTCTATAGTCTTGTGGCATTCATGAACACAAGCTCCATTAGCTTTCAGAGCTAGATGTTTTGGGGGCCCATTGGTCATGTGTGAGCCTTAAAAGTTGGGTTTGGACCACTAGACATGTGGTCCAAACCTTTCGCTCCTCAGGGAGAAGCTGGGAGTTGGGGGTTCCTTCCCGATTGTATGGTGCTGTGCTGGGAGAGGGGCTTACGGTGAGAGAGTGTCTCAACCTTTCCATTTTGAAGTGGGTATTATTTTTTCTTTGCCTTATGTGTAGGACTCACTCAGCTAGTTTCTAGATTTCTCTCAGAGGAAATTGTTGCATGTGTAATTGTATATTTGGTGTGTTTTGTTTTATTTTTTGACTGTCAAAGCAGGAAAGCCCCAGTGATAGGGTTACAATGGTCAAAAAGGGACACACAGAATAAAGAGTGTAGATCCTCTCTATCCTTGTTTTGTTTTTTGTTTGTTTGTTTGTTTTTAATTAATTTGTTTGTTTGTTTTGGCTGTGTTGGGTCTTCATTGCTGTGTACGGGCTTTCTCTAGCTGCGGCGAGCGGGGGCTACTCTTCATGGTGGTGCACTGGCTTCTCATTGTCATGGCTTCTCTTGTTGTGGAGCATGGGCTTTAGGCACACAGGTTTCATTAGCTGTGGCACATGGGCTCAATAGTTGTGGATCACAAGCTCTAGAGCACAGGCTCAGTAGTTGTGGCACATAGGCTTAGTTGCTCCGTGGTATGTGGGATCTTCCCAGGCCAGGGCTTGAACACATGTTCCTGCATTGGCAGCCAGATTCTTAACCACTGCACCACTAGGGAAGCCCCTATCCTTGCTTTTGAATGACAGTCTTTCTGAATACAAAATTATACCATAGAAATAATAGCACAAATACTTACTTGAATTATTCTTTAAGCCTTCTTTAAAGGAAGCTTGGCCATTTAATGGATAACTGTGTACTGGAAATGTTAAATACTCAAATATTTTAGGTATTATTAGACACTGGCTTTCGGTTAACCATAATCTCTGGTGACCCATCAGTTAGAGTGGGGTCCTATAAGACTTTCAGTGATAAATCGGGTATTGACCTGGGTCTGCATCATGATTCACTTAGTGAAATCTTAATGCTATCTTGAGTTCATTTCTCCAGCTCCTGAGTTAAATAGATACCCTTAACAACTGGTATGATTTCCATGTATGCTCCATGAGCAATGCAGTAAGAACTAATTTATGAGAAAGTAAAAGTTGGATTTTTTGTTTTATTTTTTTAAGGACAAAGCAGCAAAACCCCAATGGTAGGGTCACAATGGTCACAATGGAATACATAGAGTAAAGAGAGTATAGGTTCTCCCTATCCAGAGAAGATGGCAGTGCATATACGTAGAAACAAATATAATATGTAAAGGCACTTCACCAAATGCTTTAATTTCCCATTTCCATTATTTTCTGAATTTTCTTCTATTTTGTTATTGGGGACTATAGGGTGAAACCAATGTAGGGTATAGTACTCATTCAATACTCAATGCTCTCCGATTGAACAGATGTAACACTAGACACTATATCAAGCTCTGGGGTTGCAGAAATGAATAGTGCACAGTTCATATGCCCAAGCAGTTCATCATCTAGCCATGGATATAGACATGAAGACAGAGAATTATACTAATAGGTATGTTAGTACAAGTAGTGTCACAGTGACAAGGAATGCCTAACTAGGGACTGGGGCACCAGAGAAACTTTCAGGATAAGTCTTTCATGTTGAGTTGGAGAATTCTAGGAAGACTAGCAGATGGAAAAACATTCCAGGCAGATGAAGCAGAGTGTGCAAAAGTACAGGGGCATGTAACAGTCTTCTAGGAACTGCAGGTAGTTTGTCATTGCTGGACTATAAGGTGCAAGAGGAGTAGTATAACAAGAGGAGGGAGGGAGGTAAGGAGTGGATTAAAAGGGACATTATATGCCATATCAGTTAGAGTCCAAGCAGTCTACTGATGGCACACTCAAATTGGGTAATTTGAGAAGAGTTCGATAAAGGGATTACTTACAAAGGTGTTGTACAGGGTTTAGGACAAGCAACAACAGCTGCAGAACTCTGGTGCAAATAACAGTAAGTGGTTATTACCATGAAGCTTTGAAGGGGCAAGGAATGGAGAAGGCCTAGCAGTAGTTGCAACATTCAGTAAAAGGATGAAGCCAACCCCAGCAACCTTCCAGGGAAGGAGCCAGGGAAATAAATATCACAACCACATTCTCAGTACCCTCTCCAATCTCCTTCTGAAGACTCTCATTAACCAAATCCAGCTGGAAGCCAGAGAGCAAGAAATTCTATCAATGCAGTCTATATGGGGTCACCCTTCCTGGGCATAGCTCATGAGAGAAAGGTGGACCATAAATCTGCAAGACCAAATGAAAATTTTCCAGAACATATGACATGCTAAGAAGTTTAAGTTTTATTTTGTAGGTGATGGGGAGCCAAAATGTTGTTTTACTGAAAGAAGTGAGAATCTGATTTCTGCTTTAGTCAAATCACTCTGGTAACAGCATGGAAAAATTTTTTTTAATACTTTAGGAAAATAACACTAATAGATAATTAATTAATTAGTTAATTAATTAATTAAAGTAATGGAACAAATGACAAAGCAATCTCATTGATAGAAAACTTTTGTCCTGTGAGACCAGTCATAAGTATTTACAGCTATGCTTGAATCACATGTGTGATCAAGCTACAGAATATAGCTAGGGTCAAAGACATGATGGGGACCTGAAAAAATGATATTCCCTTTGATTTGTGACTCTCTGAAAGTGATGTTCTAAAGGAGATTCCCAACTCATGATTATTATTTAGGGATACATATTCTGTTCTGTATATTCAATAGACAGGAGTATAATTCAGTATTATGAGAGTCACACCAATCTGATAGGAGCTGAAATAATCAGAGACTAAATTGTAAATCATCACATACTTTGGACAAATATTGATTTGAGCATAGAATATAATCCAAAGATGTTTGGTGAGATAGTACCTTAGGGAACCTTTGCTATAAAGCAGTTCATTCATTATTCATTCTACAAATGTTTATCAAGTACCTACTATGTGCTAGGCACTGTGCTGGGTGTTAAAAAAGAAAATGGAGAAAAAACATACAGGATCCCTTGCCCTTGTGTGACATAAAGACTAGTGGGTAAGAAAGATCATGGAACCATAAACAAATATATAATATAGTATCAGATAATTCTAAGTGTTATATGTAAGCATATCTTTGATAGACAATAACAGAGGAGACTTACATTAGATTGGATGATCAACATTTTGTCCATGACAAGCCACCAACCACATACATTTCAAATACTTTGTTACCACTGTATGAAGCACCAGTGTCATAGCTACACAGAATACTAAGGTAATAAATATTTCTCTGGGACAGAACATATATTCAGGCTAGTTATAAAAAGTATGGTTTGGGGACTAATGCAATTATGAAACCAGGTGGTTCTTAGATCAGCCCGCATTCCAAAAGGACCAGACATCCCCATCAATACACTTAGTGCCTTTGGCCTCTAGTTACACCCACATGCGTGGAGTATTTTTCCCAACTTTTGACTCATGGGCACATAGCAATCTTATCTTCCAAAAACTGGTATAGGAGTGGGGCTTTTATCAACATGAATGTGGGGTTATGTTGTTATTGCCGGTGCTTTCTTAACCACCCACACAAATTGTTTCATAAGTCTTCCAAATATTTTAGAAAAATAAAGTATATTGGGTTTGGAAGACAATTCAATATCATTTTATTGAAGAAACAAAGCACGAATGTATTTTTAAACTTTCATTGAGACCCCATGTTAAACAATCCAAAGACATCAAGGTAAGTATGAGTCCCAGATGTCATGCAGTAGCTGAGGAGGCCTTTTTATAAATCACAATATTGCTACATAAAAGTTTTTTTCCCTTTGTTATCTAAAGCTGCCAGTTTATGGCTGACAGCTATCAGTAGCCAGTCAATAATAACGGGAAGCCATTGTTTAATTCACTTTTAACTGAGCTGGGATGCAAAAAGGAACATTTGAATCTTGGAAACAAGTCTCAATAGAGAAGCCTGACCGTATTTGTAACCTCCCCAACCTTGGGCCACTAGAAGCTCCAAACTAACTTAACATATTATTTTTGGATTCAGGTAAAGCAATATGCACTCATCAGGCTAAGTCAGCTTTGGACCTATGGGCTTTAGATGCCAACATCTCTATCCATAAAATGGAACAATTAACCCTGAGCTTTCAGACTCTCATTCAACTGATTCAAACAACTCTTAGACACTACTCACTATGCATTTTGATCATTACAATTGCTAAATACCAAGTACATCAAGGTCTCCAGGCTGACTCTAGCACCATATCAAGACAATATTTTATTTCCATTTTCTGGATTGGACCTCCACTCCAGAGAAAATTATTTGCTTTCAGGACAAACATCTGGAATAAACATTAAACTTACCATAAGGAATTTGGTTTGCACAGAGTGTAGAATTAAGCCGTTAAAAGGAATTCAATTAGTTATATGACAGATTGGGTTTTATTCTTCAACCATGCAAAAAGCCATCAAACAGTGAGAGAAGCTGGAGCTTTCCTCTAGTGCTGAAGTCATCAATGCCACCATGGCTCCCTGCCAGCACTGTAGGCTCAGCTTGGCTTGCCTCTCTTGTCTCCTTCTTGCCTATTTCACAAATCCCTTCTCGATGCCTCTAGATGTATAAGGGAAATACATCCTGGACTGGGATCAAGGTTAGGGGGAGGAAAGGAAGTAGGGATTTTTTTAAGGTATTGAGAAGAGTAAACAACCACAAAAGAAACCCAAGGTTTTATGATCTGAAAGTCTCCATGTTAATAGTCCAACCCTTTTCCAAACACAGTCAACTCTGTCCTCACCCTCTTGGCAAATAAATCCCATTCACCAAAGTTCAAAAGAAAGTTCATGAAAAGGGTATTTTGCAATAATAGGCAACTCATCCAGGTCCAGCCCTCACGGAATTCACCACCAAAATACACTACTATGGTTAAGAATGATACAGACATATGGACTGCATAGTGCTAAAAATGTAAAACAGAAAACAGCTGACAGTTATTAAGCTCTTTCTGTGTGCTAGACACTGTGTTAAGTGATTAATCATTAATGACATTATTCCCCTAATTCTTATAACAATCCAATGAGATAAACACAATTGATGTTCTCATTTTACAGATTAGAAAAATGAGGCACAGAAATGTAAAGTAATTTGTCCAAGGTCACACAGCTAGTAAATGACAAGACTAGGATATGATCTGAGGGACTCTGCTACTAGATCCCACATTCTCCCCCCTTCCCCCCCACCACAATCTTATTCACCATGATATAGCACCTCACTACTCACCTACAGAGGTATCAAGACTGTACAGCCCATACACTTGTATGTAAACTTATAGCTTTTCCCACTTAAATTGAGGAAAACTAATTTAACGCTTTAGTCCTACCTTGTCTTCTTTTCTCTTTCCAGAGGATACTTCTCCCTTTTCAGTTTCCTCTTGTTATCTCTACTCCTTGTCTTCTGACAGGAACTTCTTTCGGCTTTCTATCCCTGAACTTGAACCCCTGTATTGAACCTTCTTAATGACTCAATGTCTTGATGGTATCAATGTGTTTTATAAAAATTGATTACTGCTTCTTGTGTGTTTTTATGTGTTTTCTAAAATTAGTTCCTCTCATTGCCTTTTGTATTTCTTCTTGCTACCTAGCACCGTATAACTTTTCTTACAAATGAACCCATGAGCATATTATCCATAATCTTTTCCAACTTCAGCCATGCAGATCCAGTGACAGTCTCTCACGGGGCAGTGAAATAGGCACTTGTGCACTTAAGCACTTGTATTAGGTATCTAAATGAAAATGTTAGCACTCCATACTCTGAACCATTTCTCAGTTTGTATAGAGTGCTTAATCAATAAGATTCATATTGTGCCTGATTCTTCCCTTAGTGGTTGGTGAATACATTATTATAAAGCTATAGAGGGAATCTCTTGGTTGAATTACTTAAGGAGTTTAAAGTCAAAAGTTGAATCCATATGTTTGTACAACTAAATAACCCTCATCTGGGCAGGCAGCTAGAGATGATGAGCAAATGTCCTCCAATTTAAAATCTATATTTGTAAGCTCCATTTATGGAGCTGTTTCTAAGACCTGCTTCTAGGCATTGACTTCCCAGGACATATAAAAGCCATGCTTTTATATATACATAGTGGTTAAGGGCATGAGCTTTGGAAACAAATTTGAATTTTAATCCCAGTCCACCACTTATTGACTCTGACCTTGGACAAGTCACTTTACCTCTCTAGACCTCAGTTTTCTCATCTATACATGGAGATAGCATCTACCCCATAAGTTCACTATGAGCTTTAAATGGGATGTTATATGAAAAGAACGCATGCAATAGTAAGCAGCCAATAAATGGTAGTTTTCAGCCACCATATAGCCCGCCAATTCTTCAGAAGCATTCTATCTTAAAAATTCAGGAAAAGGGGCATAGATAGGGCAGAAAGCAAGTTCTACGCTATCATTAGCTCCAAGGACAATCTTAAGACTCTCCTAAGGTGAAGGGAGAAACTGAGGCCACTATGTTTGCTGTGTGGTCCAGTCCCATTCTGGTTGATGTCAGAACAGATAAGCGCACATTTTGGGCATTTGTAATAAAAAGCAGGAGGAGGAAATTATAAGAGAGAGAGCACGCACAACAAATGCTCTTAATTTTCCTTGTAATGAAACAGAATGAAAATGGATCATTAAAATCTTTCATTGGGAAATCAAGTAGCTCTCATATTAACACATGAGAAACAATGATAACTTTGGCATGATTTTAGAATGAGAGTGTGAGTGGCAAAATACAAATGCCAAGGGGAAAATCAGTTGCCTTTTTTTCATTATTAATATTTTCCTTTTGTCTACTGAATTCTGGAGTTATTTAAATTCAATGTTTGTATATAATCTTGCCTGTGCTTGGCATTCTTCAATAAAAATGGTTCAGCAGAACAGAAACAAAATCTAGTAATTATGGCTGTAGCTACAATGTTTGTTAAGACTCTAAAGCAGACAATAGAAATGGTTGTTTAATCATTGAAATTCAAAGAACAAAAAACATCTCTCCATTAACCTTTTGTTGAACCTGGCCCGGTGAAAGAGAATTACAGCTGAATGAACCAATGCAGATGTGTGCCTCTTTTTAAAATATTTTTTAAAGGTGCAAAACAGATTGTCCAAAGCAAGTTTGTTGATGATGAGTTTTTTTCATTGGTAAATACTGCCTACCAGCCTCCAGTTGCCAACACACAAGACAGGTGAAAATATGATTGTAAGAGGTGTGATGACAGCTCCCTCACTATACTTTATTAATTCCAAGATACACTTGTGCAGGTGTTAAGTACTTTTTTGTGCCTTTTACTAAAAAATTTCAGAATATTTTGAGCAGGTACACCTAAGAGGTGATAAAGAAACATATCTGTGTTTTACTGCAATATAGTGCAATTGCAGTCTTATGCTGCCATGTATAGTGATCACTCATTATTTATTCAATCTTTCAGTGAATATTTACTGAAGGCCTACTGTGTGCTGGAGTATCAGCAGTGAACCTCAGTGATGTGATCCACAACTTCACAGAGTTTTCAGTCTAGTACACATGAACAGTAAGCAAATAAATATAGTAATTCCAAATTGAGAATAATGGTATGAAGAAAATATAGCAGGGTCCTATTTTTACCAAGTTCCTATGGGAGATGAAATGTTCCTAGAAAGGACTGAGTCCACTGGGGAAATTTTCCGGTTTGACCACTTCAAGCATGAATTGACCACCCTGAGGCTTGAAGATTAATGGCCCTGGTAATTTTAGCCCTGCTACGGTACCTGCTCATGGCATTTAATTTACCTAAGAAAACCTACCAAAAGGAAAAAAAATGTGTTGACATGCTGGGTAACATAAATGCCCCCATTTATTTCATGTGACACATGGCTTTGAGCTTTTTTTCCAGGATAGTTGCTGTTTAATTTCACAAAACATTCTCCTATTCCCGCATCATAGGAAAGCGTAAATAAAGGTACCACTCTGCCATCCCTCTATCGTTAATCATGTTCCCTCTTGTCTCCCCCAATCCCTCCTCTCTTTTCAAAATGGAAACACTCTAGAGTGTTTAAATCTTCTCCCTTCTAGATATTTCTCAGTTTGCCAATCATTTCTATTGCTGTACTTTGTTTTTAATATTTTCTCTTTCTTTTGAATGGATGCTGAACATGAAATAAAACATCCCGAGCTATTACCTCACCTTCTGCAGCACAGGAGTCTTTATTGCACTGCTGATGATATTCCACGAAACTGTTAGAGCGTAATCATTCATGTTATTAAACAGTCCCAGATCTGGCTATAATAGCACAAAGGAACAGAGGAAGTCTTGGGTAAGTAATGCATCTGTTTGGCTGCTATAAGGAGTGGAGTCACTGAAAAATCTTGCCCTCGTTGCACCTGTTTATATTGCCAAGAGCAGTCTTACTTTCAAAAGGACTGTTTATTGTTGTAGTGGTTTGTTTGATTCTTGGAGCATCAAAATGATCAAATTCTGACAAATCCATGATGTTATATAAAACCATGGTAATTTATCAAATTGGGGCACATTTCAGGGACTCACACAGGGTCACTGCCCCGATCAACCCTTGCTCTGATCTCCTCTGAACTCTGTCAAAACACAGGGACCATATTGTTTATTACCATCATTCCAGGAAGGTGCAGCTTTCCCTCATTCTCTACATTGCAACTGTCTCTCAAACTAGCTTCTTTTTGGAGGAAGCTGCAATGACTTTTGAGGAGGGCTAGGGGAACTGTGACATAAGAAAGCAAAAGCGTGCTCCCCCACTGATTCTTGGGGTACAGAAAAGATTATACAGTCAAGGAGAAACCAAGAAATGTGGTTGTGAGTGCACACTCTTCCTTACCCCTTTTCAAAATGATCTGAAAAGTATAGCCAGAGTAATGCCTAATTTCCACATGGATGAGTTCTAAAATGATAACCTCTGTATTGTTTTTGTGGAGACTTTTTACATTTGATTGTTGTGGGCATTTAAAAAGGAATTTAAAACAAAGAAATACTCTTCAGAATGTGTCCGGCAACATATGTGGATCTTTCAGTGATGGGACAGGTACAAAAGGAAAGGTTTATTCAGTGGGATTTCTACACTGCAGAGCAATTTCTGGCATTTCAGCAAGGAAATGTTAAGCTCCAGCTGTGTGCTCAGTAAGTTGGCCTTTTAATAATGTGCTCTTAAGACCCTTCCTTAATCTTTGTTCCTTCACCTACATAAGAAAGTGGGGGAAATCCCCAGCACCATTGCCCAGCAGTGTATCAAACTCGTATATAGTTGAGTGATATTGAAAAAAATTGAAATCATAATTCTTACATAAACCATCCATTGGGATTTATATATATCATGAAAATACAAAAGCCAAAGGTTCTACAACACTTCCTTAACAGTATCATTGGTTATAGAGAGAGCACTGTTTGCAATATACTGGTAAATGAGTCTATTTTCCTCTATATTGGTATTCCAAGCATCTGTCCTAGCAAGCAAGACAATTGGGCAGCAACTCTTTTTTTGTAATCAGATTTTGTTGACCGTGTCCTAAGAATCAGTAAAAGAAAGATGTTTCTCATTTCAATTCACATAATATTCATCAAAATCTTGAGTTGGTGATGTAAGGAAGCCCTGCACATGGATGTGGAAGAGGATCCTTTACAGGCTTTCCAGAAATGTGTGTGCTTTGATAAAAGTTTACTAGAAGGCCAACCTAAGAACACAAGAAGGAGGGAGGATCTGAATGGTCTTTTGAGAAGTTGCTCCTTTCAACCAAAAAGCCAAACTTGGTGAAAAAGAGTAATGGAGGGATGTATGCCTAGTTGAGTGGTCCACAACCTCTCAATGAACAGCAGCAGCAGGCTTTGCAGGAAACAGAAATCAGGGGGTTAACAACCTTGTCCAACCACACATGGATCTAAAATGTAAAACAGTTTCTGGCAAACTAATTAAGGCTTGAGGTTGCTCATGATGTCTCCAAAGAGGTGGCTTGGGCAAGCGTTTCCCCAAGGCACTCCAAATAAAATTAGAAAAGAATAAGAAGAAAATCTCATATTATTGGAACAAAAATGTCTTTGGAAGATTTTGCAATTTTGAAAATTGATATGTAACATATGATCTAATTAAAAAGAGTATACTGCTAAACACAGTTTTAAGACAAGTCTCCTAAACTCTCAGCCAGTAGATAGTTTTCCCCTGAGCTCTTCCTGTAGAGAAATTTTGGAGTCACCACAGCAGTTGAGAGCTAAAGGATGGGGTGGGGTTACGGATAGGCTCTCAAAGGTTACTAGGGTTTGGTGAGCCTGGGCATAAAATTAGATGAATGACAGCCAGGAGAGAAGCTTAAACCAAAGTTTAAGCATGACCCTTGAGTTTGTCCCCTGATACCTCATCAACCTAGCTATCTTGAGGCTTCGATTTACTGTGGTAGAATGAGGAAAAAAGGTACTATTTCAATTTGGCCATTCATCCCTTGTTAGCGTCAACATTCAATGAATTTTTAATTGTCTAAAATATCAAGGTATTTTACATAAGATAATAAGAGAGAATGTACTTTAAAAGTTGAAGAGTGTTATACAAAGCTAAAGGTTTATCTTTACAACTTTAGCTATAGCTTTGCCATAAAGGTTTTAAGGGGTCCACAAAACTTCACTGCATGTTAGCATTGATGGTCAAAACAGACACTTGAGCACTTACTTCTCTAGGCAACCCCTGGTAAAATAAGGCCGGCTGTGCATCCAAAGCTTGGTAATCTACCACCCCCATCCCTACAGCAGTGTAAAATAACAGGGAGCTCCAAATATGGGCAAAGTGGGAGACCACCTCTGCAGAATGTTAATGTTTAATTATCAAACTTCCATTAGACTAAAGAAGCTGTTCTAGGAAGATGCTATGCAGTTACACTGTTAGTGACTTTAGTGACAGTTGCATACTAAACTGGGACTCAAATGGGATTTTTAGTACAAAAGCCACCTTTGTGAGTAACAGTCCAGCTGGCCAAGAGTTACCCGTAAAGACTCATTTAGGATTTTATTTTTCCAATGTGTGCAATATATTCAATTCATGAGTATCCTTGTTGACATGAAACACACTGAGTTTAGATAGATTCATGAGTATCCTTGTTGACATGAAACACACTGAGTTTAGATTAATTAAAATTAATAATTCTCTTGCATTTAAATATTTTTTCCAAACAATTCTCCCCGAACTGATGTCATGAAGTTGACTGAAGTTGTACCAACTACTGAAAGCCAGTAGTAGAATGTTCCTATGGAATTGTTAGAGCTAGTGAACTCTAACTCAGAGATTCCTTATGTTCCTTAATATGGAGTCTTATCACCAGACATTTGAAGGCCAAACCTATGAACCATCAGTTAACATAATTTGACTTATCAAGCCAAATACAGTAGTGTTTAAGGGAAAGATTATATCTATCAAGTAACCAGGCTAAAATATATATATATATATATATATATATATATATATATATATATATATTTAGCAAACTTATCCTGAGATAAAATTCAAGTGCCATAAGTTTGGGGGGAGCTGCTTTCAGGAGACACTCATAGTAGAATGGGTAAACGAGACAGGGAAGGAGAAGAAACCAGTAAAAGGTGGCAACAGATGCTCAGTCTCGGTGTGGAACTCTGGAGAAAATTTTCCCTACTGGGAGACAATGAAGCAGGAATATTTATCCATGAAATTCCCATCAGACATTGGTTAAGGACTGCTTCTATGGCCACTAATCCTCTGGCACTTCACACTTGCCCTGCATACAGAACAAGTGCTCCCACAAGCAAAAAAAGAAAAGCCTCAAAAGAGAGTCAAAAGTGTTAGCAGTAAGCAGCCTCCAGTGTGTAGAAGTGAGTGTCACGAAACATGGGTGAAGTACCACCATCATCTGTTACACCCTTACTTACTAACCAGAGTGTTGTCCATTGAGCAGCAATATCAGAATACCCTGGGATCTTGTTAGAAATGCAGAATCTCTGGCTCCACCTCAGATTAATTTGAGAAGAGGGCTTCCCTGGTGGCGCAGTGGTTGAGAGTCCGCCTGCCGATGCAGGGGACATGGGTTCGTGCCCCGGTCTGGGAAGATCCCACATGCCGCGGAGCGGCTGGGCCCGTGAGCCATGGCCGCTGAGCCTGCGCGTCCGGAGCCTGTGCTCTGCAAAGGGAGAGGCCACAACAGTGAGAGGCCCACATACCACAAAGAAAAAAAAAAATTTGAGAAGAGCTATGGTACAACATATGAGAGACAGAGAGCAAGAGAGAGAGAGTGAGAGCGAGAGCGAGAGCGAGAGAGAGAGCGAGAGCGAGAGAGAGAGAGAGAGAGAGAGAGAGGAAAAGAGAGAAGATAGATCAAACCTCTCAAAATAGAATCGAGTATGTCAAGGTGCTATTTTTAGCTGAAACAAACAAGTGTCATATGGAATTCTAACAAAAGTCGGTTATCCACTAACATGCTTTGTCAGAGCCAACAAATCTGCAGTTTCATAGACAAACATCAACAAGACAATAAAGTGCTCTCCCAACCCAGACACTTGTAAGACAAGATTCTTGTGGCCTTAATACCTGAAGGGTGTAAGGCCATGACATAAAGGCTGCCTAGAGGTTTAGCACCTTGAGAATCTCCAAGCAGAAAACCAATCAAGACATTATAGTAGGTGCTTCTCAATACACTACTGTTTCCATGGTGATGGTTATTCTGATCCAAATCTGATCCATTTTCTCATTAAAGATACTAGAAAATGCATCATAATGAGAAAATGTTGACTGGACTATAAAATCAGAAGTAACGATGGACATTGTTAAGCTCTTTAAACCCCTAAAACAATCCCTCAAAGGACCATGCTACAGGCCATCCAGAAATAATTGCCAATGCTAGATCTTCCACATACGTATAAGAAAGGTGGGGGTGGGAGAGAAAGCCCTTCTCACCCATAGAAAGTTAACATAATCTAAGAGAGATTGAGTGCTGGAAATTCATATCTGGAAAGCATACTGAGTTAACAAGGCCAAGATCACAAAGTAAGAAGCTTCAGATGGAGAAAATCTGTTACACAGGCAACCAGCCACCGATATGAGAATTTTGTTATCATGTTCACAAGAAAGACACCCTACTGAAATCTGAATCATAACTTCAATTACAAATTTCAGCATACTTTAGTTGCATTATAATGTACTATAACCTCTATGAGGAATCTATAAAATTATTATAAACATGACATCTAACATGTATCAACTATATACATGCCACACATATGCACTTATATATTTTCACCCATATAATTCTCAACCCTATGAGGTGAGGAACTATAATTAATTCCCATTTTACAGATGAGGAAACTGTGACTAAGGGATGATAGGTAACTCACTTGCACAAAATCACACAACTAGAGAGTTGCAGAATTGGGGTTTGAACATAGACCTATGGTGACAACAGAACCTACACTCTGATCCCCAAGGCTCTTCTATATCATTATGAGATACTCTATTCTTTATTATCAAGCCAGACATATTCAAAAGAACAGCCCGTCAGAAGTCAAAACAGGATTAAAAATCACTGGACTACCATCTAAGTAGAGGATTTTCTTTTCTGCTCATTAAGTTTATTTTTTAACCTTGAAAGCAGATTATGTCTCTTTTGTGCACCCCCAACTTTGGATACACAAAATATTATTTATATCAAAGCTAATCTTATAAAGTGTAAGAGGCTGGTCAGTGCTTCCTATTAGAGGCTGATGATTCCCTTAAGGCTCATGTCATTTGAAATCTGGCCTTGTGTTTTGTTGAAAAAAATCTAGATTTTCATAGTAATCCAAGGGAAAATATCGAAGACATGAAGAGAGCATAAATCTTTCTGAGTTATTAGGTTTGGTGTCTTATTCAGGTCTTCGGTTAAACTGCAGGAAGAAAGAAAGAAAGAAATGTAGAGAGGAAACATAAGTGCCCTGAAGGGAGAGCAGTGGTGCAATCAAGATCACATCATGGAGAAGGTGTCAAGATATGACAACACGAAGGAAACTACCAATGTAAAAACAGACATTTGGAAGCGTTTTAAAGACTTCTAGATAGAGGGACATTAGCAGGAGAATGCAGGTTAAAAAAATGCTTTATCTTTTGCTTCACAAACTTGCTGACTCATAACCTAGTAAAGCAAGTACAATCTTTTTGCAACAAAGAGAACCAGAAAAAGTATGGAAAAGAGCCAGCTAAACACTATAAGAAAGAGAGTGGGAGTGGGGAGAGGGGAAAGAAAGAGAGCAAAGGGAGAAAGAGGAATCAAAAATAAGAAAAGATGGATATAAAAGAGAACACTTTCAATTTTTTTGTGTTTTTTGTTTTTATGCCATTGCTTGTACATCTTTTTAAAAATATATTTATTGGAATATAATTTCTTTGCAATGTTGTATTAGTTTCTGCTGTACAACAAAGTGAATCAGCTATATGTATACATATATCACCATATGCTCTCCCTCTTGAGCCTCCCTCCCACCCTCCCTATCCCACCCCTCTAGATCATCACAAAGCATCGAGCTGATCTCCCTGTGCTATGCAGCAGCTTGCCACTAACCACCCATTTTACATTTGGTAGTGTATATATGTCAGTGCTACTCTCTCACTATTCCCAGCTTCCCCTTACCACCCTGTGTCCTCAAGCCCGCTCTCTACATCTGTGTCGTTGTTGCTGCTCTGCCACTAGGTACATCAGTACTGTTTTTTTAGATTCCATATTTGTGTGTTAGCATCTGTTATATGTTTTTCTCTTTCTGACTTATTTCACTCAGTATGACAGACTCTACGTCTATCCACCTCATTACAAACAACTCAGTTTCATTCCTTTTTATGGCTGAGTAATATTCCACTGTATATATGTGCCACATTTTCTTTATCCATTCATGTGTCGATGGACATTTGGTTGTTTCAATGTCCTGGCTATTGTAAATAGTGCTGCAATGAGCATTGTGATACATGTACCTTTTTGAATTATGGTTTTCTCACGGTACATGCCCAGTAGCGGGATTGCTGGGTCATATGGTAATTCTATTTTTAGTTTTTTAAGGAACCTCCATACTGTTCTCCATAGTGGCCTATCAATTTACATTCCCACCAATAGTGCAGGAGGGTTGCATTTTCTCCACACCAACTCCAGCATTTATTGTTTGTAGATTCTTTGATGATGGACATTATGACGAGTGTGAGGTGATACCTTGTTGTGGTTTTGATTTGCATTTCTCTAATGATTAGTGATGTTGAGCAACTTTTCATGTGTTTCTTGGCAAACTGTATGTCTACTTTGGAGAAATGTCTATTTAGGTTTTCTGACCATTTTTGGATTAGGTTGTTTGTTTTTTTGATATTTAGCTTCATGAGCTGCCTGTATATTTGGAGCTTAATCCTTTGTCAGTTGCTTCATTTGCAAACACTTTCTCCCATTTTGAGGGTTGTCTTTTCATCTTGTTTATGTTTTCCTTTGCTAAGCAAAAGCTTTTAAGTTTCATTAGGTCCTATTTGTTTATTTTTTATTTTATTTCCATTACTCTAGGAGGTGGATCAAAAAGGATCGTGCTGTGATTTATGTCATACAGTGATCTGTCTATGTTTTCCTCTAAGAGTTTTATAGTGTCTGGCCTTACATTTAGGTCTTTAAGCCATTTTGAGTTTACTTTTGTGTATGGTGTTAGGAAGTGTTCTAATTTCATTCTTTTACATGTAGCTGTCCAGTTTTCCCAGCACCACTTATTGGAGAGGCTGTCTTTTCTCCATTGTATATTCTTGCCTCCTTTATCAAAATTAAGGTGTCCATATGTGTGTGGGTTTATCTCTGGGCTTTCTATCCTGTTCCATTGATCTATATTTCTGTTTTTGTGCCAGTACAATACTGTCTTGATTACTGTAGCTTTGTAGTATAATCTGAAGCCAGGGAGCCTGATTCTTCCAGCTCTGTTTTTTATTCTCAAGATTGCTTTGGCTATTTGGGGTCCTTTGTGTTTCCATACAAACTGTAAAATTTTATGTTCTCATTCTATGAAAAATGCCCTTGGTAGTTTGATAGGGATTGCATTGAACCTGTAGATTGCTTTGGGTAGCATAGTCATTTTCAGAATGTTGATTCTTCCAATCCAAGAACATGGTACATCTCTCCATCTGTTTGTATCATCTTTGATTTCTTTAATCAGTTTCTTATAGTTTTCTGCATATACGTCTTTCGCCTTCTTAGGTAGGTTTATTCCTAGGTATTTTATTCTTTTTGTTGCAATGGTAAATGAGAGTGTTTCCTTAATTTCTCTTTCTGACATTTTGTTGTTGGTGAATAGGAATGCAAGAGATTTCTGTGCATTATTTTTGTATCCTGCTACTTTACCAAATTCATTGATTAGCTCTAGTAGTTTACTGGTGGCATCTTTAGCATTTTCTATGTGTAGTATCAAACAGTGACAGTTTTACTTTTTCTTTTGCAATTTGGATTCCTTTTATTTCTTTTTCTTCTCTGATTGCCATTGATAAAACTTCCAAAACTATGTCGAATAAGAGTGGTGAGAGTGGGCACCCTTGTCTTGTTCTTGATCTTAGAGGAGATGCATTCAGTTTTTCACAATTGAGAATGATGTTGGCTGTGGGTTTTTCATATATGGCTTTTATTATCTTGAGATAGGTTACCTCTAGGCCCACTTTCTGAAGAGTTTTTATCATAAATGGGTGTTGAATTTTGTCAAAAGCTTTTTCTGCATCTATTGAGGTTATCATATGGTTTCTATCCTTCAGTTTGTTAATACGGTGTATCACACTGATTGATCTGCATATATTGAAGCATCCTTGCATTCCTGGGATAAACCCCACTTGATCATGGTGTATGATCCTTTTAATGTGTTGTTGGATTCTGTTTGCTAGTATTTTGTTGAGGATTTTTGCATCTATGTTCATCAGTGATATGGGCCTGTAATTTTTTTGTGATATCTTTTCCTGGTTTTGGTATCAGGGTGATGGTGGCCTCTTAGAAGTAGTTTGGGTGTGTTCCTCCCTCTGCTGTATTTTGGAAGACTTTGAGAAGGATAGGTATTGCCTCTTCTCTGAATTTTTGATAGAATTTGCCTGTGAAGCCATGTGGCCCTGGTCTTTTGTTTGTTGGAATATTTTTTTTCTTTTATTTATTTATTATTATTATTTTGGCTGCATTGGGTCTTCATTGTGGTGTGTGGGCTTCTCATTGTGGTGGTTTCTCTTGTTGTGGAGCACAAGCAAGCGGGCTTCAGTAGTTGTGGGTCATGGGCTTAGTTGTTCCACAGCACGTGGGATCTTCCCAGACCAGGACTCGAACCCATGTCCCCTACATTGGCAGGCAGATTCTTTACCACTGTGCCACCAGAGAAGTCCTGTTGGAAGAATTTTAATCACACTTTCAATTTCATTGCTTGTGATTGATGTGCTCATATGTTCTATTTCTTCCTGGTTCAGTCTTGGAAGGTTTTACTTTCCTAAGAATTTGTCCATTTCTTCCAGGTTGTCCATTTTATTGGCATATGGCTGCTTGTAGTAGTCTCTCAAGATCCTTTGTGTTTCTGCAGTGTCAGCTGTTACTTTTCCTTTTTCATTTCTAATTCTGTTGATTTGATTCTTCTCCCATTTTTTCCTGATGAGTCTGGCTAATGTTTATCAATTTTGTTTATTTTCTCAAAGAACCAGCTCTTAGTTTTATTGATTTTTGCTATAGTTTCCTTCATTTCTTTTTCATTTATTTCTGATCTGACCTTTATTATTTCTTGGAGTTTTTTTTCTTCTTCTTTCTCTAATTGCTTTATATATAAAGTTAGGTTGTTATTTGAGATGTTTCTTGTTTCTTGAGGTAGGATTGTATTGCTATAAACTTCCCTCTTAGAACTGCTTTTGCTGCATCCCATAGGTTTTGGGTCGTCATGTTTTCATTGTCATTTGTTTTTAGGTATTTTGATTTCCTCTTTTATTTCTTCAGTGACCTCTTGGTTGTTTAGTAGCATATTGTTTACTCTTCATGTGTTTGTATTTTTTACATGTTGTTTTCCTGTAATTGATATCTAGTCTCATAGCATTGTGGTCAGAAAAGATGTTTGATACAATTTCAATTTTCTTAAGTTTACCAAGGCTTGACAGATCATATCACCCAAGATGTGATCTGTCCTAGAGAATGTTCCATGTGTTTTCTGTTGAAAACACAGAAGAATGTGTATTCTGTTATTTTTGGATGGAATGTCCTATAAATATCAATTAAGTCCATCTGGTCTAATGTGTCATTTAAAGCTTGTGTTTCCTTATTCATTTTCATTTTGGATGATCTGTCCATTGGTGAAAGTGTAGTGTTACAGTTGCCCACTATTATTGTGTTACTGTCGATTTCCCCTTTCATGGCTGTTAGCATTTGCCTCATGTATTGAGTTGTTCCTATGTTGTGTGCATATATATTTATAATTGTTATATCTTCTTCTTGGATTGATCCCTTGATCATTATATAGTGGCCTTCCTTGTCTCTTGTAACAGTGTTTATTTTAAAGTATTTTTTGTCTGATATGAGTATTGCTACTCCAGCTTTCTTTTGAGTTCCAGTTTCATGGAATATCTTTTTCCATTCCCTCACTTTCAGTCTGTGTGTGTCCTAGGTCTGAAGTGGTTCACTTGTAGACAGCATATATACAGGTCTCATTTTTGTATACATTCAGCCAGTCTGTGTCTTTTGGCTGCGGCATTTAATCTATTTACATTTAAGTTAATTATCGATATGTATGTTCCTATTGCCATTTTCTTAATTGTTTTGGGTTTGTTTTTGTAAGTCTTTTCCTACTCTTGTGTTTCCTGCCTAGAGAAGTTTTTTTATCATTTGTTGTAAAGCTGGTTGGGTGATGCTGAATTCTCTTAATGTTTCCTTGTTTGTAAAGCTTTTGATTTCTCTGTCGAATCTGAATAAGATCCTTGCTGGGTAGAGTATTCTTAGTTGTAGGTTCTTCCCTTTCATCACTTTAAATATATTTTGTTACTCCCTTCTGGCCTGTAGAGTTTCTGCTGAAAGATCAGCTGTTAACCTTATGGGGATTCCCTTGTAAGTTATTTGTTGCTTTTCCCTTGCTGCTTTTAATATTTTTTCCTTGTGTTTCATTTTTGTTAGTTTGATTAATATGTGTCTTGGCGTCTTTCTCCTTGGGTTTATCCTGTATGGGACTGTCTGTGCTTCCTGGACTTCGACTATTTCCTTTCCCATGCTGGGGAAGTTTTTGGCTATAATGTCTTCAAATATTTCCTCAGAACCTGTCCTTTTTTCTTCTTCTGGGATGCCTATAATTAGAATGTTGGTGTATTTAATGTTGTCCCAGAGGCCTCTGAGACTGTCCTCCATTCTTTTCATTCTTTTTTCTTTTCTGCTCTGCAGCAGTTATTTCCATCATTCTATCTTCCAGCTCACTTATCCCTTCTTCTGCCTCAGTTTTTCTGTCATTGGTTCCTTCTAGAGTATTTTTAATTTCAGTTATTGTGTTGTTCATTACTCTTTGTGTGCTCGTTGCCTCTTTTAGGTTCCTGTTAAACGTTTCTTGTATTTTCTCAATTCTATTTCCGAGATTTTGGATGATCTTTACTATCATTTCTCTGAATTATTTTTCAAGTAGTTTGCCTATTTCCTCTTCATTTATTTGGTCTTGTAAGTTTTTATCTTGCTCCTTTGCCTGAAAGATGTTTCTCTGTCTTCTCATTTTGTCTAATTTACAGTATTTGAGTTCTCCTTTCCCTAGGCTGCCGGGTTGTAGCTCCTCTTGCTTCTGTTCTCTGCCCCTGGTGGTGAGGTTGGTCCAGTGGCTTGCATAGGCTTCCTGGTGGGAGGGACTGGTGCCTGTGCTCTGGTGGGTAGAGCTGATTCTTTTCCCTCTGATGAGCAGGGCCCCGTCAGTTGGTGTGTTTTGGGGTGTCTATGAGCTTAGTATGACTTTAGGTAGACTGTATGCTGATTGGTGGGTTTGTGTTCCTGTCTTGTTTGTTGTTTGGTGTGAGGCATCCAACACTGGGAGCTGCTGGCAGTTGGTGGAGCTGGGTTTTGGATTCTGATAGAGACCTCTCTGAGAGTGGTCAGTGATTAATCTTCCCTGGGGCCAGGAATTCTCTAATGGTCCTGTGTCCTGGACTCAGTGCACCCAGTGCAGAGCCTCAGGCCTGACTTCTGGTCAAGAGACCAAGACCCAGCAAGTCACTCATCCCAGGAGTAAAGGGGATTAAAAAAAAGAATAACATAACCCCAGACAAGTGGTAAAAACTAAAGACAAACAAACAGAAACAAGGAAACATGCACACACACAAAAGAAACAAAAACAGAACAAAATAAATCAAAAAGCAAGAGAACAACTAGACAAACAAAAGAACCCAAGAGCAAAATCAAACGGTTAAAAAGAAAGCTGACAAAAACACAAAACCAAAAAAACAAAACCAAAGCAGAGTGCCAACTGAAGAATGAAGCAAAGAAACAAAACAAACCAACAAAAATGATAAAAAAAATTTTTAAAGGAGAAAGAAGACAGAACTACAGAAAAGCAATGTAGAAATAGAAATATTAAAAAAATAAAATAGAAAATATGTTAAAGAGAAAAAAAGACAAACAAAACCTGAGAAATGGTAAAAACAAAATCAAACAGACAAAAACAGAAACAAGGTAACACACACACATGTAAAAGAAACAAAAACAGAGCCAAATTTTAAAAAAGCAAGAGAACAACCAGACACATAGAAGAACTCAAAAACGAAATCAAACAATTAGGATTAAAACTAACAAAAACACATAACCTAAAAACAAAATGAAAGCAGTGTGCCAACTGAAGAATAAAACAAGGAAACAGAACAAACTGATAAAAATGATTTTAAAAATAATAATAAAATAAATCAAAATAAAAGGGGAAAAATACAGGACAACATAAAAGCAAAGTAGAAATGGAAATATAAAAATAAATAAAGATATATTAAAGGAAAAGAAGAAGAAAAAAATAAGGGAAAAGAACACAGAAAAACAGAAAAGCAAAGTAAAAATAGAAATACATAAAAAGATTTTTTTAAAATATGTTATAAAACAGAGATCCCAAAAGACTAAACTTAAAAAAATACTAATACTACAACAAAAAAATGAAAAAAAAAGAGAGAAAGAAAAAGAAACCAAAAAAAAAAAAAAAAAAAGCCAGAGCCAACAACAGAATGAATCAAAATATCATAAAATTAATGGTAATAACTATGTTTCCCTGGGGTCTCAGCTGTAAGTGTCCTTGCACATGCCATGAGCCACAGCCCACCACCACCTCCCCAAGAGGCTAACCTCTGCCTCTGGCCTGGTTTCTGGACCTGCTGTGGGCCCTGTGGAGACCACTCAGTCTCTGATCTGACCCAATTCCTGTGTGTGCTTGCCCCCAAAGTCCACAGCTGCCAGAGCTAGACCATTTTCATTCATGGAAACATTCATTGTCTACTCAGATATTACATAGACACAGGGTCTACCTAGCTGAATGTGGGGATTTAATCTGCATCTTGTACAGCAAATGGAAAGACTTTCAATCTTCTTCCTTAGTCACCCCGTCCCTGGGGTTCAGCTTTGGTTTTATCCCCACCTCTGTGTGTGGTCCACCCACAGGAGTCTGGTCCTGAGGCTGCCTTGGAGCTCTTGGGTCTGCCCCTCTGAGAAACAGGCGCAGAGGTGGTATGACTGCTTGGATCATGGGGGCCCCAGTGGTGCCAAATGTGCAGGGAAGCCAATGGCCATGGGCACAAGATATATGGCTCTAGTGAGGGACTTTTCTGGCTCCTGGTGTACTGCACACAAGGGCAACATCTTTTATTTCCCTTCAGCTGATGCATGAGGGCCAGCTCTGAGGGGGCTTTTTTTTATTGCTTGGCAGCCAACACACGAAAGCCAGCCCTGAGGGTGCTTCTTTTGTTGTCATAGGCAGGCACCAGCATGTGGGGAGAGAGAGGTTACAGTAGTGGCTCCTCTGCCTGCGTGTGACTCAGCAGTAGTACCCTGCTTCCATGGCAGTCCTGTCTTCATCCATAAGCATTCCCTACTGCGGATTTCCTCCCTCCCATCCCCTCAGTCTCTCTCCCCACAGCCAACAGCAGTTCTCGCTCCAGGCCTGTTCTCCAATCCCCACCCTCCAGCTCCCAGCCGCCTTGCACACCTGTGAACACACGTCCCATTCTGGGGCACATAGGGCCGAGGTATGGACCATCTGTGTATTTCTCACTCTGTGCCGTCTGCCAGAGATAGGCTGCTTCACCCTCTTCTGACAGTTTCAAATGCTTCCCGTCTCTCCCAATTGATTTCCCCATCAGAGAGGGGGTTTCCCCATCAGAGAGGGGGTTTCCCCGAATTTGGGAATCTCTCCTTTGCTTCAGCTCCCCCACCCCTGGGTGCAGATCCCATCCCACTTCCTCTCCTCTTCCTTCTCCCTTCTTTTTTCCTTCCTACCCAGTTATGCAGGGATCTTTATAGTCCTTTCTATTGTCCAAGGTCTTCTGCTAGCTTTCAGCTCGTGTTCTATGAGAATTGTTGCATCTATAGATGTCTTCCTGATGCATCCATGGAGAGAGATGAACTCCACATCCACCTACTCCTCTGCCATCTTGAATCTCCATGTTCAATTTTATAGCTTGTAATACAGTTGTCCAAAAACCTAGCAATGTGTGGTTGAGTAGAACATCAATTTATCAAAGTAAATATTTTCTTTACAATTATCATATTTAAAGTGTTTTGTATTTTTTTTAAATCAAGGAGACTAAATTGAGGAGAAGAGTGTTTAAAGGTGTTGCAGAAGAGTGAAACTCCCTAGAGACCTGATGAAATGGGGATATATGTGGGGCTGGGTACGGAGCTTAGCACAGAGTAAAGACAGATAAAACAAAACAGTCAGTAGCTCTCTCTGAAGGGTCAAAAGGCACAGAAAGCAATACTATAGAAACTTGACCTAGAAGTACAGGTTGATTCAAACTGGTATTTAATGGGCAGATTCAGCATACAGCACTAAATATTGCCTGTATTTGTTTTGATGATGATAAAGGGCCCAAGCTACCAATGCAAATCTAAACCCACTAAGCCTTGAGATCACAGCAGGACCAAATGTAAGAAGTAAACACACTGAATCAGCCCATCAGCCTCTGAGGCTCCCACCACACCTAAACATTTCATGATGACTCTGCCCTCCCTAAAGGGAACTTTGTAACAAGGGCTCTGGCTCATCAAATATGAACCAAGGTAACCCAGCAGACACCTCTGGGTAAAAACAGCACAAGATCCTCCAGTGCTGGTCTCCATCTGGCACATTTATCACCTTCTTGAAAGGCAAGTATACTGGGAAGTGTATTATTATACCTGAATGCATCTCTGAGACCAAATTTCAGAGGTACCAACATCTGAAAGATTTTCCCTAGTGCTCCCTCAATCTACCTGAGAAGAAAGAGGCAGCAATGTGCAAGTAACTTTCCAATAAAGAAAATTTAGGATAAACATGCTATTAATAATGATATGGGGCTGATGTAAGAACAGATGGGGTGCGGGTGTTCAAGGAAGCATCCATGTGAAAGTGTGAAACTGCAGAGAGGTGTGAAGAGGCACCTCATCTCCCTCGATCTGAGTACTCCTGTGGGCATCTGTCACAGTCTCACCCGAGAATACACTGAGGAAACTAGGGAGTAAAATCCTCAGAGGACACCTGAGGGAGTCCTGCTGCTTTACTACAGAAAAAAATAGAGAACCAACTCAGGAACAATCCCAAAAACACCGAGGGAATTGACTTGGAGAGAGTAGAAAGAGAATCCAATTAAGAGGTGATTTAATGGAATTTGTTGGCTCCCTTCAACTCCAAAGTTTTCCAAAATATTAAGGGCTTCAGATGCATCTGCCAAATAGAACTACATAGTGCCTGAGTGCAGGCAAAGCCTGAATTCTAGCAATTTATATCAATAGAAAACATTACTGAGGAGCAGCCATGTTCTCATCCAGCCAAGCAACGTAAATATCACCACTGCATGACAGCACTTGCTCTATGGATGAACTCTACAGAAAACAAAATCCCCCATCTCAGAGCAAGCTTAGAGTCTTTTTAAAAATATATATCCACTCACAACAACTTTGAGTCAGAGTCATTTGCCTGCAAATTAGATGATTATGTATTTTAGATAGTTCGTTTGTCTGATCTAAAGGACAACAGATGAAAGACAAGAAAAAAGAGAAAGAAAGGAATATGAGAAACAGACCAAAACAATGCCCCCTCTTAGAAAAGAAGAAAATAACCTTTAAGTATAGCTGGCTACAGAGAAACCTCTAGAATAGACAGTCCATTCCAGCATTCTCTACACACTTCTCACCATCACAACTATACAGCTTTGTTAATTGTCCAAGACACGATTTTTCCAATAGCTTGATCCTGCCAGTGCCCAAATCCACAGCTTGATGTAAAATCCATAGTGAGTTCTGGAAATGGAAAATTTTTCCTTGACAGCATAGGGAAATGTTAATAAATTCAACAAAGGAAGGAACATGATACTTTTGAAGGTGTTAAATAGACAGATACAAGAGAGATAACACTATTTTATGTACATCAAATATAAATGCTTATCATTCAAGCATCTAAATTCACAGTATCCTTGGCTATAAATAAATAAAAAGTAAATACAAATAGTAAGTCAATTTTGTTCTAATGATCAAAATCACTGATGATGCAAACATCTCAAAGTGCTGAAGTAGGAGTAATGGAAAAAGGCCCAGGTAACAGTCCTATAGAGTTGACCAGTGGCTGCCCTTAGCAAAGAAACAAGGTTATTCAAGTTATCATTTATCACTTCTGTGTAGCCTGGATTCCTGGAAATTCTCTTGGGAGTTTTAAGGGGCCTGTACATCATCAGCCAATTAGCAAGTGATAGCCAATTAAAGGGAGTTTAGTCAATAACTTTGCTTTAAATCTGACCACAAAACTCTTGTCTACTCCCTCCTTTGTAAATGGGAATGATTGAACTCCCTTATCCCACAGGACCAGAATGAGGAACCATTAAAAATCATTCTACTCTTACATTCTACATCAATAGTTGCAAGGATAATGATTGCATTGGTTTATAGTGTGAACATTGAACCTAGTGTTTTCCAAGGAGGCTCTCACAAACCACCAAATCTTTTCCCTACCTCACTCTCGCTTAATTTAGAAGTTTCTGTTGTGGGCATTAGAGTAGCCAAAATATTTTAACAATTAATTACCCTAACCTCACAGTGCTGCCTTCCACTCTCTTATAGAAGACACTTCTCTCTCAGGGATCAGGATATATGTTTTTCTCTCTCTCTTCATCACTGTCTTCTCTTACCCCCTACACCACCCACCCACATTCTCCACGGTCTTTGGTACCACACTCTCAGTGGGTCTTTCTACCTCAACTCTAGCCATTAACCTATGTGTCTTAATCACACTGCAAGCCCAACACTGCTGCCCACAGTTCTTTGACCTCTTTTACTACAAGGACTTTCTCCTGCATCCCATTTCAGAAACATACTCCCAGGGTGACATGCTGGACTTCATCTGTCACCAGAACTGCTCCACTTCAGAACACTTAAATGCCAATAGCTCTTTCTTTGAATACTACCTTTTATTTGATAAACTCACTCCATGACTCCCACTCCTCCTGTTCTTCATTTTCACTGAGTTCCCCAGTCCTGTGAGACTTCTATTTTCATCAGCTTATTGGTCCATTTTGGTTTCACTTTCTTCCCGCCCCAGCCTCAAGTTGTGATTCAATCTTTAAACACTCTTTTGCCAATACCTTTAAATCCATTGCCCCCATAGGGAATTCTACAAAAATTGTCCTGCAAATCTTTACCCTTTAATCAATCCAATCACCTATGTTCTCTATTCCTACATTTGGGCCACTGACCATAACCAGATTTTTAAAAATCAAACAAATGTTCTTGGTGCTCTGAAATATCAGTCTCCAAACTAAGTTAGGTCATAATAAATACCCCCCACAGGTACCCAACAATCCTTCCAAGTGTCTCTGGTCTACAATCCACTCTACTTTTCCCCCTCCTAATTAACCCTTCATCCTGTTACAATCTGACTTTGTCCCCAGAAACAGCTTTTGTCTGTTTCGCTCATCATACTTAAAGAACCAAGGTTTCTTTGTCCCTCAGAGTATAACATAGTAATATCAGTGGGCATCACCGCCATTTTACTGAGTAGTGTATGGAGACCAAGAGAAGAGAGATGACTTTAGCAGAGTATGTGAACCTTCCATGAGCTTCAGCACACATATCAAGGATTCAGAACAACACATTAAAGCAAAGATGGCAAAGTGATGAGAACAAAACACTGAAAAGGGTCTTACACTTCTTAGTTTGTGCTTCAAAAACCTAGTGGGAGTAACCAGACCCTGGATAAAAGAATACAAACGTGGCATGGGTACTGAACCCTAATGAATCAGAGATATATAGGTCTTATCTACTTGGAAATCAATTTTTCTTCGCTTACTCATGTTACCAAGATCCCAGTAAGGTAACATGACCTTCAGGCTTCCCTTGATTATTTTGTTACAATAGAATTATCTCACTCCATCCATTCACTGATCAAGAATCATGGGAAAGTATCCTGGAATAGCTTACGTGAAAGTTCACTTGCCTTCTGCCGAGTCAGTGTAGAGCACTCTGAAGTTACAGCAGCATCTATTCCATATGTAATTGATAACAACACCCATAGTCAGGAAATCATACCTGGGAGTGACATGGCATAAGTTTTCTCTCTAAATCTATGTCAAACCAGCTCCTAACTGCATCTCAGAGGTACAGGGAGGCACTTTGTTTGCAAAGCTAGCTCAGAACTTTCCTCTTTTGCTCTTGGGAAATTTTTCATTCAAAGTCTCATTGCTTCAGCTCAGCACACCATCCATTTAACAGTCAAAGGGCACAGGTACACTTTCTTTACACAGGGTAGATTAAGTCCATTGATAAGCTCTTGAGCCAATGAATTTCCCCGTAGGTTGCCACAGAGACATTGAGCTCAAGTCTGTGTAATAGTGAGACGTAGAGACAATTCTCTACTGAAACACTGGGGTTCAGTGCAAAGTGCATGCTGGCGCAGGTGCTGATGTGAGACTTGAAGGACTGGACGGAGCCTAAGTGAAATTTCTACACAGGAAAATGTTTCTCTAAAACTGTGAGTCATCCAAAGTTGGGAAAGTTTCAGAGGAAGCCCAGAGGGCGAGGAATAAAGAATAACAGAGTTAATTAGGAGGGCTATTACCACTGGAAGCTTCAGGCAGGCAGGAACCCCAGTTAAACAGACTCCCAGACATAAATCACTGGTGCTTACCAGCTACATAGGCAAACTGGCAGGCTTTAAAAAAGACATGGTTGGCTTCCCAAGTCACACCACTCAGGAATGGAGGAAAATGAGGAGGCACAGTAGCAGCTGAGACAGCCAAACTACTAAAGCAATGGCCCCCAGGAGACTCAGCTATGCAGAGCGGGAAACAAGCGACAGTTCAATCGTTCTCCAGTGGGGGTTTGTGCCTCACGAGGTAATGGACTTATAATTGTACATATTTTTATAAATTTTCAATTAAGCAATTAGATTCTTTTCTCCCTAATTTGGTGCTCTCAGTGCTAGCTTCTCCTCTGGAAATTCCTCTGCCCTATGATCATCTGCAGGGGTCATGCTCATAGGAGCTACCTGGAGGCAGACGGGGCTGCAGTAAACTCAAGTTTAGAATTCCAGGCATACGCTTCTAGGTGATTACTTTCAGATTAATTTACATCTTTCCTCCGACTGATTCCTCTTGGGAAGGTGAGGGTTGCCTCCTGCCCTCAGGGCCTTCCTTGTGACTCAGCTGTAGGAGAGGCTCCTTTGAGAGGGTCTGCATTTGCTTTTATGTCACTAATGGCAGGATTGGATTTCCTCATGCTCTAAGAGTCTTCTGGAAAGAAAGATGTTTGGTCCTCCCTCCTCCTCCCCTCAATACACACTATCCTCCCTTCTTAATCCAAGCTTCCTACACAGATTCTCTTTCTCATTATCCTTTTCTAACCTCAAGTCCCACATCCTCAATGAAGCCTTCAGCTCACTTACACTTCTCCCTCTCTTGAGCAGTTATGGCACTTAGAGAAGTATTGTGGCACACAGAGAAAAAAATTAAGCAAAGTTTTGGGGTTACACAAGCTTGGATATGAATTCCAGCTCCAGAATTTACGACAAGGTAACTTTGAAAAAGTTATTTCATCTCTCCAAGGCTCAGCTCCCTCATCTGTATAGTGAATATCACCATAGTCTCTATTTCATATTTATAAGAATTAAATAATAAAAATAATAACCATCACTTATATTTGACTTAAAATGTGCCAAACTCTTTTTTAACTATGTTGCATATATTAATTCATTTACTTTTGAGTCACAGACAGGTTAAGTAATTTGCTCAAAGTCACAGAGCTGGTGGGTGGAGAAAGGAGTTGAACCTAGGCAGTCCATGACCTTATCCTCTATACTACAATGATATGCTATATGTAAAAGATTTAACAGAGATATAGCAAATAATAAGTGATCAAGAGGGATGAAGAGGCCTCTCTCTGTTTGTCCACAAGAAAGAGCATAGTACATACTATAGAACAAATACAGATGGTCCCCAACTTAAGATAGTTCAACTTAACAATTTTTGACTTTAAACAGCATGAAAGCTAGATATGCATTCAGTAGAAACCATATTTCAAATTTTGAATTTTTATCTTTCCCTAAGCTAGCAATATGTTGTACAATACTCTCTCATGATGAGGGGCAGTGGCAGTGAGCCACAGCCCCCACTCAGCTATGCGATCACAGGCTAAACAACCAATACACTTACAACCATTCTGTATCCATGTATTCTGTTTTTCACTTTCTGTACAATATTCAATAAATTACTTGAGAAATTCAACACTTTACTATGAGATAGGCTTTGTGTTAGACGATTTTGCCCAACTGTAAGCTAATGTAAGTATTCTGACCACTTTTAAGGTAGGTTGGCTAAGCTATCATGTTCAGTAGAATAGGTGTATTAAATGCATTTTTGATTTACAATATTTTCAACTTACAGTAAGTTTATTGGGACATAACCCCATGGTAAGTCGAGGAAGATCTGTATAGAAGTGAGAGCAGGGATCAAAATCTCAGATATGTCACTTATTACCTGTGTGACCAAGACAAAATCACTCTACTACTCCAAAATTTAGTTTACTCATCTGTAAAATGGAAATAATCATAGCACCAACCTCTTATGATTGTTGTGAGGAATCAATGGCATGTAGTTGATACTCAGCAAATGCTAACTTACTTCCTAATTGTTTGCATCCATCATTTGACACTTACCTACACTACCTCATATTGCTGCTTCTCTCTTCATTTGTGGGTCCTGTCTTGCTCCGTTTATAAGCTTTGAGGACCAAGACAATACCCTAAGCCTCTTGATAACCCTTTAGCATAATGCTGTGCCCACACAAAGTCCTCATTAATTGGATTCTTAACCTTTGTTGAACATGTGCTTGACCAAGCACTGTGCTAGGTGCTCAAATGCATTACCCCCTTGAAATCTCATAACTATTTTGTTTCTTGATAGATTTTATGCTTCCTGACATAAAATCTCCACTGAAAAATGGAACATGTCCTTTTCTTTGGGACTAATTTCAAAGGGTGAGGATAATTTCAGAAGCTTCCAAGCCCTTTTGTTAACTGATAGAAACAAACCTTCTGTCATTCTTCTTTCTAAGTACGCTCGACTTGGTGACATTTTCCAAACAATTGTCAGTGTTTGTGCAGGTGGGAGCCAGGTTATTCCTCTAGGGCTCAGCTATATGAATCACCTTGAGATTCTTTTTCCTGGGACCTTTACCCTAAACTTCTTTTTCTCACTCTTTGGTTTTATTCATCGTATGCAAACCTCAGAGGACACAGAAGGCAGGGCTGTGTAACAATACTGATTCTTAGCATATGTAGGACCAAAGAGGAAAAATAGAAAATTGTGTGTAAAGAAATTAACCCTGGAGCTTTATTTGAATAGGCCAAAGAGTCATAATGCAGACATGTTGGACCATGTATCTGTACTCATTATATTCATGACTGTGGCTTTATAATTGCTTCTGATGAAAAGCAGGGAGATGAAAATCCAACATCAAAACATAAATAACCAACAAACTCTGACTGTGTGGGAAATGCACTGTACTAAAGGATTTACTTTCCCAGACAAAAGAGTGAAAGTAAGTGGGTTTGCTGCTATTGAATTCAAAGCAATTGAACTCAGCTTCTTTCTGTAGTTCAAGTTTCCAGCAAATAATTTACAGTGTAAACGTAGCAAAGGATTTTGCTGAACAAATGGTTGTGTAGTGTGAATGGGATATAAATTAAGGATGCTCTGTTTTTTCTGAACCGACAAGTAACTTCTCATTATGTCTCCCTCTGCACTGCAGTTTGCTTTCCATGTGTGGAATGTGTAGCTTTGAAACAAAGCCATGGAAACTGGCATCTAGTCAAGCGGTGTGCAATCACAAATGGGTGGAGGAGTGCAGTAATGCAATGTGGCGCTTTAATTGAGTTTAGGTTAATACCACAACTTAGGAATATCAAGTTCTATTACCTACATTAAGAGTAATCTTTTGGATGTAGTAGTTAGAAGTAGGAGAGGTTGGAAGCCACACATTAGTTAGACCTGCTTAAAGAGCTGCCTGCTGTTGCTGTTTTTATCCCCTTGTCTATGGATAAAGATGTTAAGTGCCAATCACCAGAACATCTGACAACTCAATAATCTAATTTGACCATTTATAATTACTGAGACAGCCACCATTACTGGGGACCTGTGATCCATCAGGGTCTGTGTTGTTAGATATTTTGCTTATCTTGTTGCATTTAATCCTTACAGCAACCATGCAAAGTAGACATCAGGATCTTTATATTATAGATTTGGCAGCTGACAACTAGAGAGGTTAAATCACTTACCCACATTCACACTTTAAGTTATACAGCAAAGCTTGGACCAGGTCTGTTTGAATTCAAAACCTATGCCCTTTCCAGTGTGAAGTGCTGCCTGTCAGCTATATGAGAGGCAGAGAAAAGAACTGATGACTTTCAGCGGTACTATTGACCTATTGACGACAAGAATGTTCTACACCATCTCAAGATCACCTTTCTCTGGTATTTGGTGGTGAGAGGACAACATAACGATTACCAACGTGAGTTTTAGCATAGGAAAGACCTGGAAAGACCCGCAATTCAACCACTTACTAGTAGTGGGATCTTGGATAATGTACTTATCTCTAGGCCCTTGTTTTCTCACCTGTAAAATGAGGGTAATAATGCTATGGTAAATACCTCATAGAACTGTAGAATGGATTAAATGAGATCATATATGTAAAGTATCTGGCATAGTGCCTGGCATATATTAAGCACTCGATAAACCTTCACTATCATTGTTAGTATATTATTTAATACTTTCATGTATAAAGTAAAGGAATTCTCTCTCTTCTTCTTGGAGATATGCCTGACTTAGCATTCTAGCACAAACACAACTGTGGCATCTACCCCCTAGTGTCCCACAAGCTATGTTCCAGCTATAAGACTTACCAGCTAATATGGCCTCAGATTCTAAAAGACCTTCAAAAGTGTCATGCCAGGGGCAAAGAATCCTCAGAGAAATGAGTCTCAGATTTTTTTCAACTGAACATAAGATTTTTCTCCCCAAATCCCAAATGCACTTAATCAGCCTTTCAATTTAACTGCCTTAAGCAACTACCCAAATTTCAGAATCATTTCTTGTAGCCACGCTCGCTGAGAACCTCTTCTCTGAGTCACATCTCAGACTTTTAAGTCTCCTTCACAGTAGCCTTTAAAAAAGAAAGATCTGTTCCCTTTCAAACACTTTGCAAAGAATCAAATTGTTAGGTTAACTTACCTCATGCTGTATGAAAACCTGAGTTCCTAGCCCTCCCACTGAAATATTTAGTGTGCATGTACTACAAGTCATACCTATCATTTATTTTTAATTGCAATAAACTTATGTTTGCCATAAAGCAATTGCAAAGTTTTTATTTCAACAAGGTAAGCAGAAGCAGTGTTTATAAAGAATGAGCTTCATCTCCAGGGTCAAACAGCTTAGCAAGATTGAGTCAAATGGCCAATTTATAAAACTAGGTTTAAAAATTATCCCACGTGTTAAAGGAAATATTTGAAGAAAAGTATAAAGTACTTGGTACTTGGAAATGTGAGGGAGTTCCTTAATTTTATTACAGCTGCAACCATAGACAGTAAGCCTTTAGGAAAACGGAAGTCATTTTGATGACACCCCTCAAAGCTGTAGCACCATGCACAAGTAGCAATCTGTCTTCTATAGCAGCTCTCTGGAAATATAAAGGGTCTGTCAAATGACAAGTTAGTACTCCAAACTCAGTAGGAAGACCAAATCGACATAACACGCAATCCCCAGCCCCTCACTCTCTGCTCCAGCCTGAGGAACATCTTCCAGTTGTCCCAATGTCCTGTACTCTTTCATTCCTCCAAGCCTTAACCTCAGCTATTCTATCTGCCTAGTTTATTCTTACCTGCTACTTCACTTGTTTTACTCATCTTTCTGGTCTAATCTAAAAATGTCATTTTGTCAAAATTTTCCTTGACCGCTCCCTCTCCACAAGTCTGGGTGAGTTGATACTGCTACATGTGATCACAACACCATACACTATTCCTGTCAGAGAACATATCACATCAGAGTGTATTATAATTGCTTATTTGCTTACCTAATCATCTGTACTAAATGTAAGCTCAGTAAAGCAGAGACAATGTGTTTCTTTTTCACCATTATATCTTAGTACCTAGCACACTGCCTAGTAAATAAATATTTGTTGAGTTGAATTAAATTGAATATTACTATAATAGAACTTCCATAGATATGAAAGATACCAAAAGAGTAAATTTATGATTTGGAAGTTTAACCTTCTCTGGCAATATAGTGTAGTAGTTATGAACTGGATTTTATAGTCATCCAACCAAACTGTAAGCTTTTAAGTGCAATTAACGTGTCGATCATGCTCACTACTTTATCCTCAGCACATTGAACAGTATTGAGGGTATGATGGGAGCTCAACAAATATTCAATTAATGAACGAATAACTGAATGAATGAATGAACAAACAGCTCTCATATCAGACTTTCTCTCAATCAGGAAAAGTTCATGTCCTTGGAGAGTAAGGGAATCCCCACCAGGACCCTAACCCAAAATCTACCTCCTCCATGAAGCACTCTCTAATCCCCACTACCCCTCCCTAAACAGAAACCTTTATACCACCTGAATGAACACAGAAGGCAAACCTAAATAAATGTGAGCATTACATAAAGCTTAGAAGGAATAGTCAATAGGATGGATAACCAAATCAGGATTCAAAATGATCTCAATAAACCAGAATAAAATGCCTACACCCAAAAGATTCAACTTAACTGAAATATGCTCTAAGTCCAGCATTCAGGTTCAAAATACAATTTCATAAGTACAGGATAGGATGAGACCAGTCTAGACAGCTGTGAAATAGACCTGGAGATTTTAGTTGGCCTCAAGATCAACATGAGCCAGCAGTGAGATGTGACTGCTAAAGGTACAAGTGCAGTCTAAAAACTACACTAGCAGAAGTATTTTGTCCAGTTCACTAAATGCAGTGGTCCCACAGTACCCTGTTCCTGCCTAACCACATCTGTGGTATTGTTTTCAACATTTTAAGAGAATCATTTACAAACTAGATTAAGTTCAGAACAGATAAACCAGAATGATGAAAGTGTACAATATATGATAGATAGCTGAAGGACCAGGGGACATGTATACTGAGAACAGAAAATCTGAGGTCAGGGAATGTAGCAGCCTCTCTGGGCAGGGGAAAAGAAACAAGAGGTAAGGAGTGATAGGGGGCATATATAATTTGAAGAAGTCCCACCAATGAGTCTAATACACACATAATCCACCATGTCCACCCCCCATAATTGTTGAGAACCACTGTTCTTGAAAAAATAAATTAAACCAGCCAGCAGAATATTACATGAGGACAATTCTAGAAATGATATTATAATGTTATTATAGTTGAGGCAGTGGAACAATGCAACAGACTGCCTTATGAGTCAAAGAGCACCACCACCCCTCATTACTGGAAAAGTTTATACAGAAACTGAACATCCACTGTCAGGGATGTGACAGGGAAAATTAATTTCGGAGTCAGTTGTTGGAAGAGATGGTCTGAATAGTGCCTCCATGTTGTAAAGATGCTATGGGGGGCTGCAGGGAAGATGGCAGAAGAGTAAGACGCGGAGATCACCTTCCTCCCCACAGATACACCAGAAATACATCTACACGTGGAACAACTCATACAGAACACCTACTGAATGCTGGCAGAAGACCTCAGACCTCCCAAAAGGCAAGAAACTCCCCACGTACCTGGGTAGGGCAAAAGAAAAAAAGAAAAAACAGAGACAAAAGAATAGAGACAGCACCTGCACCAGTGGGAGGGAGCTGTGAAGGAGGAAAGGTTTCCACACACTAGGAAGCCCCTCCGCGGGCGGAGACTGCGGGAGGCGGAGGGGGGAGCTTCAGAGCCGCGGAGGAGATCAGAGCAACAGGGGTGCGGAGGGCAAAGCGGGGAGATTCCCGCACAGAGGATCGGTGCCGACCGGCACTCACCAGCCCGAGAGGCTTGTCTGCTCACCCGCCCTGGTGGGCTGCGAGCTGAGTCTCGGGTTTCAGTCGGAGCGCAGGGAGAGGACTGGGGTTGGCGGCTTGAACAGAGCCTGAAGGGGTTAGTGCACCACAGCTAGCCAGGAGGGAGTCCGGGGAAAAGTCTGCACCTGCCGAAGAGGCAAGAGACTTTTTCTTGTTTCCTGGTGCTCGAGGAGAGGGGTTTAAGAGCGCTGCTTAAAGGAACTCCAGAGACGGGCGCGAGCCGCGGCTAAAAGCGCGGACCCCAGAGATGGGCAGGAGACGCTAAGGCTGCTGCTGCTGCCACCAAGGGGCCTGTGTGCGAGCACAGGTCACTATCCACACCCCTCTTCCGGGGAGCCTGTGCAGCCCGCCACTGCCAGGTTCCTGGGATCCAGGGACAACTTCCCCGGGAGAACGCACGGCGTGCCTCAGGCTGGTGCAACGTTACGCCAGCCTCTGCCACCACAGGCCTGCCCCGCACGCCGTGCCCCTCCCTCCCCCCGGCCTGAGTGCGCCAGAGCCCCCGAATCAGCGGCTCCTTTAACCCCGTCCTGTCTGAGCTAAGAACAGATGCCCTCCGGTGACCTACACGCAGAGGCGGGGCCAAATCCAAAGCTGAGCCCTGGGAGCTGTGAGGACAAAGAAGAGAAAGGGAAATCTCTCTCAGCAGCCTCAGAAACAGCGGATTAAAGCTCAACAATCAACTTCATGTACCCTGCATCTGTGGAATACATGAATAGACAATGAATCATCCCAAATTGAGGAGGTGGACTTCGAGAGCAAGATCTATGATTTTTTCGCCTTTTCCTCTTTCTGTGAATGTGTATGTGTATGCTTCTGTGTGAGATCTTGTCTGTATATCTTTGCTTCCACGATTTGTCCTAGGGTTCTATCCGTCCATTGTTTTTTTTTATTTTTTTTCTTAATAATTAATTTTAATAACTTTATTATACTTTTCTTTCTTTCTTTCATTCTTTCTTTCTTTCCTTCCTTCCTTCCTTCCTTCTCTCCTTTAGACAACGAATCATCCCAAATTGAGGAGGTGGACTTTGAGAGCAAGATTTATGATTTTTTCCCCTTTACCTCTTTTTGTGAGGGTGTATGTGTATGCTTCTGTGTAAGATTTTTGTCTGTATAGCTTTGCTTCCAACATTTGTCCTAAGGTTCTGCCTGTCCTTTCTCTTTTTTCTTTTTAAATAATTATTTTTTAATTTAATAACTTTATTATACTTTATTTTAGTTTACTGTATCTTCTTTCTTTCTGTCTTTTTTCCTTCCTTCCTTCCTCCCTTCCTTCCTCCCTCCCTCCCTCCCTCCCTCCTTTCTTTGCTTCTTGCCTTCTTTCCTTCTTTTCATCTTTCTTTCTTTCTTCCTTCCTTCCTTCCTTCCTTCTTTCCTTCCCTCCTTTCTTTCTTTCTTTCTTTCTTTCTTTCTTTCTTCCTTCATACTTCTACTAATTGTCTCTACTTTTTCTCCCTTTTATTCTGAGCCGTGTGGATGAAAGGCTCTTGGTGCTCCAGACAGGAGTCAGGGCCCTGGTTCTGAGGTGGGAGAGCCAACTTCAGGACACTGGTCAACAAGAGACCTCCCAGCTCCACATAATAACAAACAGCGAAAATCTTCCAGAGACCTCCATCTTAACATCAGCACCCAGCTTCACTCAACGACCAGCAAGCTACAGTGCTGGACAACCTAAGCCAAACAACTAGCAACACGGGAACACAACCCCACCAATTAGCAGAGAGGCTGCCTAAAATCATAATAAGTTCACAGACACCACAAAACACACCACCAGACGTGGACATGCACACTAGAGAGACAAGATCCAGCCTCATCCACCACAACACAGGCACTAGTCCCCTCCACCAGGAAGCCTACACAACCCACTGAAACAACCTTAGCCACTGGGGACAGACATCAAAAACAACGGGAACTACGAACCTGCAACCTGCAAAAAGGTGACCCCAAACACAGTAAGATAAGCAAAATGAGAAAACAGGAAAATACACAGCAGATGAAGGAGCAAGATAAAAATGCACCAGACCTAACAAATGAAGAGGAAATAGGCAGTCTACCTGAAAAAGAATTCAGAATAATGATAGTAAGGATGATCCAAAATCTTGGAAATAGAATGGACAAAATGCAAGAAACATTTAACAAGGACCTAGAAGAAATAAAGATGAAACAAGCAACGATGAACAACACAATAAATGAAATTAAAAGTACTCTAGATGGGATCAATAGCAGAATAACTGAGGCAGAAGAATGGATAAGTGACCTGGAAGATAAAATAGTGGAAATAACTACTGCAGAGCAGAATAAAGAAAAAAGAATGAAAAGAACTGAGGACAGTCTCAGAGACCTCTGGGGCAACATTAAACGCACCAACATTCGAATCATAGGGGTTCCAGAAGAAGAAGAGAAAAAGAAAGGGACTGAGAAAATATTTGAAGAGATTATAGTTGAAAACTTCCCTAGTATGGGAAAGGAAATACTTAATAAGTCCAGGAAGCACAGAGAGTCCCATACAGGATAAGTCCAAGGAGAAATATGCCAAGATACATATTAATCAAACTGTCTTAAATTAAATACAAAGAAAGCATATTAAAAGCAGCAAGGGAAAAACAACAAATAACACACAAGGGAATCCCCATAAGGTTAACAACTGACCTCTCAGCAGAAACCCTGCAAGCCGGAAGGGAGTGGCAGGGCATACTGAAAGTGATGAAGGAGAAAAACCTGCAACCAAGACTACTCTACCCAGCAAGGATCTCATTCAGATTTGATGGAGAAATTAAAACCTTTACAGACAAGCAAAAGCTGAGAGAGTTCAGCACCACAAAACCAGCTTTACCACAAATGCTAAAGGAACTTCTCTAGACAAGAAACACAAGAGAAGGAAAATACCTATAATAACGAACCCAAAACAATTTAGAAAATGGGAATAGGAACATACATATCGATAATTACCTTAAATGTAAGTGCACTAAATGCTCCCACCAAAAGCCACAGATTGACTGAATGTATACAAAAACAAGACCCTTATATATGCTGTCTACAAGAGACCCACTTCAGACCTAGAGACACATAGAGACTGAAGGTAAGGGGATGGAAAAAGATATTCCATGCAAATGGAAACCAAAATAAAGCTGGAGTAGCAATTCTCATATCAGACAAAATAGACTTTAAAATAAAGAATCTTAGAAAAGACAAAGAAGGACACTACATAATGATCAAGAGATCGGTCCAAGAAGAAGATATAACAATTGTAAATATTTATGCACCCAACATAGGAGCACCTCAACACATAAGGCAAATACTAACAGCCATAAAAGGGGAAATCGACAGTAACACATTCATAGTAGGGGACTTTAACACCCCACTTCCACCAATGGACAGATCATCCAAAATGAAAATACATAAGGAAACACAAGCTTTAAATGATACATTAAACAAGATGGACTTAATTGATATTTATAGGACACTCCATCCAAAAACAACAGAATACACGTTTTTCTCAAGTGCTCATGGAACATTCTCCAGGATAGATCATATCTTGGGTCACAAATCAAGCCTTGGTAAATTTAAGAAATTGAAATTTTATCAAGTATCTTTTCCGACCACAATGCCGTGAGACTAGATATCAATTACAGGAAAAGATCTGTAAAAAATACAAACACATGGAGGCTAAACAGTACACTACTTAGTAACGAAGTGATCACTGAAGAAATCAAAGAGGAAATAAAAAAATACCTAGAAAAAAATGACAGTGGAGACAAAACGACCCAAAACCTATGGGATGCAGCAAAAGCAGTTCTAAGGGGGAAGTTTATAGCAATACAAGCCCACCTTAAGAAGCAGGAAACATCTCGAATAAACAACCTAACCTTGCACCTCAAGCAATTAGAGAAAGAAGAACACAAAAACCCCAAAGCTAGCAGAAGGAAAGAAATCATAAAAATCAGATCAGAAATAAATGAAAAAGAAATGAAGGAAACAATAGCAAAGATCAATAAAACTATAAGCTGGTTCTCTGAGAAGATAAAAAAAATAGATAAACCATTAGCCAGACTCATCAAGAAAAAAAGGGAGAAGACTCAAATCAATAGA
>NW_021703779.1:84529932-84540360 GCF_005190385.1 Monodon monoceros
AAAAAATGTCATGAAGAACCTAGGGGTAAGACAGGAATAAAGACACAGACCTACTGGAGAACGGACTTGAGGATACGGGGAGGGGGAAGGGAGAGCTGTGACAGGGCGAGAGAGAGTCATGGACATATACACACTAACAAACGTAAGGTAGATAGCTAGTGGGAAGCAGCCGCATGGCACAGGGATATCGGCTCGGTGCTTTGTGACCCCCTGGAGGGGTGGCATAGGGAGGGTTGGAGGGAGGGAGACGCAAGAGGGAAGAGATATGGGAACATATGTATATGTATAACTGATTCACTTTGTTATAAAGCAGAAACTAACACACCATTGTAAAGCAATTATACCCCAATAAAGATGTTAAAAAAAAAAGATGCTATGATTCTATATCCTTCCATTTCTCTGAATTCCTAAATCATCTAGCTTACCCCATTCCTCTCGCAACTCCTACTCATTTTTTCAGACAGTATTTATATAAGAATTTTGTGAGGGTGGATTCTATGCACAGAATTTTATGCAGAGTAGGTTGTCAGATGTTTAGTGAATAAATGAATCCTTGAATTGTAAAATGTATTAAGAAGTTTCAGAAAACTGAATGTCAGCAATGTTTACTAGAAAAAGACTGGGTTTGGATTTAGAATACCTGGATTCTAGACCCAGTTTGTCTTTTGACCTTAGTCATCTGAAATTAATTAACCTCGGCTTTCTCGTCTATAAGATAAGAATAATAATGCCTGCCTTAGCTATCTCATAAAGTAATAATTAAATGAGATAGTGTATCATAAACTCTAAGGTGTAAAAGTTTTTCTCAAACTATTGATATAAAACACCAGCCATCATCCAACCACTGGCCTATGAATAAGTGGCTGACTACTTCTTTGGCAGATTTCTATTGCTGTCAATATCAACACTACTCCCCACACCACCCACCTTCACTCTCACTCCAAGATCACGTAACCCTTCCTATGGCTCAAGACATTTGGCCTTTCTGATTAAGCCCTATTCCTCTCCCTGCTTGTAAATATGAGTGAGTACAAGGAACTTCCAGTGTGTTGAGATAATGGAAACCATTTGGTTAAGATAGATGGTCCCCATAAAGCCTTTTTAGCCTCTTTAAAGAACTCTCTCATTTACCCTCATAACCCCAGCCAGGGTCCCAATTTCTTCTTCCTATATCTATGCTGATGAAGACAGCTATCACAGCATTCTACAGTTTTCCCCTTTCAGGCAACCTCCCCTTGGGCCTCCCTCCCCTTTCTCTTTACTTTGGTAACTTACTTCTTTGCTACTCTTCCTTGGAAAAGCTATGAAAAAAATCTTCCAGACTGAAGAGCAAAGAGCTGATACTGTGCCTTTTTCCCTCCATTCTGGGAGAGAGATCCACTGATAGGGAACAAATACCTTCTTGTCCCAAAGGAATGAGCCACTCAGGGACAGAATTACCATAATTTGAGAACATAGAACTCTTTCTGGAATCCTTCATATACTATCATATAGGCAACAGACTACTCTGAAAAGAAATGCCTCCCCGAGTCCATCTCTACTCTCTGATCCCAGTCACCTTTTAATCTATATCTAGATGTACGTGGTTGGCCACATAATCTAGTCTTGGGTTTGAAAATTTTGGATAGCTGAGACTCCAGTGATCTATAGGTTGCGGTGTGAATACTGATAATAAAGTGAGAGCATGTGCCCCTTCAATTTCTCCTCTTCATGATTTTCTGAGATAAAGGTGGCACACATAGAGTCACTTGTTATACAATGTAAATATGTGTATTTGAGGCTCCACGTAGCAATTGGATTCACTGACTGACTCTAAAGCAACACAGATATTTGAAGCAATGTGAAGAGGCAGCCTGGCCAACAATTGTAGATTTTAAAAAATTGTGCTAAAGTGCCTGGCAAGGTTTCATATTTAGACACTAATACAATTTAAACAATTTTCACAACCTTTTGATTTCAGAAATCATTCTTTGTATTTAACTTCTGCCTCTGCTTACTCTTGTAAAGTCAACTGGATAATGGAATAATAAATTAAATCAGTGCAACCCGCTGTGTATCTCAAATCACCTTCATCTCTTTTAACAGACAGACACAGCCCTAAACTTATGTAAGTTTCTCCAGACAAATTTCTTAAGGTAGAGTTTGCAGTAGCATCTGCTTTAAGAAAAAGAAAATGTGTTTTCTTTAATTTTGTCATAATATATGGAGTCTCATATGGAAAAAGTTCTCCTCACTTCATGTTCTATGCCAGGACTGCAGAGAATAATTGACCAAACTCATAAGATCCATATTCTAACCTCACTCTTTCACTAACCAGCTGTGGGTCCCTAAGCAAATCATTTTCCCTCTCTGGGTCTCACTTTATTCAACTGTGAAATGAATGTAGTTGGACTAAATCACTTGTTCCCAAATGGTAGTCCATAGACAGGTGCCAGCCTGTGACAAAATATTTATCAGTCCTGAGCAAAAATATTTATCTCATTCCTGAGCAAAAATGAGATAAAGACAATGTAGCAAGTTTTGCATTAAGCTAATATTTTTAACCTTAAAAAATTTTGAACCTATGGACTTATTGGTATTGGACAAAAAGGCCATTGTTTTCTGATATGGTGATAATAGAAATGGTAATATTTTTCTTTAACAATATCTCTACTTGACAAAATCCGGTTAGCAAGCCTATATCAGTTCTCATGTTTTGATTTTTTAAATGTTAATGGTAGATTACAATCAAAAGTCAATTACATGGTTTCTAAGATCCCTTCTAGCTCTAAAATTCCTACGATTATGCATCCCGTAACCCTGTTTTTGTCCAGGCTTTGCCATATATCATTAGAACTACATTCAAAAGTTTTGTCTTAAGAAACAAGGTATTGAGCAGTTACTTCAGAAGCATCTCCAAGAGATGTTGAAGGAATCTGTTAAAACGTGGAGGGTCTCTTTACCCCCTCAATCCAAACTCCAATAAGCTTCAACCTACAATGTCCAAATGTTGGCCACCTCCAAAACTGGAGGATTCAACTATGGCTGATATTTTAAACACACACACACACACACACACACACACACACACACACACACACACACACACACACACCAAGAGGGAGAGAGAGAGAGCTCAGAGGGAGCAGAACTTCAAATTCCCTCTACCCAAAGGATTTTGGGATCCTAGGATTGTCTGCCTTAAACATCATTACCCTTTACATGAAATCTTGCCTTTCTCAGTACCACACTAAAGAGTTTACCAGCTTGCCCTTACTGTGGTAGCCACAGATCCCTGTTAATCCACAGTTATAACACTACCTCACGTAGGTGCAAAGGTTTATGCTTTTCAGAAATCTTTTCTATACTTTGGAGCTACCCTGTATAAGCTGAGTTTACCACCTGAGGAAGGCAGGTCATTAGCATGAAATTTATTGCATAAAACCAAAAAAATAGTGACCACTAACACAAGAAGGGTCTATATTTGCGTGATTTAAAGGAGTCTTCAAAAAAATTGCCCCAGTTTACTCTTGGAGGCCCAAAAGAGAAATAAGCTTTTATTGCTTGTTTGTTTGGGTTTTGTGTGTCTGTGTGCATGTGGGTGTGGGTGTGTGTGTGACATAGCATATTTTTAACATGTTTATTGGAATATAATTGCTTTACAATGGTGTGTTACTTTCTGCTTTATAACAAAGTGAATCAGCTTATACATATATCCCCATATCTCCGCCCTCTTGCGTCTCCCTCCCAGCCCTCTAGGTGGTCACAAAGCACTGAGCTGATCTCCTTGTGGTATGTGGCTGCTTCCCACTAGCTATCTATTTTACATTTGGTAGTGTATATATGTCCATGCCACTCTCTCACTCCATCCCAGCTTACCCTTCCCCCTCCCTGTGTCCTCAAGTCCATTCTCTACATTTGCATCTTATTCCTGTCCTGTCCCTAGGTTCTTCAGAACCCTTTTTTTTCTTTAGATTCCATATATATGTGTTAGCATATGGTATTTGTTTTTCTCTTTCTGACTTACTGCACTCTGTATGACAGACTCTAGGTCCATCCACCTCACTACAAATTACTGATTTCGTTTCTTTTTATGGTTGAGTAATATTCCATTGCATATATGTGCCACATTTTCTTTATCCATTCATCTGCCAACGGACACTTAGGTTGCTTCCATGTCCTGGCTATTGTAAATAGAACTGCAATGAACATTGTGGTACATGACTCTTTTTGAATTATGGTTTTCTCAGGGTATATGCCCAGTAGTGGGATTGCTGGGTCATATGGTAGTTCCATTTTTAGTTTTTGAAGGAACCACCATATTGTTCTCCATAGTGGCTGTATCAATTTACATTCCCACCAACAGTGCAAGAGGGTTCCCTTTTCTCCACACTCTCTCCAGCATTTATTGTTTGTACATTTTTTGATGATGGCCATTCTGACTGGTGTGAGGTGATACCTCATTGTAGTTTTGGTTTGCATTTCTCTAATGATTAGTGATGTTGAGGATCCATCCATGTGTTCGTTGGCAATCTGTCTATCTTCTTTGGAGAAATGTCAATTTAGGTCTTCTGCCCATTTTTGGATTGAGTTGTTTGTTTTTTTGATATTGAGCTGCATGAGCTGCTTGTAAATTTTGGAGATTAATCCTTTGTCATTTGCAAATACATTTCTTCATTTGCAAATACATTTTCCCATTCTGAGGATTGTCTTTTTGTCTTGTTTATGGTTTCTTTTGCTGTGCAAAATCTTTTAAGTTTCATTAGGTTCCATGTGTTTATTTTTGGTTTTATTTCCATTTCTCTAGGAGGTGGGTCAAAAGGGTCTTGCTGTGATGTATGTCTTAGAGTGTTCTACCTATGTTTTCCTCTCAGAGTTTTATAATGTCTGGCCTTACATTTAGGTCTTTAATCCATTCTGAGTTTATTTTTGTGTATGGTGTTAGGGAGTGTTCTAACTTCATTCTTTTACATGTAGCTGTCCAGTTTTCCCAGCACCACTTATTGAAGAGGCTGTCTTTGCTCCATTGTATATTCTTGTCTCCTTTATCAAAAATAAGGTGACCATATATGCGTGGGTTTATCTCTGGCCTTTCTATCCTTTTCCATTGATGTATACTTCTGCTTTTTGCCAGTGCCATACTGTTTTGATTACTGTAGCTTTGTAGTATAGTCTGAAGCCCAGGAGCCTGATTCCTCCAGCTCTGTTTTTCTTTCTTAAGATTGCTTTAGCTATTCAGGGTCTTTTGTGTTTCCATACAAACTGTGAAATTTTTTGTTGTAGTTCTGTGAAAAACATAGCATATTTTTTAAAACAGAGTTGCAAGTCAAGTTTTCCCTCGCTGTATTGGTGACAAATCAAGCCTAGTTTTGCTGTTTTTGAGAATGCGTCTCCTAAAGAGAATCTCTAAAAAGTTGTAGGACATTAGCCTCATGGCTTGTCCAAGGAGTTTTCAAAATGAAAAAAGAACATCAGAAACCTGGAGTGAGGAAGTACTGGGAGTGAAATAGGCAGGAAAGTGTTTCTCTGATGTCATGTTTGAAAGATGTATGAGATGATCAGGAGACTCCTTCTCAATGCAGAGCCTCGGAAACCAAAGTTGCACTTCAGGATGTAAGCAATATTAGAAAAAAAAAAAAAGAGAGATTCCATGAATTACCCTGTTCCAAGGCAGTGAAAGTTATCTAAAAAGCTAGTGAATAGTAAAGTTTCTTGCCAGTGACTCTGCAACTTGTCATTCTTTGCTCCCCTCTGCCATGCATTGAAGGAAAGGATAACCAGAATCAACAGAGTGTTTTGTTATAAAATGGCCCCATAGAACTTCAGCCAGCTCAGTACTTGACATATGGGGGATATTCAAAATTTGGTTACTTGGTCATGGTCAGAGGATAACCACATACTTTTTATCATTCAAACAGACATTTTTAGGGTAAGTGTGGAAGCTATTAATAATTACACTAGAACAGCAGGTATAAACTAAAACAGTCCTCAGGGAAACCAGCATGTCTGATCACCCTAATCATGAAGAATAGAATTCAGATGGTGAATTTAGTTCCAGACATAGCTGAATAAATAGAGGCTGTGACAGTCTAATTGCAGACAGAGGAGAATCAAATTGGGCTACTGCTTAACTCAGGAGAAGTCAGGTGATGGTTCAAAGATAGCCAGATGTTCTCCAAAGAGAACACAAGTCTGTCTTAACTTATCTCTAATTTTAGGTTTATGATGTTTTTAATTATGTAAAACTACTGATTAAGAAAGGCAACTGTCACAGCACAGAATAAAAAGTATGTAAACAGTTGGACTGTATTATCATATTACCAAGAGTATATAACAGGCAAAAACTTTCTATTGAAGATCCAGTGATCTCAAGAGAAAAAGGAAATTGTCTCTCCCCCAGGAAGTTTCCCAAACAGCTCACTCCACTGCCAATAAGCTAACTTACACCAAGAAGAACATCGTTCCTACTGAATGTCCATGAACCAAGTTTTCAGTCCCAACATGATTGCTAGAGTTGGAGGACAGGCCATCCAACCCTTCTTACAAGAAACTGAAAAGTTCTGTGGATTCATAATGCAGCCTCCATTACATCTGACCCTCTCTCAGCATATATCCAATAGAAATCTTTCTGAATCAAGAGACAACATACCACCCAGTCATGCAGTAGGCATTTTCCTGGTAATCTTTTCAGCATCTTCAGAAAAGAAACTTGCCAGGTTGATCAAAGTACCTACTATTCCAGTAAAGGCCACATGACCAACCAGCAGCCACTTGGCAACAATTCAAGGCCACCTCCAGAATAGTTGGAAGCAATGCAATTCCTGAGTTCTAAAATCAGGGAGTCCCAACAGTTCTGACAAAATTGGAGTGGTTATTCTGATCATTTAGGAAGAAGAAATTAACCCTGTTTGTTAACATTAAGAAATCATGTTGCTCAAAGTCAACATAACTCTCAGGACATAGAAAAATGTACCTAGATCTGTACGACCAGTAAACATCCTCAGTTCTGTGCTGCAAAGAGGATTATTGGCAAAGACAATCTTTAAATTACCTATAGCATATGTCTCCTTGGAAAAGCATCAAATAGCCCTTTCTTCAATGGCCATGCTAATGGAAAAAATATACTTCCACAGATGACAACAAGACATGCACTGAGCCAATTATTATAATCTCTCCCACCAATGCTTTTACCATACATCAAGCAGCTATCAAAGTATCAGAAAGATACCCAGAAGTTAAGCAGCAGAAGGAAGTTGTGGTGTGGCTTGTCAGAAGTCTGGAGAGTTATTCCTGAGTAATTAAGATCTGGCTTAAACATTCTTAGTTCATAACCTTACATGTAATGCAAGCTTCTGTCTAAGCAGCTTTTAATTCTCGCCTTCTAGCCAACCCCTTACCAAGTCACCTGATGCTATACCAAAGGTGATAAAAACTTGGTGATTTCTATTAAATGAAATTCTAATACGTTACTTCTCTGCTTATTCATATTTTGAAAGAGAATTTAAGCTGACAACTTGCCTTCAAAGATAAACATACCTAGAGTGAGGTAGAAGACAGTCTGATTTAAAGAAAATGCCACTGAAATGGAAGCCAAAATTCTAGCCTTTCCAGCAACTCTCTGGTTTATCTTGACAAGATTACTTTATCCTTATATTTTCTCTTCTATGCAATGGAAACTTTGAACTAGATGACCTGTAACTTCACTTCCAGTATTGACAGTCTACATTAACTTTGGTCAGAAGAAACTTCATCTACAGAGAAGGCTGACCCTGTTCACAAATTTTATTTGTATGGATATCAGGACCACTCTGCCCCATACACACTCAAATCCATATACTTGGGTGACAGTCTCAGCCATACCACTGGATCATCTTGGGTAAATCACTTAATGTCTCTGGGTCTTTCTCTTGCTCTGTAAAAATAAAGGGATGAAAAGGACCAGTAATTTTCAAATGATGTTCCATGGAGACCTTTGATTTCACATACCTATAAAGCAATGAGTACCTCAAGAACTGCCATGAGACAAGGTAAGAGGGAAGACCAAGGAGAAAGCCAGTCATGTGAGACTCTTGGACACCTCTCCCTATTACAGGCCAATCAGAGCAGCTCCATTTTTATCTATATTAACTTGAGGGATAGATAATATTTCACTTGAAGAGGGTGTTCAACAAATGAAAGGAAACTTGAAAACCATAGGACTAAGGTGCTTCCTGAGTTCTGCTTCATAAAAAGCATTTATTATTTGTTAAATGAATGATTCTGTGGTATTAAACCAGGTGTCAGCAAACTTTGTTCTTAGAAAGGCCACATAGTAAATATTTTAGGCTTTGTGTGCCATTCAATCTGCCACTACCATTCAAATCTGCCATTGTAGTGTGAAGGCAGCCTCATTAGACAATACATAAATGAATGGTCATGGGTGGCTATGTTCCAATAAAAATTTATTTATGGACCCTACAATTTGAATTTTATGAAGTGTTCATGTGCCACAATATATTCTTCTGTTTTTTTCCCAACCATTTTTAAATGTAAAAACCATTTTTAATTTACAGGTCAAATAAAAACAGGTAGTAGACCAAATTTGGACCATAGACCATAGTTTGCTGATTTCTTTTCTGAACCACATGGTACTAAAAAGAAAATCAGATGGAAACAACTATGTTATTAAAGGTACCTACTCCCTCTCTCCCAGACTGTGATTTGGAAGTTCCTATCAGGTGACCCTCTCATTATGAATTTTCTTTCCAGTTTTCAGTAGCACGATTTTCTCCCCTTGTCCCATCAAGTCTAAAGTGGTAATCACTTCCTACAGTTGTTAGTCTCAGGGCAATTCACTGTCCCTTGTTAGTTCCCTTAACTCTGTTCACACCTTTGTAAATACTCCCTTCATCAAGCTCTCTACAGTTGCCCTTTGAGTGTGCCGTTTCTTATTAGAACGCTGACTCACACAAAGATGTTAAGTAAATATTCATTACCCCATCCTTCTGAATACACATTTCTCAATACGCTGCTTTTCTTTTTTTTTTTAATCCAGGAATAACCATCCCAAAATGTAATACAGGTCCAACTCAATTTTCTAAACAGAAAGTTCTTTCTCTGCCCAAACCTGAATTATCCTTCATTAAACAATTGCTAAATACAACAAACCTCATAAAGTCCTACCTTCATATTTACAAATGTCTTACAACTTGCTGAAATAAGGACAGAAGAGGTGGGAAACGTGTCTAGTAGATTTAACAGGAAGATCTTTGGTGTGAATTGGTTGACTCCTCTAAGGCTAAAAATCAGCTCCCCTTCATCTCTGGGAGTTGCAGCTTTGCTTTCATGAATCTATGGATCAGGCCAATAGCAACCTGTAGTTACATAACGTCTGAGCAAACTTCTAAAAGCAGCTGTTGATAACAGAAAGACTGGAAGTATCACACACAAAACGGACAGAGATTTTTGTTTGTTTATAAATTGTGTAATGTGTTGGTAAAAGTATGAGGAAATGGATATATTCATTCTAATTGGTGAGAACCCATGTTGATAAATCCTTTCAGGAAAGTGATTTGAAAATTAGCTTTAGTGTCAAAATGAGTAAAACATTTGACACATTTGATCAAGTAATTCCTGAAGAAATAATGAGAGACTCAAAGATATATATAAAAGGATATCCTTGCAGAATTTTTTATTAAAATAATATTAATGTTAAAATAAGGGAATTAATAGAATAGTATATTATAATCCATATCATTGGGCACAATGTAGTCATTAAAAAGTATATTTTCAAATAATATTCAATGTTATAAAAAGTGTTCATTATCAGTTGTTAAATGTAAAGAAATGTATATATACATATAAAGCTGTATGTATATCTATATGCATGTGTGTGTATAGATCTAGATAGATAAATATGATATAGATACAGATATAGATATAGATATAAATATATAGTGGTAGGCAGAATAATGGCCTCCCAAAGATGTCCATTTCCTAATTCCTAGAACCTGTGAATATGTTACCTTACATGGCAAAAACAAACTTTGTAGATGTGATTAAAACACATGTGATTAAGCAATTTTACATGGAGAGATTATCCTGGTTTAACTGGGTGAGTCCAATCAAATCACATGAGTCCTCATATAGATGTGACTACAGAAGAATTGTCAGAGAGATGCAACCTTGCTGTCTTAGAAGATGGAGAAAAGGGGTCATGAGCCAAGGAATGCAGGCACCCTCTAAAAGCTGGAAAAAAAAAAGGAAATGGATTCTTCCCTAGAGCCTCTAAATAGGAAAACAGTCCTGCTGACACTTTGATCATAGCCCAATAAGACCCATTTAAGACTTCTGACCTACAGAATTGTAAAGTAATAAATTTGTATTAAGCCACTACATTTATGGTAATTTTGTTATTGCAGCTTCACACACACACACACACACACACACACACACACACACACACACACA
>NW_021703779.1:84540370-84579494 GCF_005190385.1 Monodon monoceros
CACACACACACACACACACACACACACACACACACACACACACACATATTCTCTGTCAAGTTTGATTCAAACTGTATTGGAGTTTAGATTGATTTGGGAGGAATTGCCATCTCCTCAATGCAATGCTGCTCCCAATTGATTTTTTGAGCAGTATTATGCTTAGTGAAATAAGTCAGACAGAGAAAGACAAATACTGTATGTTATCACTTATATTTGGAATCTAAAAAATAAAACAAACAGATGTGACCAGCTGATTTTTGTAACCTTGCTGAACCCTTTAAATCCAATTACCTTGCTCCCATCTTATATGCTACTAATGTCAGTATTTTTAATTCTTACTTCTACATCCCCCAAATTAGTCATGATAGGTATTGATGCTTTACAGAGTAAATGTTTAAGTTTACTCATGCTTACTAATTTCTTATTTGCCAGCTCTTCTTACATCTCACTGCCTTTTTCTGAATTCAGTACTGTTCTTTATTTTAACCCTCACTTTGAAGACATTATTCTGCTTTCTTCTGACTTCTACTGTTGCTATTGAGGATGCTGCTGTCAGACTAATTGTCACTCCTTGCAGATAAATCGTCCTTTCTTTCTGCTGCTTTTTAAGCTCTTCTCTTTGTCCTTGGTGTTCTGTAGTTTCATTGTGATGAAAGTAAGTATAGATTTATTTCTATTTTTCCTGCTAAGGATACATTGCACTTCCAGAATGTGGATTCAAGTCTTTCATCAATGCTGAAAAATTCATAGCCACCATTTCCTTGAATTTGCCCCTCTCTCTCTCTCTATTTTCTCTTTGGAAATGGCATTTATTATTTATAATCTGCCTGTTTGCATAGTTTCTTATTACTCTTTAATGTTTTCAATTCTTTCTCTTATTTCTGTAATGATTTTAAACACTCTAATTTCATGGATTCTATCATATTGCGCTATTTTGTGATGTTTGTTGGATTCTAATCCTGATTTTTGTTGTATTTTCACTTATTCACGATGATATATTTTTTCATGTAATTTTGGGTTGTGAGCTCTTCTGTAGCAGGACTTTATATGTGAAAATCTTTTGCAACCTGGTTTTATCACTGGAATCAATTTTACCTGGAACCAATTTTAGGTTAAATCCTTGGCTTGCGAGTTCCTAAACCCTGCAGGTAGTGTAAATAAAATATGAAGGACATCATCCATTGTTACAAATTTTCAGGACAGAACTTTTCCTCACCCAGATCCTGGACAATGATAGGTTTCCTTGTTATTTCTATGTATTATTGCATACAATTTTTTCTACTCCACACTTACAATGAGGTTGTAGCCCTTCAGATTCCGGGTTTTCTGTGAGAGGCACTTTGTACTGACTCAAGGTTTTACCTCTTGTCCCCATATAGGTGTTATAACACAAGCCTTTAGACTATTGAGTGTGCTACTCCCTCCACCTCTCTCTAAGGCATCCATATCATAAAGTATATGCTTACCCTCTGAGTTTTCCTGTTTATGAATCCTACCAATATTCTTTACTTTCTCAATAGCTAAGTTATGTACTTAATAGAACACTGTTATAATTTATCTAGTATTTCCAGAACCCTCCTGGAGGGTTCTCATGGTACCTAGTTCACATTAAGTCCCTCAATATTACTTTTTATATAACATTAAAAAAATTTTTTTAGAAAAAGGGGTAGATGGAAGCATGAGGGAAATTTTGAAATAATGATGAAATGAGAAAGACTTTTCAAATGAAAAAATAAAACCTGGAATCTGTAAAGAAAATATTTGATAAAGCTACATAAAAATTAAAACCTTCTGTATGACAAAAAATTACCATTAAAAAAACAGAAGACAAATGACAAACTAAGAACAAGTATTTGCTATATATTTGACAGGAAAAAAAAGCTAATTTCTCTCATATTCAAAGAGCTATTAAAATTCAATAAGAAAAAGATATAAATAGAAAATGAACAGTTCAGAAAATAAAAAATGCAAATCACCAATAAACATACAAATACATATTCAACCTCACTTATAATTAAAGAAATGCAAAATAAAACTGTAAGATACTATTTTTTCTAGCCAACAGATCGACAAAGACTATGCTAATATCAACATTTTTAAAAGCTATACATGAGTTTATATATGTGCCTAAATATTATATCTGCATAGAAAGTTTCTGGAAAGATATATGAAAAACTCAAGTGACTACTGACTGCTACAGAGTGTGTAGAGGTGGGGAAGGAAGAAGATTTTATTTTTCGCCTTTTGTTCTTTATTTACAGTTTGAATTTTTACATGAACAGGAATGATTTTTTCAACAACAACAAAAAGTTAGATAATAAGAATGATAGCAACAATAATAAATGCCAAAAGGAATAGGGCTCCATGGCATAAGTACAGGGAAGCGAAGAGGAGAGGAGGGGGGAAGGCTGAGATCCAAGCAAGCACTGAGCTACTGTGTTTTCTGGCTGCTTCTAGAGGTACTGCCCATATAAAGATGAGGGACAAAGTGGCTGTGAGCTGCAGGCTCTTCAATGGGGACCAGTGATGCTTATTTCTATGCTGAATGTGTTGCCACATTACATTCTGCACTGTAATTCTCTGTGTTAATTGACAATTTTCATTTTCATGCATATTAATTGTAATTGCATTCTAACTTTCAATCCTTCTTTGAGGAATACAGGTGGAAGCCATTATCATTAGCTATTTACCAAGTACACAGACATATGTAAAAGATTTATTAATATAAAAAGGAAGAAAAGATAACAGACATATGTTAGCAAGAATTATGCTTTGAGAAACTCAAACGTGCTTAAATCTCTTTCTCTTCCAGCTTAACCTGTAAACCCTTAATACAAGATCCAAATGCTCAAGCTCCCCTAAGTTATTGCCCTTCCATTTTCATAAAGCGTATAATGCACAGAGGGGAAAGCTCTGTCATTAGACTGGATCCAAATCCTGACTCAACCACTTCCTAGCTGTGTGCACTTAAGCAAGTTGCTTAAGCTCTGAGTTCGAGCCAGTTTCCTCATTTGTGAAATGGAGACCCTAAGAGTACCTACAGGGGTTGTTAGGAGAATTGAACAAGATGATTAGCATGTAAAACAGTAAAGTGGCTGGCACATGGCAAATAATCCATAAATGTTAGCTATGATTATTGTGAAAAATCAATCTATTGTATATTGAGGGCCCAGAACCATACTAAGATGATGTGAGGGATATTCTAACCTCTTATAATGTTGCTGAGTGGAAGAGCATGTAAATTCCAAGATAAAGCTATTGAAACCCTATATTGCCCACTGCCGGTACCCAATCAGCCTACTCTTGAAATGAAAAGGTTCAGCACTTAAGCCCCAAAGCACAAAGCTTCTCTTGTCAATAATGGGTCCAACTAAAGCACCATTTTCAAAAGTAGTGGGAAGTAGCATCATGGTCATGGAAAGAAAAGTAAATTCAGTGAGTTGGGAAAACCAGACCTTCAGTGGGGCTGAATAGTCCAAATCCACAACACTGATTATTCTCAAGGTATATGATCTAAAATAAGTCACTAATTGTACCTTAACATACCTTTATAAAGCCCACCTTAGAACTCTTTGATTTTGTTGATTTTGTGTGGACTAACGAGCCAGCCAGTCAGCCAGGAAGTATCAGCAGAGGAGGACAGGCCACCCTTTCCACAGGTGTTCCCCAGAAAGAACAATACATCAATCAAGTGGCTTACAAATAAAAGATAACTGTATCTGATGGTGCTGGAGATGGTGGTGAAGTTGATGATAATGACTACACTGACTGCTAATGAATCCCAGAAGTGCTCTTATGCATTATAAATAACAAAATTGGAACTAGTCAAAATCTCATAGAAGCACAAAGTGTTAGAGCTGTATAGGACATTAAGTCCTTCAAAGCATGGTGCATGGCCTGTGAACATCAAAATTACTTGCAGATATGTACTTGTTAAAATGCAAGTTCCTGGGCTTATTTGAATTCTTACATCTTCACTTTTATCAACATTCCTATGTGATTCTTAATGCAGTCTGAAGTATGAGGGTCATGTCTTTAGAGACCGTAATTTCATTTTACAAAAGATGATCTTAAGTTGTGTTGAGAGTTACCTGCTGTAAAATAACCAAGAAATATTATGCTTCTTGGAAGCAGCATAATGAAAGAGCATGAGTATGAAATCAAACAGACCTATATTCAAATTATACTTGTGCTACTTATAGTTTGGTCTTAGATAAAGTACTTAACCTTGTGACCCTCTGTTTTTCTGACAAGAATGTAGATGAGAAGATTTACTTCTTGGGGTTGTTTCAAGGATTGAATAAGATCACAGAACATAGTAGGTATTCAATAAATCTGACTTCTTTAATACCATACTAACTGAGGAGGTTTGAAAAGAAAAGAAGTTAATATAGATTGTTACCTATGTGCTGGTACTTTACATACATGTAAACTCCACAAGGGCAGGGATCTTTTTCTGTTTTGTTCACTGATGTATTTTGCTCATTGATGCCTAAGACAGGATCTGGAACAAGGTTAGTGCAAAGTAATAATGTGTGAAATAGATATCCTTGTCCTTTCTCTGGATCTCACTCCACCATTGATTGCCAAATGGATGGGGGTGGGGAGTAAGGTTAGGGTAAAATTCAGGAATGGGCTAAAAGTTAGAGAAGGCTGTTGTACATATCATCTGTAAGAAATATGGAGTGTGTGTGTGTGTGTATGTGTGTGTGTGTTCTATATATCTGGGGTCAGCTGTTTTGACACCTGGACTAACAACATAAGTCCATAAATCGTTGCCGTCAAGTGTGGAGAAGAGATGAGTGCTGTATAAGGCCTTGTGCAGAAAATGAGAATAGGCCTTGGTCTAAAAATATGGGTCAAATTCGATATATAGGCAGTAGAATTCACAGATGAGCAGAACTCGGAAAGGGATCTTTGATGTTATCCAACCTCCCACCAACCAATGTAGGAATTCTCTCTACCATATCCCTAATAGTTTACCATCTGACCCCTATTTCAACCCTTTCTGGGAAATGAAGGTCGTTACCTGGCTAGTCAGCCCATCGTTTCTAAGCAGCTCTGATTTTGACAGAGTACCCATGCTAAACCAAAGTCTGCCTCTTAATAACTTCTGCCCATTTGTCCTAGATTTGTCCTCTGGAGCTCCAAAGAATGTCTACTCACTTTCCCACATAACAACTCTTTACATTTTAGAAGGTAGCTCTTCAGCCCTCCTAAGCCAGGCTGAAGTGAGGAAGACATTCCTTCCTTGCACTCGTATACAACATGCCCAGGCCCAGTAGTCTCAGGAACATCCCCAGTCCCAGTGGAGCCCACCCAAAAGGGAAAGCATTTCTGAAAAAATAAAATAGATATGTAAATAAGTCTGGTGAAATAATCACTGCTAAAAACAGCAACTTGCTAGGTGGCCTCCAATTCATAAAAGCAAGCAGCCAGCACAAATGTGTTCAAGTGAGAAACTGGGAAAATGGATCAATTTTCTCTTCAGCAATTGTTCTTCCTGAAATTGAACAATTTCTCACACTGTTCTACATTACCCACTAATTATTCCCTGGTGCTGAGGCCAGTGGAGGCTCCTTGACTGAAAAGTCCCAAAAAGAATAAGCCCCTCCCTCTCGACACCTCGTTTCCACTGTCTTTAGGTCAGGCTTTATTTGTCCTTGGAATCAGGGGAGAACTGGAGTGCCCACAGAACGGATAAGCCTGAAACATGTGTTTTCATGAGATGACAAGGGGAATGATTGCACTTGCAGAATTTCACAGCATATCCAAGAGAATATTGAGGATATGAAGAATTTTACAAGAAATATGAACATTGTCAAAAGGAGCATATTTCTGTGAAATTCTCTAAAACTCATCCACAGTTATCTCACAAGGAAATTGGTCATAACCTAATGGAACAGATTTTAATTTCTTACTCTGTCTATGCAGCTTTCATTTGTAGTTTAACAGTTTTAGTGAAGAGTTCGTATTGCACTCTTTTACTGTGCAGATTCATGTTTCCTAGATGATTTTAAGCACTTTCTCTCCACAGACCAGCCATTGCCTACATTTCCAATGGTAGCCTCCATTCTATCCCTTCACAGGTCAGTCTATTGGCCATGTTCCCAAAATACTCAGTGCTGCTCTACCTCTACATTTCTTAGTGACTTCCTCCACCAGAAATATCTCATTCCCTTGCCTCCATTCCTCTACATATTGAAACCCTGTTTCTTTCAAGGCCCATCACAAATTATTCTTTCTCCATGAACCTTCCATAATACTCCCATCCAACCCCCTCCTCGGAATTCCCAAAGTAATCTATCTATATTGCCCTAGGACCAAAGAATATTTTAGTCTTAGCGAGAAAAGGGCAACATGATGGTAGAATTCAAGAGGAAAAAAATCAAAGGTTCAAAGACAAACAAACTGCTGCAGCAGGTTGAGAAGGATAGAATTGGGGTTAATAAAATATACTTATTCAGCAAATGTCTACTGAGTACCCACTATGTGTCTGGCACCCTGAGAGACCCAGTAGTTACATTACAGAAATAAAGGAGAGAGATGATACTTAAGAGAGGCAGACATTTACCAACCCACCACACAAATATATTGATAGATCACACAAGGATTTTTTGCTTGAGCAACTGGATGGATGGTGGTGCCATTCACTGAGATGAGGAAAACTGGGAGAGATACAGGTTGGGGTGGAGCACTGGGGACTCATGGGTTCATTGTAGGTCCCTATAAATTTGGAGTGACCTGTGCGACATCCAAGTGGAGATGTCAAGTCAGGGACTCAGAAGAGAGGCCAGGACTAGAAATGAGAGGAAGTGTTGAAAGTCAACAACCAGGAAGTCAAGAGACAGCTGAAAGCAAGTGAAAAGTGGCCAGCCTGCAACCATTTCTGTAAATGTTGAGCGTCTCAAAAGGTACTCCTTTTCTATATTGGTAACAGGCTTTGAAGGGTGAAGAAAAGAATCTTAAAGGCGTCAAGTCACACTTATGGTACTTATCACATTCACCTTTTCTTATAATTATATATGGTCTTGTCTCACAACTCTTATTAGACCTTGGTGGGGGTGGGGAGAGGAGGCCAAATAAGTAGCACTCCTTCAAATTCTGAGTCAATCGCCTGCTAGACAATGAATTCAGACTGATGAAAATCAAAATATCACATTTTTTACTGCTGAAGTCTGGAGTCGAGGACATAGCTTGGGTGAATTTCCTAATATCTGAACCCCAGAACCTGATAGAGTTAACCCCATCACAAGTGGCACCGGAAGTCAGCAGTCCTCCGGTGAGGACCTGCACCTATGTGACTTCAGGCATGCAGGAGCAGACCAGAATATGTCTCAAATAAAGATACAAGCTACAGGGCTCTCAAACAAACCTGGAGGGCTCAGCTGAGCTACACTTGCCCAGCACCTTCTCTCAAGCACACCAATCAGAGCAGTCACGTCTTCTCCTCAGGAGAGGAGGAGATGAGGGGGCAGAGAGAGGCCAGAATGTTCTCCTAATGGGATGTCACTCCATATGGAAGGAAACATCAGGACTGGGGAAGAAGTGAACCTCCTTAACAGATTTGAAGCTCCTGGGGGAAGGCAGAGCTGGAGCTTTGTACCTCTGTGTATCCCCCAAAGCACCCTACATAGTGCTGTGCTACAACAGATGCCAAATAAATACTGCATAAAGGAATGGCGCCAGGAGCACTCTGTGTGTGTGGTATGGGTTTCCTTCATTCAAAACTCAGTTTAAAATTCCCCTTCTCAGGGAAGCCATTTCTTTTTTCTTTTTTTAAATTGAAGTATAGTTCATTTACAATGTTATGTTAGTTTCAAGTGTACAGCAAAGTGATTCAGTTATACATACATATATATACATATATATAGTCTTTTTCATATTCCTTTCCATCATAGGTTATTACAAGATATTGAGTATAGTTCCCTGTGTTATACAGTAGGTCCTTGTTGTTTAACTGTTTTATATATAGTAGTGTGTATATGTTAATCCCAAACTCCTAATTTATCTCTCCTCCCTGGCCCCCACTATCCCCTTTGGTAACCTTAAGTTTGTTTTCTATGAAGCCTTTTCTTTTTAACCCTCCTTCACTGTGATCACCTCTTCATCCTGGGCTTCCACAGCCCATTCCTGTTCTAGTTGGGTCATATGAATTTGCATTCATTTGTATGATAATTTGCAAATGTAACTATGAGTCATTTGCTATAAAAAAAATCTTCCTTTCTTCAGCTGGATAGCAAGTCCCTTGTAATCATGTGTTCTATCCTTCCTTATCAGTTGTGCCTAGAAGGGGACTGGCATTGCTAATTGTTGAGGCTGTCAATCTCCCACGAGAATCAAAGTGCAGTAACCACTGAGACACAAGAATCTCCACTGCAGCTCTGACTTCTTTACTGGATGAATTTCTCACTGCCTTTCTGTCCTATGCTCTCAGAACAAGATCCCTTGCCTACTGCCTTTTTCTATCTATCACAAAGGAGTGCATAAAGAATGATGGGCTCCAAACAAATGGAGTTTCTTCCCGCCCTTTTGCACTAAAGGAACACTCAACAGTGACAGGTTTTTGAAGGAGGTGACAAAGAGAAGCCCTAAAATGAAAGCTGATGACATGGAGATTTCTCTGCATGAGGTCAGTCTCACCCTAGTTCCTCCGTGAGCTGAGTTATGGAGCCATCATGGGTCACACAAATTGATAATGCATTTGATAGGGCATTCAAAATAGCAGATAGGAAAAATTCTAGAAATAAGCTTTCACCCTAATGGAATTCGTAGAAGAAGGAACTAACCCAGCAGATGTTAACTGAAATGCCAGTTCTAAAACTGAGGGTCTTTCAGTTACTAGTCCCATCTTGACCTAATTCACTGAAGAATGATTTGACATATACAGGGGGTAAACTACAAATTAAATCCACAAGGGAGGCAGAGGTTCAAGATGAGTTTGAAATGAAAATATTTAGTGGGATCAAAGTTCATGTCTTAGCATGTCTATGCATCATCCTGCCAGCATGTGATATGTATGTGTGCTAAGTAGGAGAAGGGGGCGTGATCAGGAGTACACTCTGGATATGATTGGGGTTAATTGTCCTCATCTAGAAATATATAAAACATCAGACCTGATAAGCCCTAATTCAAAGCCCTCATTCTATAGATGAGGAAATTGAATGAAGAGAGGGAGTAAATTAGGTCTCAAATCGGGCCTCTGATTCCTAGTATGTATCTTTCTGCTCACCATAGGATAGGGATTACTATAGGGTAGGCTATTTAATGGCAGTTCTCAACTGATTTGCCCTTTTAATTGTATAAACTATAGTAATAATATCTTTTTGGCCATTTTACCTCCATGTAACTCCAGAACCACTATTCATATTATTATGTGCCATGACTCTGCAAATTAAACACCCAGTTTCATTTTGCATATGGCACCACTGAGGGGCGATGACTAAAGGGACTTTTCCAAATTCACAGAGGTCATTATAAACGCCAGTATTCCATCTTTACTCCCTGGGCTATTTAGAAGATTGGACTTTAGGATAAAAATTAATTCATCTCTACTGTTCCCTGAATATGCCATGTGTTTTCTTCAGAGTATACCTTGACTCATGCTATTCCTTTGCCTGGAACATCTTCTTACCAGCCTAGCCATCCTCATCACAGTCTGTCAAAATTCTATCTTTCATGGCACATATAAAGTATTACCTCCTTTATGAAGCTTTCTCTAAACCCAAGCTCTCAAGCAAAATGTCTTCTTTTCTTTGAAGCTACAGAGTCCTCTGTTTATACAGCCCCAAAATACATGTCACATTCTTCCTTTATGATGGTCATTTTTTAATGGCAAACACTGTTGCCTTCTCAACAAATATTTCCTCTACTTTCTTGCCAAAAGAAACCCGGGTTGGTGGAGCAATGTGCCTAGCCCCAGGGAATGAATTCTAATTTACCTAAGCCAAATATGATTATTCCACTTTCCTTTGCCATATAATCTCTAGCTTTGCTTCTCTCACAGCTAGGATTGCCCATATGAAAAAAAATCTGACCAATGAGACTGTCAAGAACAGGGAAGGATCTGAGATTTTACCCTATTTACAAGCTAACAAGTTAAGCTGCCAGTGTTATGGATGCTGGCAGAAGACACACAATTCCTGAGCCAGAGACAAAGACTGTATCACTCACAACAGCATTAGTGATCAGACTCCCCATTTTACACAGGATGATAAAAAGAGAGCTGCACTATGACTGCAGACTCAGTGTGTTAGGTTACAGGAGAAGAACCCTGAATTCAGGAAGCACAAATCATTTATAATGGTCAGTACGCAGGCCTGCCCTTTGCCCTGAAAGAAGACATTATCTCTATCTTCCAAGCTATTTACTACACAAACATCCTTGAAAAAAATAATCCAGAACAAAGGTAGTCATTGTCTCTGCTCACAAGGCATGCTGAAATGCAAATGACTGCTGGAGAATTATCTTCCAGCAGAGAGGTACGTAGAAATTTGATGTAGAGGTTTTGTGAAAGATTTTTCTCCATAATAAAAAGAAAACTCTGCAAAAAATTAGAGCCCCTTCCATTTTTCCCTGCCTAGAACACCTGCATGTGAGGACATGATCTTTAATACTTCTGTAGCCATCTTGAAACTCTGAGAAGAGGCCAGAAGAATTCCAGGGATGGCTACCTAGTGCCCATGGATCATCTTGTTCAGAAACACCCCTGAAATCACCTACTTCCATGCTTGATGGTAAGTAACCATATAGTGGCTTTACGGCTTAAACCAGTGTCAGTAGAGCTTTCTGTATCTTCAGGCAAAAGTGTCCAACCTGAAACATTTTTCATAGTTCTTATTATTCACTCACTTTCTGAAACTAAGAACTGTGTCATATATAATAATTAAGACAGATATGGGTTTGAATTCTTAGCCTTCTGTTGACTAGCTGTATGTTTTAGATTGTTACCTAAGCTCTCTAAGCCTTAGTTTTCATGTCTGTAAAATGAGTATAATAATAACATAAACTACCTTAGAGAGTTTTTGTGAAGATTAAATGAAATTATAAATGTCAAGAGCTCAGCCTAATGTCCAGCATATAATAAGCATCCAATAAAGGACAGCTATCAGTATTTTTTTTCTCCCATATAAGGCCTAAGACAAAGCCACTTACAGAGTCAGAAGAATGTGTAAAATGAACTGTGCAGGGTCACATAGCCTGAGACTTAAATATAACTACTCCTCAACTTTCTGAGCTAAACAGAAATAGGAAGAACACAGCTAAATAGTACCCTTGGATAATCTCTCAAATTCATTTTCATCAGTATTTTCAATTCCCACCCCAACCCCCACTGAATGTTTTTTGAACAAAAATTTCCCAATATAACAGTAGAGCATATATGTATAGCTGATTCACTTTGTTATAACGCAGAAACTAACACACCATTGTAAAGCAATTATACTCCAATAAAGATGTTAAAAAAAAACAGTAGAGCATGCTCAGTGTGCAAAATTTGAAAAAATGCAAAAAATAAAATAAAATAAAATCAGGAAAAAAATCAATTATAGCACCACCACCCAAACTCAACCATTCTTACCGTTCAGTTGCATTTCCTTCCATCTTTATTACTGTGCATTTACATGCATATTTGAAAATATAGTTGTGTTCACTCTCTAAATAAAGGCTTGTGTTTTTTCTCCAGTTAACATTACAACATAAGTATTTCCCCATGTTATTAAAAGCTCCTTGTAAGCACATTTTTAAATGACTGCCTAATAGCACATCATGTGGATATGCCATAATGTACTTAAATATATTCCCACATTCTCATACATTTTGGTTGTATCCTATATTTGGCCGAAAAGAAATAAGCCACAATGAGCATATCTGTGCTTAAAACTTCACCTACTTAACATCATTTACTTAGGTTATAGAGATTCCCAGAAGTTAAATTATTGCATCAAAAATATAAACTCTGTCAAATTGTTTTCCAAAAGAGTTGTATCAATTTCTACTCCCACTAGTACCATTTGAGTGTGCCTATTTCATTATACCTTCCTTGGCTCTAGTATTTTCATTTCCCCTCCTTTCCTATTTTGATGGGGGGAAAGTCTTAGTGTTCTAATTTGCATTTCTTTGATTATCAATGAAGCCAAACATTTTTTTTCCATATGTTCTCACTAAACCTTTTGATCAATGATGCTGACATATTACAGATCTTACTGATTCACACTTCCCTTATTCCTACCCTGGAAGCAATCCCCAGAAGACAGGAAGAGGCAAAAAACAATAAACTAGAAAATCCTCAAAAGTCCAAGATGGCTCCTAAATAATCTGATTTGATTGTAGAAATAGTTGACTAGAAGTTCTCCTTCCCATGGTATTTCCTGCCTCTGGGTCTGTACCCCACAACATTCCAGTCACTGACTGAGCTACATCTGAGGTGGGCAAGAAGCGAGGTACTTTCCCACTGCCTCTGGGTTTCATAAACTTAAGCTGTAAGAGGCTTATTAAAGAACAAGCAAGAGATGCCTGCTTTGGAAACCTCAACTTAGAAGATCTTGCTTAATAGACCGTTAAATCAGTCATCATGCCTGCTTTTAACTTTCCTTACTACTAAGGGGCCTCTCAATTTACAAGGAGTGTAGTACATGCTATAACTCTTTGTGCATCAAGATCTGACATATTTCTCACACTTGCCTCTCACCCCACCTCCCTCACACCCACGCAGTTGTCAGTGGCATGTCCCAAAGTGTGATTTAGGCTGACCTCACTGGCTCACTACTCTATGTCAGAAGAGTTTGCCAGGAGGGAAAGATGTGCAGCTACGCCATGAGTGCTTCTCTCAGGTGACCACCTGTATTTTGAGGACCAGGAAAGTGTCCTGGAAACCCCCTCCACTAGTTCTGCCTGCATACTGTGAGAAATACTTTGCAGTTCCCTACAAAATTTTAGTTGCCTACTTGCCAGTATTGTCACAGTGGTTACCCATCCGGGCCCAGCTACAGACTTTCCTGCCTGAAGGAGATGACTTTGCCTCAAGTCTCTGCACTTGAGGGTATTTTGACTTCTGAGAACCAGTCCGAGAAAAAATTTAAAGCTGTTAGGTATGTGATGTAGAAGTTCACTTCTGCTTGATCAGAATTCTTTTCTCAGCTTCCAAAGTTTAACTGGATCCAAGAACTAGCTCGCATCATTTTCCAAGGCAAGGCCACTGTTGTGTTATCCAGGCAACACAATAGATCAACATGACAGGAGGAGTCACTGAAGGTGTTTTAAGATTCAAACCCATTTACATTTACCCAGCTTGACATAAAGTCAGCACAAGCTTGCATCTCTTTTAAAACATAATGGACATTCTGTGATGCAGCTCAGTGAAATCAGGAGTGTGAGGCTTGTAATGGAGGCATCAACCTACAACCATTTTCAGGAATAAATCCCAATAATAGATGTTTGCTCTGGGGCTGAATGTACCATTATCATACTATCTTGGTCTGACTATCATGTCCCAGCCCACTTCTCTCAGCAGCCCTCTGATCCACTGCTAACATGTCAGACAAGTCAAAGCCAAGAAATTATGGACTCACCCTCCAGGGAGCATGTTGCAGTTTGACTCAAGGAGATGTGAGTTACATTCAGAAATCTCTTTGTCATCCTCTGTTGATAATCTAGCTGCCTTTTTTCTTTATTTTTTTTTAAAGACGACTTTCTGTCCTGGTGAGAGTGGAGTGACTGACTTGGGTGTCAGTACCACGTCACAGTAATGATTCTGTATTGGCTTAAGCCACACATTCAGCACCAGAGCTCAGTGCCTGGCATTTGCTTAGCATGCAATAAATGTTGAATTGAATCTAATTGAACTGAACCACATATAATCAAATTGAATTAAACAGAATTCAATTGGTTGGGTGTATTAAATGGGGTCTCTCCTTTCACATATATGGCAGCCTTCCAAGTGCTCTATTTCAAACTTCCTCAAACAAACTGAGAATAACCAAATCATCACTAGAACATACAGCACAGAAAGAACAAAGACAGAGCTAGGTTTTTGGTTTTGTTTTGCCTTTGTTTTTTGTGGGGTTTTTTTTAGTAATATCATAACTTTATTTATTTACTTATTTACTTATTTATTTATTTATTTTCTTCCAGTTTTATTGAGATATATTTGACATACAGCACTGTATAGGTTTAAGGTATACAGCATAATGATTTGATTCATATGCATCATAAAAATGATTAGCACAAGTTTAGTTAAAATCCATCATCTCTTATACATACAAAATTAAAGAAACAGAAAAAAATATTTTTTCTTGTGATGAGAACTCTTAGGATTTACTCTCAACAACTTCCATATATAACATACAACAATGTTCATTATATTTATCATGCTGTACATTACATCCCTAGTATTTATTTATCTTATAACTGGATGTTTCTACCTTTTGACTTGTTTTTGTTTTGTTTTTATAATGATAATCATCTAACTAAAGGAGGGGGATAATTGTGCAGTTGGCTCAGAAAGCTGAGAGTCTAAGGAGAAGTCAGCTTTAGAAAACACTATAATCAGAACAAAGTTTGTCCTCAGAAACCTTGACCTTTCCATTCTGGACCTTTTTCTGGGTCTCTCAAGCTTCTAGTGCCCAGCATGTTCATAAGCTTTCCCCCATAAAAATCCATTCTTGAGAAATGGTGAAATGTACAGACTCATACTAAGATGTAAAGTATCAAAAAGTGTTGAAAGCATCAGCCCTCCTGAAGATGCCTGCATGTTATAGGGACTTAAAAGCTTATGCTAAAGGGATGAAGTGGTGTATCAGTAGTCATCTACTGAGGAGAAACATTAGAGGTTGGGGACACCTAGGTGCACTCAAATCATACCACATCACCAGGAAGTAAGTTTTCCTTGAACTGTCACTTGACCCAATTAGAAAGTTAGAGGGTTTTTTGTTTTGTTTTGTTTTGCTCTGATTTGTTTTTTAATTAGGCCAATGGTTTAACCCCCGTGGTCTTCAGCTTCCCCATAATAGAAAAAACAAAAAAGCACAGAGGCAGTAATCAGACAACTCTTCTTGGTGATGCCTGTGGGCTGAGATGTTTGGGAGTACGTTTCTAAAGAGTTAGTAGTAAAGCAAACCAAATATATACTTCAATTGCCTCATTCTCTTCCCCAGGGAAAATCTAAGTTGTGCACCTGGCAATCCCCCAGTGTAAACTGGTTCCTCTGTCCGCTCCCAGAAGGTACTAGCTCCATTCAGACTAGCCAATCTTGGGATAGGAAAAGTCGCTGATGAGTACACTTTTGAATGGAATGAGAATGGCATAAGAAAAAGGATGGACAAAATAAAGAGAGGATTTTTTTTCTTAAAAAACAGTGAGGGAGAAATCACTCTTCCTGCTGTTAAGGCCTACTACATAGCTACAACAATCAAGACAGCTACATATGTGATGAAATTACATAAAACTATACACACACACACACACACACACACACACACACACACACACTAGAACACACACAAATGAGTACAACTATAACTGGTGAAATCTGAAAGAGTTCTGTGGATTGTACCAATGTCAATTTCATGGTTTTGCAAGATGATAACATTGGGGAAGGAGGGGTGAATACTGCATTGGACCTCCCTGTATATTTTTTGCAGCTTATTGAGAATCTATACATATTTCAAAATTTTTAATGTAAGGTGAAACCCAATTTCGATACGGGGTGCTGATGCCTTCCACTGTAGTATCCTGCCTTCTAAGCTCCAAGAAGTGTAAGGCTGGCTACAGCAAGCATTAAGAAGACAAGTCCCTTTGCAGAGACCTGACCCTGGCCTCTCCCTAGGGGCTAGATGCTAACAGCAGGAGCTAGTCCTGGCCTTGGACTTTTTCTTGCCTCTGCTAATGTTTTAGATCAGGGCCAAAAGCAATTGAATATAGGGGATTGAGCCTGATTTCCTTGGAGTCCTTGAAACAAGGAACCTGTCAGTGAGAGGAAAAATAGTAGACCTCCCAGAATACTGTGAGTGCTAAGAGCAGAATGAAAATGGATCTTGGGGGCAGGCAACAGGATGCCTCCCTGAAGAGAAACATAGCATTTGGCCATTGCCCTTTTCAAAGACCAAATTAAGAAAGGGGACAGAAGGAGCCTATCTTACTAAGTTGCTTTTAGGCTGCAAAATTTTATGCCTGGTTGTTCTACTTGCTAGTTTTCTCTCCTGTGATGTGAAGAAGGAATGAGTTTTTGCTTCACTGAAGATTCTACTTCTAAGTTGTGTCCTTAAGGTATTACATGTTAACAAAATGTTGACAGATCAGACAGCATTTTTAAATGCTTCTTTTTTTAACTAAGATTTTTTTTCTTAAGCAGAAGTACTGCTAGCAGCACCTTCAGTGTTCATTTCATCAAATGACTCTCTAAACATATCGTATATTTATTGCATCTTTGGGAGTAATAATTTTCTTTCCAGCTTTCAAATTACTACATATTTGTTACTGCACCGCTGAGGGAGGAGATCATTTGTTATTAGTTCCTTGTCTGATGTGAAACATTTAATTTGAACTGAAACTACCACACAAGAAAATAAACAGTGCATTTCCTATGCAAAGTGTCTGCTTCCCTCACTAGGAAGCAGTGGGAATCATTTTGACCGTATGGTGGGTATTTATTGTCTGATGGCTCATAAGCAGCTCTGCTGTCTGCCTCCCTTTTTCCCTCAGACCTGGGCACTGGCTCTTTTTCAAGAGCAAGTGAGGTCAGCTTGATCTTAGACAGAGATTCTAAACCCTGGAAGCTCATCAGAATCCTCAGGGGAGATTTTTTAAAATACCGATGACCAGGCCACATCACTCTCAGGTGTGTTGCAAGGGTGGGACAGGTTGTGAAGTGGTTACTCTCTTGGGCTCTAAAGCCAGATTGCTTGAGTATGACACCTTTGCCACTTAAGACTGTGAGTTGGTAGGCAAGTTATTTAGTCTCTCTGGGCCTCAGTTGCCTCAAATGAAAATGGAGGTAATAATATTACCTACATCACAGAGTTACAGTGAGAGAATTCATGTAAAGTGATTAAAACAAAGCCTGGTTCACAGGAAGTACCTGATAATGTTGGCTATGTCCTTTACTGATGAGCACCATGATTCTTTTTTTTTTTATTGAAGTATAGTTGATTTACAATGTTGTGTTTAATTTCTACTGTATAGCAAAGGGACTCAGTTATACATATATATATATATTCTTTTTCATATTCTTTTCCATTATGGTTCCTCACAGGATATTGAATATAGTTTCCTGTGCTATACAGTAGGACCTTGTTGTTTATCTATCCTATATATACTAGTTTGCATCTGCTAATCCCAAACCCCCAGTCCTTCCCTCCCCCACCCACCTCCCCCTTGGCAACCACCAGTCTGTTCTCTATGTCTGTGATTCCATTTCTGTTTCATAGATAGGTTCATTTGTGTCATATTTTAGGTTCCACATATAAGTGATATCATATGGTATTTGCCTCTCTGACTTACTTCACTTAGTATGATACTATCTAGGTCCATCCATGTTGCTGCAAATGGCATTATTTCATTCTTTTTTATGGCTGAGTAGTATTCCATTGTGTATATGTACCACATCTTCTTTAACCATTCATCTGTGGATGGACATTTAGGTTGCTTCCATGTCTTGGCTATTGTAAATAGTGCTTCAGTGAACATTGGGATGCATGTATCTTTTCGATTTAGAGTTTTGTCTGGGTATATGCCCAGGAGTAGAATTGCTGGATCATATGGCAACCTTATTTTTAGTTTGTTGAGGAACTTTCATACTGTTTTCCATAGTGGTTGCACCAATTTACATTCCCACCAACAGTGTAAGAGAGTTCCCTTTCCAGCATTTACTATTTGTAGACATTTTAATGATGGCAATTCTAACTGAACACCACCATTCTTAACCTATAATAAGAAAGCTAGGATTTATCCTCCTATAAGTTGTTCTTACCCACTGAGTTTCTCCCCCAGATGCTTCACACAGAAACACGCACGTGCACGTGTTTGCACACACACACACACACACACACACACACACATTCTACACAAGAAAGGGAAAAGCCCAGAGCCAGTTTCAAAGTAGGCCCGGTGCAAGGCAGATTGGATCCTTTGTTTTGCTTAGAATCAGAAATGTCAAAAATGAGTGAAAAGGATCCTTTGAAGAAACCTGATGCTTTCTATTCAAAAAAATTTAATACACACACATGCACAATGCCAAAAAGCTTTGATATTCCAAACTTTATGTCTAAATATCTTTTACCATCTACACATTACTAAAATATCATGTACCAAGTGGGAGAAAAAAGACTCTATCACACAAATGATTAGAGCATTAAGTTATGAGACCATAGACACCTGACAGAATACAGCAAACACCATAGCATCCCTTCTTATACTCAAACTCAGATCTGATAACTCTGGTTATTATGCATCTAGAAACTCACACACATTGCATTTCTGATGTCTTCTAGTCTTAGCCCTATAGGATGAGTCAGAGTCACAGGAGTGCTATTGTCTTGAAACATGTCCTTTGGGCTTCATAATTACATTCAGAGTTATGTGGCTTTTTAGGTTAAAATAATGTTTCTGTAAAGCAGTCTCTTTAGTCTGCCTTGATATTGCAGACTGCCACATGTTAATGAATTGTCAAAAATATAAAATATAAAGAGGATGTGAAGAAGAAGCATATTGGACACGGCTCTGAGGGCTGTCATTTTACGTGTAAGTTAATTATAAACGCATTTTTTCTTCCCATAGCACCTAGCAGTGCTTTCCACAGAGTAGGTGGCCAATCAAGATTTTGTGGCTTTTGAGTAATATAAAATTTTCTGTACCTCCTGGAGGGTTTACATGTATTTAAGGTACAATGTGTAGTATTATTGTCAATCCCCTTGTTTTAATTTTTATTGCTTAAAAAATAAAAGTTAAAAATGTCTTCTTTCCAGAGACACGAAATGGGGAGTGATGAAACATCTTTTACTTACAGTAAGTTTGGATCTCTTCTGGTGATTGTTTATTTTTTTTCACCACTCATATTCATCTTCTTTTATTGATGCTCAGCTACAAATCATAGCACTGTATTTATCATGGCTTATTCATAACTCAGAATGAACCAGCATTTGATAAGCGGGCATGAATCACTAGCCTCTCTTATCTAAGTCTATCCCTCTACATATTTCTAGTGTCCATTAGCCCATCAGCCATAGGTACAAAGCTAAATATATTAAATATATTACCCTTTCCTGTTAGAGATAAGAATGACACTTTGGCACAAAGTTTAAGGACCCCCAAATCACATTTTTACAGTCATTTTCAAAATATGAATATATTGTATTAAATTTAACCCTCAGAATACATGACTTCAAGTGAAGCTGTTAAAGAAACTAGTTGTATTGTTAAAAGGCTCTGCTTTTTCCACTTCTGGGCACAATAGGAAGTTAACATAATGGAAAGTTACTAACACACAATATTCTTTTAGCACAACCCTCATATTATAATAAGGTTTTACTTTTAGATCTTTAAGCAATTTAACACAGTATGGATCTCATTATCTTAAGAGAACTATTGACTAAAAAAGAAGGTGGGGAGAGGAAAGGAAAAAAAGCATATTACAATCAGGAGGCTAATGGCCTTAAGTGAAAGGGAATTTTGCTAATGCTTTTCCTTTAAAGTGAAATTGGACAAAGGCCAGACTGATTGTTGAGGGAACAGTGCTGCCATGGTTAGTAGGAAGTGAGCTAATTGACCTGATAGGTTCTTTCCATATGTGATAGCCATGATTCTATCATTCAATTCTTATGAATGCATCCACAGACAAATGAACTGTGGTCTTTCCATGTGTACGGTACAAGGAAACATGTAACTATCTGAGCCTTGGGTCTCTAAACAAAAGAGTAATGCTGAAATTGTCACATAGGAAGGTCTTTTTACTCAGAAAACAATGTGTACTCATTTGGCATTTGAAGGTTCAAAGCCGCTAGACAAAAACTATCCAGGAAGCAATCTGGTGAGGTGACAAACTTCAGTCTCCAGTGCTCTGTTAATTTCCTGTCCATGCCACTTCCATCTGCTAAAAGCATAGCAGCCCCAGCTATGGCCCCCAAACTCCACACTCCACACTCCACATTAAGAGTTCTGTCTGGAAACAGGTTTCCCTTTTAAAGATGAACCATCAGACTCCATTATAATCTTCTCTCCTGTCATTTACTTTGTTACACTTTTTGTGCCAACAGATTGTGAGGCACCAAACATTTTAAGCAAAGCTCTGTAAAATTGCTAACATCTAGCAATAAATATTAATGCCTAACTCTTACATAACTAGAGGTGGATATAAAGTTGGCTAACATTTGACAATAGTGGCAAATCATTATTTGATATTCACTTTAACAAATGTGATCAAGAGTGAACTCATTACTAGGATAGGCATGAAATACAGTTTTATGAGTGATTCTATTATATTTTCCTTTCTAAAGGGAAAATTATAAAAGATAGCTGAATGAATAGCAAAGATACTTTATTATATTGTAGTTAGTTGGGCTGGAGAGATTGGGGACAGGGAGACTGAGTCTATACTTTCACACTCACAGGCACACACACACACACACACACACACACAGGGCACTGAAAAAATAAGTATTTCTCCTAATCCTTCAATATAGACTTTTCCCTCCTCTTCCAGCCTCTAGAAGAATTTGCTTTTAGTGCCAGGAAACTAAGGTACAGAAAGATTAAGTAACTTGCCAAGCCTGAAAGAGGCAGTAGACTGGATTTAAACTCTAGGCTGCATGAATCTAGAGATGACAGATTTAGCCACTATGCCATGCTGTTTCTTCCGCCAGGACAGAGTACCAGTTTTGAAAGGCTCTACAAAATGCTACTATGAAAGCAGCCTGCAGCACCAGCACAAACTTAGCAGAACTTCTAGAGACATCAGGCCAGCAACATCTAAGAAACTGAGCAGCTAAGTTAGGTGGCTTTCAGAGACCCTCACAGAGAAGCACATAGGTCCTACAATATGAACAAGCTACCAAATACCATAAAATGATATTAGCTGTTTGAAAGTAGCAAAAACAAAGGCTGGGAGTGGGAAGGTTACAACTTTGTTATTCTGTAAAATGGACTGTGTTCGTGTACTTGGGTAATGTATTTTAAATACTTATTTGGAGAGCACTACATTACTGTAGCTAAGGACATGGGATGTGGAACCCTACAGTTGTTTCATCTGTAAGATGGGGTTCGTAATGTAATCTATCCTTTAGGGTTGTTAGAAAGGTGAAATGAAAGAAAATATGTCAAACTCTTAACACAAAGACTGGAACAGAGTAAGCACTCAATAACTGTCAACTCCTGCTGTTTTTGTTGTCTTACAGTTGACAATTTTCCTGCCTGTGCCTCCAGATAGTCCATGAGTCCTTGAATGCAAAGACTCTTATTCCTCTTTGAAAGACAGTAGAATGCAATAATTGAAAGAAGTCTTAGGAACCATACTACCTGGGTGTAAATCTGTCTCTGCACTTCCTGCCAATGAGATCTTGAACAGGTTATTAATCTCTCTGTGTCTTGGCTTCCTTATCTATAAAATGGACTTAAAGATAGAATTAACTTCATAAATGTGTCAGAAGGATAGAGTATAAGTTCCATGAGGACATTAATTTTTGTCTGTTTTGTTCAACCATATAAGCCCAGTGCCCAGAACATACCTGGCACACAATAAGTGCTCGGTACAAATATGCTGAAAGTTTAGACAAAATTCACCTCGAACAGATCCTGTACAGATATATAAAGGTTAGCTATTATTTACATCTCTACCACTGGAGCCTAGTATAGTGCTTTGCACAGGTTAAGCCTTCAAGAATTATTAGCAGAGTGAATGAATGAATGTTGTCCTTCTAGTCTGGGGCAGCCCTCTCTCATGAGAAACTGTGAAGTTATTGAAGTTTGACCTTTCATGCCCCTGGCCTCCTTCACTTACATCATATACATACATGTGTAAATACCTATAGTAATTAAGAAAAATTTCTGTGGAGCAAATGAAATAGAATGTTAGACATGTAAGAGAACTCAGATCTATAATTCAAGCCTTCCATTTTGCTGATTTATTTTATATTCACTCAATATTATTTTATTGAGTGCCTACAATGGTAAGCAAAATACTTAAGATCCCTGCCCTCGTAGAGCTATGGATCTTATAGCCTCATCATTTCCCTTCTCTGCAGTTCATTTTCCTCATCTGTAAAATTAGGGAGTTGAATGATCACTAAGGTACCTTTCAGCTAGGAAATAAAATGTAACATGCTGGTTAAAATCACAGGTTTTCAGATAAGGTTACTAGTATTTGAATCTCACTTCTGGTACTTGATAGCTGTTTGAACCTGAATCAAGTAAATGCTCTCCAAGCCTCGGTTTCCTCATCTGCAAAATGGGAATGATGATAATAGGAACTATCTTGCTATCGTGTAAGGTGGACTAAATGAGAATATATATATTTCATTTTGATGGTGCCTGGCACATACTAAATACTCAACAAGTGGTGGTTAATATTATTCTATAATGTGCAATCTCTGAGGCCCCATGTGAGAAGCTGCTCCCTGTAAGGCCAGCTGTGTCTATAGAGGTCAGATAGGGCCAATTTGCATATAAGGACTCTTTTTCTGAGATGTCTTTGGATTTCACCTCCTTTTGATTATCAGATAAAACAATGAAAGCCCTCAGCCCCTGCAATGCTTTCTTACCTGTGTCACATTACCAGGCAGCATCTGTATAGTGGGTCAGATTGTGATAAATTATAAGAAAAATCAGGCAGGGAAAGGGGATAGTAAATGTCTAGGATGTTACTGAAATTTTAGTTAGGGCAGCCAGGGAAGGCCTCGCTGGGAAGTGCCACCACAACTAAGTGGCAACCCAAGAATGTGTGTCTATTTCCTTGAGGTTTCCAAATGCGGGATTCTCATTCTTAAAGTGTCCCAGAAAGGAAGGTTTTCTGGTGCTCACTGCCTTCTGACTGAGGCTGCTTTTCTAATCACATTACTCTTTGGTTTATCAAAGCCAGATGCAGCTCCCTGACAAAGTGTTGGGAGAGACTTAAAACATCTTCAGCTGCCTTTGGAAACCTCAGAAGGGATTGATCCAGGCCAAATATTTGACCTGTCATCTGAAAATAGTAAGTGAAAAACTACCATATGCTCAGATCAAGCAGCACCCAGGTGCCGTTTCTGGAGCTCAGCCCAGTCCTCAACATCACTCCCCACAGGGCCAGCCTGTGGCCAATGAGCATGACCCTCCCGTATAGAACCTCACTAGTGAGTACTTTGTGTCAAACTGGCTATATTTTTTCTATTTAAAATAACTTTTTTAAACCATCTTTATTGGAGTATAATTGCTTTACAACAAAGTGAAACAGCTATACATATACATATATCCCCATATCTCTTCCCTCTTGCGTCTCCCTCCTTCCCACCCTCCCTACCCCACCCCTCTAGGTGGTCACCAGGCACCGAGCTGATCTCCCTGTGCTATGCGGCTGCTTCCCACTAGCTACTTTACATTTGGTAGTGTATATATAAGTCCATGCCACTCTCTCACTTCATCCCAGCTTACCCTTCACCCTCCCATGTCCTCAAGTCTATTCTCTACGTCTGTGTCTTTATTCCTGTCCTGCCCCTAGGTTCTTCAGAAACATTTTTTTTTTTAGATTCCATATACATGTGTCAGCATACGGTGTTTGTTTTTCTCTTTCTGACGTATTTCACTCTGTATGACAGACTGTAGGTCCATCCACCTCAATACAAATAACTCAACCTCATTTCTTTTTATGGCTGAGTAATATTCCATTGTATATATGTACCACATCTTCTTTATCCATTCATCTGTTAGTGGACACTTAGGTTGCTTCCATGTCCTGGCTATTGTAAATAGAGCTGCAATGAACATTGGGGTACACGACTCTTTATGAATTATGGTTTTCTCAGGGGATATGCACAGTAGTGGGAATGCTGGGTTGTATGGTAGTTCTATTTTTAGTTTTTAAAAGAACCTCCATACTGTTCTGAATAGTGGCTGGATCAATTTACATTCCCACTAACAGTGCAGGAGGGTTCCCTTTTCTCCACACCCTCTCCAGACTTTATCGTTTGCAGTTTCTTTGAGGATGGCCATTCTGACTGGTGTGTGGTGATACCTCATCGTAGATTTCATTTGCATTACTCTAATGATTAGTGATCTGGAGCATCCTTCCATGTGTTTGTTGGCAATTTGTATATCTTCTTTGGAGAAATGTCGATTCAGGTCTTCTGCCCATTTGTGGATTGGGTTCTCTAATTTTTGATATTGAGCTGCATGAGCTGCTTGTAAATTTTGGAGATTAATCCTTTGTCAGTTGCTTCATTTGCAAATATATTCTCCCATTATGACAGTGGCCTTTTCATCTTGTTTATGGTATCCTTTGCTGTGCAAAAGTTTTTAAGTTTCATTAGGTCCCATTTGTTTATTTTTGTTTTCATTTCCCTTTCTCTAGGAGGTGTGTCAAGAAGGATCTTGCTGTGATTTATATCATAGAGTGTTCTGCCTATGTTTGCCTCTAAGAGTTTTATAGTGTCTGGCATTATATTTAGGTCTTTAATCCATTTGGAGTTTATTTTTGTGTATGGTGTTACGAAGTGTTCTAATTTCATTCTTGTACATGTAGCTCTCCAGTTTTTCCATCACCACTTATTGAAGAGGCTATTCTCCATTGTGTATTCTTGCCTCCTTTATCAAAAATAAGGTGACCAGATGTGCATGGGTTTATCCCTGGCCTTTCTATCCTGTTCCATTGATCTATATTTCTGTGTTTGTACCAGTACCATACTGTCTTGATTACTTTAGCTCTGTACTATAGTCTGAAGCCTGGGAGCCTCATTCCTCCAGCTCCGTTTTTCTTGCTCAAGATTGGTCTGGCTATTCGGGGTCTTATGTGTTTCCATACAAATTGTGAAATTTTTCGTTCTACTTCTGTGAAAAATGCCATTGGTAGTTTGATAGGGATTGCATTGAATCTGTAGATTGATTGGGTAGTATAGTCATTTTCACGATGTTGATTCTTCCAATCCAAAAACATGGCATATCTCTCCATCTGTTTGTATCCTCTTTAATTTCTTTCATTACTGTCTTATAGTTTTCTGCATACAGGTCTTTTGTTTCCTTAGGTAGGTTTATTCCTAGGTATTTTATGCTTTTTGTAGCAGTGGTAAATGGGAGTGTTTCCTTAATTGCTCTTTCAGATTTTTCATCACTAGTGTATAAGAATGCAAGAGAGTTCTCTGCATTAACTTTGTATCCTGCTACTTTACCAAATTCATTGATTAGCTCTAGTAGTTTTCTGGAAGCATCTTTAGGATTCTCTATGTATAGTATCATGTCATCTGCAAACAGGGACATCTTTACTTCTTTTCCGATTTGAATTCATTTTCTTTCTTTTTGTTCTCTGATTGCTGTGGCTAAAACTTCCAAAACTATGTTGAAAAATAGTGGTGAGAGTGGACAACCTTGTCTTGTTCCTGACCTTAGAGGAAATGGTTTCAGTTTTTCACCATTGAGAACGATGTTGGCTGTGGGTTTTTCATATATGGCCTTTATTATGTTGAGGTAAGTTCCCTCTATGCCTACTTTCTGGAGGTTTTTATTATAAATGGTGCTGAATTTTGTCGAAAGATTTTTCTGCATCTACTGAGATGATTATATGGCTTTTCTCCTTCAATTTGTTAATACGGTTTATCACATTGATTGGCTTGCATATATTAAAGAATCCTTGCATTCCTGGGATAAACTCCACATGATCAGCGTGTATGACCCTTTTAATGTGTTGTTGGATTCTGTTTGCTAGTATTTTGTTGAGGACTTTTGCATCTATGTTCATCAGTGATATTGGTCTGTAGTTTTCTTTCTTTGTGACATCTTTGTCTGGTTTTTGTATCAGGGTGATGGTGGCCTCGTAGAAAGAGTTTGGGAGTGTTCCTCCCTCTGTTATATTTTGGAAGAGTTTGAGAAGGATGGGTGTTAGCTCTTCTCTAAATATTTGATGGAATTCGCCTGTGAAGCCATCTGGTCCCGGGCTGTTGTTTGTAGGAAGATTTTTAATCACATTCTCAATTTCAGTGCTTGTGATTGGTTGGTTTATATTTTCTATTTCTTCCTGGTTCAGTCACAGAAGGTTGTGCTTTTCTCAGAATGTGTCCATTTCTTCCAGGTTGTCCATTTTATTGGCATAGAGTTGCTTGTAGTAATCTCTCATGATCCTTTGTATTTCTGCAGTGTCAGTTTTTACTTCTCCTTTTTCGTTTCTAATTCTATTGATTTGAGTCTTCTCCCTTTTTTTCTTGATGAGTCTAGCTAATGGCTTATCAATTTTTTTTATCTTCTCAAAGAACCAGCTTTTAGCTTTACTGAACTTTGCTATCATTTTCTTCATTTCTTTTTCATTTATTTCTGATCTGATGTTTATGATTTCTTTCCTTCTGTTAACTTTGGGGTTTTTTGTTCTCCTTTCCCCAATTGCTCTAGGTGTAAGGTTAGGTTGTTTACTTGAGATGTTTCTTCTTTCTTGAGGCAGGATTGTATTGCTATAAACTTCCCTCTTAGAACTGCTTTTGCTGCATCCCATAGGTTTTGGGTCATCGTGTTTTCATTATCATTTGTTTCTAGGTATTTTTGATTTCCTTTTTGATTTCTTCAGTGATCCCTTGGTTATTTACCAGTGTATTGTTTTGCCTTCATATGTTTGTATTTTTTCAGATTTTTTCCTGTAATTGATATCTAGTCTCATAGTGTTGTGGTCAGAAAAGATACTTGATATGATTTCAATTTTCTTAAATTTACCAAGGTTTGATTTGTGACCCAAGATATGATCTATCCTGAAGAGTGTTCCATGAGCACTTGAGAAGAAAGTGTATTTTGTTGTTTTTGGATGGAATGTCCTATAAATATCAATTAAGTCCATCTCGTTTAATGTATCATTTAAAGTCTGTGTTTCCTTATTTATTTTGATTTTTGATGATCTGTCCGTTGGTGAAAGTGGGGTGTTAAAGTCCCCTACAATGCTTGTGTTACTGTCAATTTACCATTTTATGGCTGTTAGCATTTTCCTTATGTCTTGAGGTGCTCCTAAGTTGGGTGCATAAATATTTACAATTGTTATATCTTCTTCTTGGATCGATCCCTTGATCATTATGTATTGTCCTTCTTTGTCACTTGTAATAGTCTTTATTTAAAAGTTTATTTTTTCTGATATGAGAATTGCTACTCCAGCTTTCTTTTCATTTCTATTTGCATGGAATGTCTTTTTCCATCCCCTCACTTTTGGTCTGTATGCGTTCCTAGGTCTGAAGTGGATCTTTTGTAGAGAGCATATATACGGGTCTTGTTTATGTACCCAGTTAGCCAGTCTATGTCTTTTGGTAGGAGCATTTAATGCATTTATATTTAAGGTAGTTATATGTATGTTCCTATTACCATTTTCTTTAATTGTTTTGGGTTTGTTATTGTAGGTCTTTTCCTTCTCTTGTGTTTCCTGCCTAGAGTAGTTCCTGTAGCATTTGTTGTAAAGTTCGTTTGATAGTGATGATTTATCTTAGCTTTTGCTTGTCTGTAATGGTTTCAATTTCTCCATCGAATCTGAATGAGATCCTCGCTGGGCAGAGTAATCTTGGTTGTAGGTTTTTCCCTTTCATCACTTTAAATATGTCCTGCCACTCCCTTCTGGCTTGCTGAGTTTCTGCTGAAAAATCAGCTGTTATCCTTATGAGGATTCCCTTGTATGTTATTTGTTGTTTTTCCCTTGCTGCTTTATTTTTCTTTGTATTTAATTTTTTATAGTTTGGTTAATACGTGTCTTGCTGTTTTTCTCCTTGGATTTATCCTCTGCGGGACTCTCTGTGCTTCCTGGACTTGACTGACTATTTCCTTTCCCATATTAGGGAAGTTTTCAACTATAATCTCTTCAAATACTTTCTCAGTCCCTTTGTTTTTCTCTTCTTCTTCTGAGACCCCCATAATTCCAATGTTGGTGTGCTTAATGTTGTCCCAGCGGTCTCGGAGACTGTCCTCAATTCTTTTCATTCTTTTTTCTTTATTCTTCTCTGCGGTAGTTAATTCCACTATATTATCTTCCAGGTCACTTATCTGTTCTTCTGCCTCAGTTATTCTGCTATTGATTCCTTCTAGAGAATTTTTAATTTCATTTATCATTTTGTTCATCATTGTTTTTTGCTCTTTAGTTCTTCTGTGTCCTTGATAAATGTTTCTTGTATTTTCTCCATTCTATTTCCAAGATTTTGGATCATCTTTACTATCATTACTCTGAATTCTTTTTCAGGTAGACTGCCTATTTCCTCTTCATTTGTTTGGTCTGGTGGATTTTTACCTTACTCCTTCATCTGCTGTGTATTTGTCTTTCTTCTCATTTTTCTTAACTGTTTTTGGGGGTCTCCTTTTCCCAGGCTTCAGGTTCATAGTTCCCGTTGCTTTTGATGTCTGCCCTCAGCAGATAAGCTTGGTTCAGTGGGTTGTGTAGGCTTCCTGTTGGAGGGGACTGGTGCCTGTGTTCTGGTGGATGAGGCTGGATCTTGTCTTTCTGGTGGGCAGGACCCCATCCACTGGTGTGTTTATGGTGTATGTTACCTTATTATGATTTTAGGCAGCTTCTCTGCTAATGGGTGAGGTTGTGTTCCTGTCTTGCTAGTTGCTTGGCATAGGGTGTTCAGCACTATAGCTTGCTGGTCATTCAGTGGAGCTGGGTCTTAGTACTGAGATGGAGATCTCTGGGAGAGATTTCGCCTTTTGATATTATGCAGAGACGGGAGGTATCTGGTGGACCAATATCCTGAGCTCAGCTCTCCCACCTCAGAGGCACAGGCCTGACACCCGGTCAGAGCACCAAGACCCTGTCAGGCACACGGCTCAGAAGAAAAGGGAGAAAAAAAGAAAGAAAGAACGAAGAGAGAAGGAGAGAAAGAAAAGAAAAGAAAGTTATTAAAATAATTTTTTAATTATTAAAAATTTAAAAATTAACAGGTAATTTAAAAAAAGAAAACAAGAAAGAAGGGAGCAACCAAACCCAAAAACAAATCCACCAATGATAACAAGCACTAAAAACTACACACACACAAAAAAATGGGCAGACAGAGCCCAGGACAAATGGTAAAAGCAGAGCTATACAGACAAAATCACACAAAGAACCATACACATACACACTCATGAAAAGAGAAAAAGGAAAAAAAATATATATATATAAAAACAAAAGGAAGAGACCAACCAAATCAATAAATCTACCAATGGTAATAAACTATAAATACTAAACTAAGATAAACATAAAACCAGAAACAAATTAGATGCAGAAAGCAAACTCCAAGTCTACAGTTGCTCCCAAAGTTCACCGCCTCAATTTTGGGATGATTCCTTGTCTATTCAGGTATTCCAGAGATGCAGGGTACATCAAGTTGATTTTGAAGATTTAATCTGCTGCTCCTGAGGCTGCTGGGGGAGATTTCCCTTTCTCTTCTTTGTTCTCACAGCTCCTGGGGTTCAGCTTTGGATTTGGCCCCGCCTCTGCATGTAGGTCACCTGAGGGCATCTGTTCTTTGCTCAGACAGGATGGGGTTAAAGGAGCAGCTGATTAAGGGGCTCTGCCTCACTCAAGCCAGGGGGAGGGAGGGGTACAGAATGCGGGGCGAGCCTGCAGTGGCAGAGGCTGGCGTGATGTTGCACCAGCCTGAGGCACGCCGTGTGTCCTCTTGGGGAAGTTGTCCCTGGATCACGGGACCCTGGCAGTGGCGGGCTGCACAGGCACCTGGGAGGGGAGGTGTGGATAGTGATCTGTGCTTGCACACAGGTTTCTTGGTGGCTTCAGCAGCAGTCAGCGTTTCATGCCTGCCTCTGGTGTCCACACTGATAGCTGAGGCTCACGCCCATCTCTGGAGCTCGTTTAGGCAGTGCTCTGAATCCCCTCTCCTCGCACACCCCAAAACAATGGTATCTTGCCTCTTCAGCAGCTGCAGACTTTTCCCGGACTCCCTCCCGGCTAGCCGTGGTGCACTAACACCCTGCAGGCTGTGTTCACGCCGCCAACCCCAGTCCTCTCCCTGTGCTCCTACCGAAGCCCAAGCCTCAGCTCCCAGCCCCGCCCGCCTTGGCGGGTGAGCAGATAAGCCTCTCGGGCTGGTGAGTGCTTGTCGGCACTGATCCTCTGTGTGGGAATCTCTCCACTTTGCCCTCCGCACCCCTGTTGCTATGCTCTCCTCCGTGGCTCCGAAACTTTCCCCCTCCACCACCCGCTGTCTCCCGCCCATGAAGGGGCTTCCTAGTGTGTGGAAACCTTTCCTCCTTCACAGCGCCCTCCCACTGCTGCAGGTCCCATCCCTATTCTTTTGTCTCTGTTTTTTCTTTTCTCTTTTGCCCTACCCAGGTATGTGGGGAGTTTCTTGCTTTTGGGGAAGTCTGAGGTCTTCTGCCAGCATTCAGTAGGTGTTCTGTAGGAGTTGTTCCACATGTAGATGTATTTCTGATGTATTTGTGGGATGGAAGGTCCTCTCCTCGTCTTACTCCTCCGCCATCTTGAAGGTCTCTCTAAACTGGCTATTTTGTAAGCCAAAGTGTAACAGTGTTATCAGTTGGATCACTCTTTGGCAACAATTACTTATCAAAAGAAAGTAAACTTTTATAGTTACTCCACCCTTCACTTACCCCATCCTAGAGCCATCTAAGCACCCTTCTCCAAACACACACACTCACATAATTACACTCACACACAAACACACAAATACACATATACACAGCTTTTTTGTCTCCAATGCAATCAAGTTTCAGGGATAAGAAAACTGAAGATGGTGCAAAGTTAATTGTGACATTTTTTCCTATGAGAAGACACTACTGTAAACTGTAAGGACCTTACATCTTTCAACAAAAAAAAGAGCTTGAACTTTTAAAAGTCAACATGCTGCAAAAAAAAAAAAAAGTGGTGAGTGAAAAACAACTATTTGCAAAGTAAATTACTTTTCCTATGGATTTTTACTGCTGAAATATAACAATGATCTCATGCTTCATCAAAAGAAAAAGAGGAAACACCCCAAGTAGAATGACTAAACTGAGCTGAAAACTTTGGGAAGAGAAAAGTTAACCATTAGATGCCAACCTCGTAACCTCTAGAGGGTTGCACTCCACCAGCAGCTCAGGGCTTTGTACTTTTCCTTAGTAGATTTTTTCCTAATTCTAAAAGTTATCATTTTCCTTCTCTCTGCCCCTCAATGTTCTTCAGTCTGCAAAACTTGGAGGCGTCTCCTATTTCTGGACCAGACTATACTCTGAATCTTCTGATTGCAGGGAAATAAAAATGTCAGCATTCCAAAAGACACAGTCTACCCAGGGTTCCAATTCTCCTTTATTCTCTGTGAAATATAAAGCTCAAGTGTACTGACAATTATTAAAGCTGTATGATGTGGATATCACATTAATTATATTATTCTCTCTACTACTATGTATGTTTGAAATCTTTCATAATACAATTCAAAAATTCAAGGCCCAAACAGTTTCCAGGTATTTCTTATTCTGCTTCCAGGCTTCTACCAACAGGAAGGAATTCCAAGTTGTCTAGATGGTCCTGAACTCCAGAAGTAGCATCATACAGTTGATGATTGGAGAGCAGAGAAGAGAGGGGATTTTGCCTATATCCATTCATGCAGGGAATACTGCTCAAATAAAAACAAATGGATGGGGCTGTTCTGACCCATTAATTACTTTTCTCAGGGCTAATTAGAATTTACTTTTGCCTCATTTATCTTAGAGAAGAACAAGTATCTCTCTAATCTATACATAATAAAAGAACAGATTCATTATTTCAAAATGCTGCAAATCACGTTACCTTACAAGGTGATAGACACTGCCAAAGGCCTGGTTACTGTGCAGTCTGTATAATCAGAAACATCTGATATTGAAAACTGATTTCAAACACATTCTAACTGCCTGCTTTTTCTCTCCCACATGGCCCTAATTTTATTTCTCACAATTATCTTTCCTCCACTCCCCGTTGCGTATTCTGTCTCACCTACCAGGACCTCTTACCTCCCCAGCATTTTACAATTGTTCTTGCCTCTCTCCAGCCTTTATTATTTATTGATATTGATATCCTCATTTTTGGCTACAAAGAGGCAGTGAAGAATGTATCCAGGTTGGATCACATCTCACCCTCTCCATGGCCATCACCCTGATTCAAGCTACCATTTTATCAGGCCTGGATTATTGTAGTAGCCTCCTAATTGGTCCCTCTGCCTCTGACTTTGACCCTCTGCAGTCCATCAGTCAGAGCGATACTGTCAAATTTCTGAGCCAGATTACTGCTCTGCTCAAACCTGAAGATGCCACCTATCTCTGGACCAGATACACATGTGGCTACTAATTAAGTTTCTTTAGGTCTTTATTCAAAAATTACTTTCTCAGTGAGGCCTTCTCTGGCTGCCCTAACTAAAGTTTCAGTAACACCCAAGAGTATCTTATTTCCCTGATTGATTATTTTCCTCTCCTTAGCATTTATCACAATCTGACATAACATATATTTCACTCATTTATCTTATTTATTGTCTGTATTCCTCACAGTATGTAAACTCCATAAGGGCAAAGATTTTTGTCTATGTTGTTCATTAGTATATCCCTAACACCTAACAGACTACCTATTATAGAGTAAGTGCTCGATTAGTATTTGTCAGCTAAATGAATGAATCCGAAACCACAGTAGGTACATATATATGTCTCTGTGGGTGTGTGTTGGTGTTGGTGGGACTGTAGGTTGAAGGATAGGGTAGGAAGTAGTATTATATCATCATCTTCCTATAATCAGACCATTATAAATTCTCCCATTTAACAACTCTTTTTTTCTCATTCTTGCCCTTTAACCACTAATAACATAATAAGATCTGCCAAGTTTTCCTTCTAGTACGACTGCCACTGTCCTAATTCAGGTCCTCATACCTCATGCCTAAACTGTAGCAAGAGTCTTCCACTTATTCTCCCCAATGTCCATCCCACTGTCAAACCACTCTTTAAGAAGTCTGGTACTCAGCAAGCACTCAGAGGTAATGCTTTCTGAGGCCCCTCAAAGCTTGTGCTATGTGCAATGGGCCTAGGGTTGCAGAAGTAGAGTTATGGTACATGAGGCTCAGAGAGAAGGAGGGTAGACACAGCTAGATTTCTTATGAAGTTCAGAGATGGATTATCCTTGAAGAAAGAAGAAAGACAGAGACAGGCTGAAGAGGAAAACAGCTAGCTCAATTTCTCAGACACAATGGTAAGCACTTAAATGAGAGAAAAAATGTAGGAAAGAACTCTACAGCTAACTATAAGATTCAAGCTTCAATATTCTCCTCAAAACTTGTGAAGTATATAGGTAACATCATCTGAAAATTCAAGTTAATGTGCTATGAAACAAGAGTGTCTCTTTCTTCCTCTGAGTTGTGTTCTTTGAAAAGATTCATTTTGTGAAGTTGGCTTGGAGATTGAATTTATGTTAAACTGTGCTTTACTTGTCATGTATATGTATGTACTTATTTGCATACATACATGTGACCATTGTATATATTGAGAAAGAAAAAGAGAGAAAGAGATAGAATTTGTTTTGATTGATTGGGGTTTTTTCTCTCTTTAGTGATCGTGAAAATTATTTTCTAGCTCATTGCTTGCTAATCGAGGTTAGATAAACACTTCAGTTGTACTACGAGGGGAAGAAATATAGAAAATAAGAAGTATGACATATAAAGGGGACACTGGTATGGAGCTTCTCAAGATCTGGGCCTATGAGTAAGGCACTGTATGATATGGAAATATCTCTAGTTAGAGCGCTTACTACTCGGGATTGGGGATGAGTTGCTCTGCATGTGAAAACTGGGGGATCTTTGGGGAATGCACAAAGTCCTGGGAATTGTAAACAAAAGTATTTGTACACACCACTACAACAGTAAAGTTTAGTAGTTGCAACAGAGATCATCCAGCCTACAAAACCTAAAATATATACCGTATGTTCCGTTACAGAAGAAGTTTGCTGATCATTGGCATACAGAGTTGAATAGAAAATATCTGAGTGCATTGCAGGTAACAAGGATAATTGTTTGTGGAATGCTTGTTTTAGTTATGTGTGTGTGTGATGCTGAGTCATCATGCAAAATGCATTTCTTACTATGGGGAGCAATCCCCCCAAATTGAAAAGCACTCTTGTCCGTATTAAGGAGTTTGGACTTCATCTTAAGAAAATCATTGACAGGTTTTAAGCAGAGTTGTGACTTAACCAGCATTTTGTGTTAGCACTATCTTTCTGGCTACAGTGTGAAGAATGTGATAAATAGAGGCAGGGTGGATGAGAGGAGGCAAATTAGGAGACTATTTCAGCCATTCAGATGAGGGATGCTGTGGCCTGGATCACAGTGGTGGCAGAGGAAAGCTTATCAGATATTTGGGGAAAAGTTCCTCTGTATTAATTTGGGGACATAAAATGCCTCTGTCTTGGTCTCTGACACTCCATATTTTTCTGCTAAAAGGAAAAAAAATGAATACTAGAACAGTGTTGGTAAAACATCTCCCTGCATAGCATTCCCTGTAACTCAATTCTGACATCCAAAATCCTAAAGAACTATATCCCAGACTAAGTTCTGGACCACTGAGGCAAACTGGACAAGATCATTTCAATAACAGGAATTTTAAAATAGGTTTGTCTTTAAATTCTTTATATCAAGGCCTCCTTTTGGGGAACCTGGTATATTCATTACCAGAAACTTCATGCATGTAATTGGGATCATTCCTCTCCTCCCTTCCCATTTTTCTTTGTCTGGCTTCACTTCCTAGTTTAGCTCCGTGTTAAGGCCCTTGCTGACTAAGAAGGACCAGACAAAGGGACTTTGGGGGCCTATCAACACCTCTTCGACCCCACTTGAACAATGAGGCAGGCATGGGAACAAATTCCTAGGCCTCTGGTGGCCAAGTGTTCACAACTAGTGCAGCCACTTTTCTCAGCTAATTTTTTTGACTCCTTGATATCTTTCTTTGCAATAGCCTGGGTTTCAATTTCTTTTCAAGCATGCCACCCATCCCCACCCTCACTACCACCCTGTTTTAGCCTTCAACCTACCTCACTTTCAATCAACTTTTTGGACCTAAAAAAGTCACCAAGGCCTGTTGTGAACATATATTGGGATCGAATCCAGCTGTGCTGACCTGTAACACACATGAATACATCCTTGACAGATTGCTTGAAACCCAGAGAGACAGATGAACATAGGGTTACCAGACCTTCATTTCATGGGCTGTTTACTAGCTAGTGTGCACAGACTCTAAAAGGAGCCATAGTTGTGTCGTGCATGACTAATGCAACTTGAAAGGCAGGTACTGGCTATAGAAGGAGTAGGGAGTTGCCTATGAGGCTGATCAAAAGCCCCCAGCTTAAAAATCCCACTGCTGCAATCACTTCTTTGGACCATGACACTGAGTTCACAAAAATCTCAGTTAAAATGTCAATATGTTTTTCAGATGGATAAATGCCTTAAGATATTAGCATCCGTCGTTATTACTCTAGTAAGGAAGAACTTACCAGGTTGATTATTTGTCCCTTAAGAGTAGTTGAGTAATAATTTCTAAGTAGATAGACATGGTTTTGAATTGTAGCTCTGCTACTTAGTAATTGTGTGACCTTGGGCAAGTCTCCTAAGCTCTCTAAGCCTCAATTTATTTGTGTATAAAATGGAGATAGCATCATCTACTACATAAAGTTACTGTGAGGATAAAATGAGATGATGTTTGTAAAACATCTGGTACATAATAGGTGCTCAATAAACATTTGACTCCCTTAAACCCTAGCAGAGAAAAACCGTAGAAGAGATGGGATTCAGATAAATTTTAGAGATAAAGTAGAGAGGGAAGTAGGGAGACCCTTACAAGAGAGATGAGACCTCTGGTTGGGGAGACGGGGTATACTGGAAAACCTAGAGAGCTAAAAGAAATTCAGGCTTTGGGTACCTGAGGAAAGTCAAGACGCAAAAACACACAGAAAAGGAGAGTAGGGAAGTGTTGGGACCATTAGCCCAGCTCCCGCCTCACTTCTGGGCAGAAACAGCAGGTGTTCCTAACAGGGCCCAATGGACTCCCTGCAGTGCACTGATCCTTGAGAGAGTGGGATGGGGTTATGGCCAGTGAGCCAGGAATTGCATGTAATGGAGAGAATCTTGTATCACTTCCCACCTATCCTCCTTCTCCACCTCAAAAACACATGAAAGAATGCTCACCATCATTAATCATTAGGGAAATGCAAATCAAAACTACAATGAGGGGGGACCTTGAAGATGGCGGAAGAGTAAGACGCGGAGATCGCCTTCCTCCCCACGGATACACCAGAAATACATCTACACGTGGAACGACTCCTACAGAACACCTACTGAAGGCTGGCAGAAGACCTCAGACCTCCCAAAAGGCAAGAAACTCCCCACGTACCTGGGTAGGGCAAAAGAAAAAAAGAAAAAACAGAGACAAAAGAATAAGGACGGCACCTGCACCAGTGGGAGGGAGCTGTGAAGGAGGAAAAGTTTCCACACACTAGGAAGCCCCTCCGCGGGCGGAGACTGCGGGAGGCGGAGAGGGGAGCTTCGGGACCGCGGAGTAGTGCACAGCGACGGGTGCAGAGGACAAAGCGGGGAGATTCCCGCACAGAGGATCGGTGCCGACCGGCACTCACCAGCCCGAGAGGCTTGTCTGCTCACCCGCCGGGGCGGGCGGGGCTGCGAGCTAAGGCTCGGGTTTTGGTTTCAGACGGAGCGCAGGGAGAGGACTGGGGTTGGCGGCTTGAACATAGCCTGAAGGGGTTAGTGCACCACGAATAGCCGGGAGGGAGTTCGGGGAACAGCCTGCACCTGCCGAAGAGGCAAAAGACTTTTTCTTCCCTCTTTGTTTCCTGGTGCGCGAGGAGAGGGGATTAAGAACGCTGCTTAAAGGAGCTCCAGAGACGGGCGCGAGGCGCGGCTAAAAGCGCGAACCCCAGAGACGGGCACGAGCCGCGGCTAAAAGCGCGGACCCCAGAGACGGGCGGGAGACGCTAAGGCTGCTGCTGCCGCCACCAAGGGGCCTGTGTGCGAGCACAGGTCACTCTCCACACCCCTCTTCCACCGAGCCTGTGCAGCCCGCCACTGCCAGGTTCCCGGGATCCAGGGACAACTTCCCCGGGAGAACGCACGGCGGGCCTCAGGCTGGTGCAACGTCACGCCGGCCTCTGCCGCAACGTCACACCGCCTCTGACGCCGCAGGCCCGCCCCACACGCAGTGCCCCTCCTTCCCCCCCCCACCCCCAGCCTGAGTGAGCCGGAGCCCCCGAATCAGCGGCTCCTTTAACCCCGTCCTGTCTGAGCAAAAAACAGTCGCCCTCCAGTGACCTACACGCAGAGGCAGGGCCAAATCCAAAGCTGAGCTCCTGTGAGCTGTGAGAACAAAGAAGAGAAAGGGAAATCTCTCCCAGCAGCCTCAGAAGCAGCGGATTAAAGCTCCACAATCAACTTGATATACCCTGCATCTGTGGAATACCTGAATAGACAAGGAATGATCCCAAATTGAAGAGGTGGAATTTAGGAGCGAGATCTATGATTTTTTTCCCTTTTCCTCTTTTTGTGAATGTGTACGTGTATGCTTCTGTGTGAGATCTTGTCTGTATACTCTTGCTTCCACCATTTGTCCTAGGGCTCTATCCGTCCATGGTTTTTTTAAAAAATTTTTTCTCTTAATAATTAATTTTAATTGTAATAACTTTATTATACTTTACCTTCGTTCTTTCTTTCTTTCCTTCCTTCCTTCCCTCCTTTAGACAACGAATCACCCCAAATTGAGGAGGTGGTCTCTGAGAGCAAGATTTATGATTTTTCCCCCTTTACCTCTTTTTGTGAAGGTGTATGTCTATGCTTCTGTGTAAGATTTTCTCTGTATAGCTTTGCTTCCAACATTTGTCCTAAGGTTCTATCCGTCCCTTTTTTTTTTCTAAATATTTTTTAATTCAATAACTATATTATACTTTATTTTATTTTTACTGTATCTCCTTTCTTTCTGTCTTTTTTCCTTCTTTCCCTCCTTCCTTCCTTCCTTCCTCCCTCCCTCCCTCCCTCCCTCCTTTCTTTCCTTCTTTGCTTCTTTCTTCCTTCCTTCCTTTCCTCCTTTCCTTCTTTCTTTCCTCATACTTCTACTAATTCTCTCTACTTTTTCTCCCTTTTGTTCTGAGCCGTGTGGATGAAAGGCTCTTGGTGCTCCAGCCAGGAGTCAGGGCTCTGCCTCTGAGGTAGGAGAGCCAACTTCAGGACACTGGTCAACAAGAGACCTCCCAGCTCCACATAATATTAAACGGCGGAAATCTCCCAGAGACCTCCATCTTAACACCAGCACCCAGCTTCACTCAACGACCAGCAAGCCACAGTGCTGGACAACCTATGCCAAACAACTAGCAAAACAGGAACACAACCCCACCCATTAGCAGAGAGGCTGCCTAAAATCATAATAAGGCCACAGACACCCCAAAACACACCACCAGACGTGAACCTGCCCACTAGAGAGACAAGATCCAGCCTCATCCACCGCAACACAGGCGCTAGTCCCCTCCACCAGGAAGCCTACACAACCCACTGAAACAACCTTAGCCACTGGAGACAGACATCAAAAACAACGGGAACTACGAACGTGCAGCCTGCAAAAAGGAGACCCCAAACACAGTAAGATAAGCAAAATGAGAAGACAGAAAAACACACAGCAGATGAAGGAGCAAGATAAAAATGCACCAGACCTAACAAATGAAGAGGAAATAGGCAGTCTACCTGAAAAAGAATTCAGAATAATGATAGTAAGGATGATCCGAAATCTTGGAAGTAGAATGGACAAAATGCAAGAAACAGTTAACAAGGACCTAGAAGAAATAAAGATGAAACAAGCAACGATGAACAACGCAATAAATGAAATTAAAAGTACTCTAGATGGGATCAATAGCAGAATAACTGAGGCAGAAGAATGGATAAGTGACCTGGAAGATAAAATAGTGGAAATAACTACTGCAGAGCAGAATAAAGAAAAAAGAATGAAAAGAACT
>NW_021703779.1:84584494-84636877 GCF_005190385.1 Monodon monoceros
TTAAAAGCAGCAAGGGAAAAACAACAAATAACACACAAGGGAATCCCTATAAGGTTAACAGCTGATCTCTCAGCAGAAACCCTACAAGCCAGAAGGGAGTGGCAGGACATACTGAAAGTGATGAAGGAGAAAAACCTGCAACCAAGACTACTCTACCCAGCAAGGATCTCATTCAGATTTGATGGAGAAATTAAAACCTTTACAGACAAGCAAAAGCTGAGAGAGTTCAGCACCACCAAACAAGCTTTACAACAAATGCTAAAGGAACTTCTCTAGACAAGAAACACAAGGGAAGGAAAATACCTATAATAACGAACCCAAAACAATTTAGAAAATGGGAATAGGAACATACATATCGATAATTACCTTAAATGTAAATGGACTAAATGCTCCCACCAAAAGACACAGATTTGCTGAATGGATACAAAAACAAGACCCTTATATATGCTGTCTACAAGAGACCCACTTCAGACCTAGAGACACATACAGACTGAAAGTAAGGGGATGGAAAAAGATATTCCATGCAAATGGAAACCAAAAGAAAGCTGGAGTAGCAATTCTCATATCAGACAAAATAGACTTTAAAATAAGGACTATTAAAAGAGACAAAGAAGGACACTACATAATGATCAAGGGATCGATCCAAGAAGAAGATATAACAATTGTAAATATTTATGCACCCAACATAGGAGTACCTCAATACATAAGGCAAATACTAACAGCCATAAAAGGAGAGATCGACAGTAACACATTCATAATATGGGACTTTAACACCCCAATTTCACCCATGGACAGATCATCCAAAATGAAAATAAATAAGGAAACACAAGCTTTAAATGATACATTAAACAAGATGGACTTAATTGATATTTATAGGACACTCCATCCAAAAACAAGAGAATACACATTTTTCTCAAGTGCTCCTGGAACATTCTCCAGGATAGATCATATCTTGGGTCACAAATCAAGCCTTGGTAAATTTAAGAAAATTGAAATTGTATCAAGTATCTTTTCTGACCACAACACCATGAGACTAGATATCAATTACAGGAAAAGATCTGTAAAAAATACAAACACATGGAGGCTAAACAATACACTGCTTAATAAGGAAGTGATCACTGAAGAAATCAAAGAGGAAATAAAAAAAATACCTAGAAAAAAATGACAGTGGGGACAAAACGACCCAAAACCTATGGGATGCAGCAAAAGCAGTTCTAAGGGGGAAGTTTATAGCAATACAAGCCCACCTTAAGAAGCAGGAAACATCTCGAATAAACAACCTAACCTTGCACCTCAAGCAATTAGAGAAAGAAGAACACAAAAACCCCAAAGCTAGCAGAAGGAAAGAAATCATAAAAATCAGATCAGAAATAAATGAAAAAGAAATGAAGGAAACGATAGCAAAGATCAATAAAACTATAAGCTGGTTCTCTGAGAAGATAAAAAAAATAGATAAACCATTAGCCAGACTCATCAAGAAAAAAAGGGAGAAGACTCAAATCAATAGAATTAGAAATGAAAAAGGAGAAGTAAAAACTGAGACTGCAGAAATAAAAAAAAATCATGAGAGATTACTACAAGCAACTCTATGCCAATAAAATGGACAATCTGGAAGAAATGGACAAATTCTTAGAAATGCACAACCTGCCAAGACTGAATCAGGAAGAAATAGAAAATATGAACAGACCAATCACAAGCACTGAAATTGAAACTGTGATTAAAAATTTTCCAACAAACAAAAGCCCAGGACCAGATGGCTTCACAGGTGAATTCTATCAAACGTTTAGAGAAGAGCTAACACCTATCCTTCTCGAACTCTTCCAAAATATAGCAGAGGGAGTAACACTCCCAAATTCCTTCTACGAGGCCACCATCACCTTGATACCAAAACCAGACAAGGATGTCACAAAGAAAGAAAACTACAGGCCAATATCACTGATGAACATAGATGCAAAATTCCTCAACAAAATACTAGCAAACAGAATCCAACAGCACATTAAAAGGATGATACACCATGATCAAGTGGGGTTTATTCCAGGAATGCAAGGATTCTTCAATATATGCAAATCTATCAATGTGATAAACCATATTAAAAAATTGAAGGAGAAAAATCATATGATCATCTCAATAGATGCAGTTAAAGCTTTTGAAAAAATTCAACACCCATTTATGATAAAAACCCTGCAGAAAGTAGGCATAGAGGGAACTTTCCTCAACATAATAAAGGCCATATATGACAAGCGCACAGCAAACATCATCCTCAATGGTGAAAAGCTGAAAGCATTTCCACTAAGATCAGGAACAAGACAAGTTTGCCCACTCTCACCACTCTTATTCAACATAGTTTTGGAAGTTTTAACCACAGCAATCAGAGAAGAAAAGGAAATAAAAGGAATCCAAATCGGAAAAGAAGAAGTAAAGCTGTCACTGGTTGCAGATGACATGATACTATACATAGAGAATCCTAAAGATGCTACCAGAAAACTACTAGAGCTAATCAATGAATTTGGTAAAGTAGCAGGATACAAAATTAATGCACAGAAATCTCTGGCATTCCTATATACTAATGATGAAAAGTCTGAAAGTGAAATCAAGAAAACACTCCCATTTACCATTGCAACAAAAAGAATAAAATATCTAGGAATAAACCTACCTAAGGAGACGAAAGACCTGTATGCAGAAAATTATAAGACACTGATGAAAGAAATTAAAGATGATACAAATAGATGGAGAGATATACCGTGTTCCTGGATGGGAAGAATCAACATTGTGAAAATGACTCTACTACCCACAGCAATCTACAGATTCAATGCAATCCCTATCAAACTACCACTGGCATTTTTCACAGAACTAGAACAAAAAATTTCGCCATTTGTATGGAAACACAAAAGACCCCGAATAGCCAAAGCAATCTTGAGAACGAAAAAGGAGATGGAGGAATCAGGCTCCCTGACTTCAGACTATACTACAAAGCTACAGTAATCAAGACAGTATGGTACTGGCACAAAAACAGAAAGATAGATCAATGGAACAGCATAGAAAGCCCAGAGATAAACCCACGCACATATGGACACCTTATCTTTGATAAATGTGGCAGGAATGTACAGTGGAGAAAGGACAGCCTCTTCAATAAATGGTGCTGGGAAAACTGGACAGGTACATGTAAAAGTATGAGATTAGACCACTCCCTAACACCATACACAAAAATAAGCTCAAAATGGATTAAAGACCTAAATGTAAGGCCAGAAACTATCAAACTCTTAGAGGGAAACATAGGCAGAACACTCTGTGACATAAATCACAGCAAGATCCTTTCTGACCCACCTCCTAGAGTAATGGAAATAAAAACAAAAATAAACAAATGGGACCTAATGAAACTTCAAAGCTTTTGCACAGCAAAGGAAACCATAATCAAGACCAAAAGACAACCCTCAGAATGGGAGAAAATATTTGCAAATGAAGCAACTGACAAAGGATTAATCTCCAAAATTTACAAGCAGCTCATGCAGCTCAATAACAAAAAAACAACTCAATCCAAAAATGGGCAGAAGACCTAAATAGACATTTCTCCAAAGAAGATATACAGAATGCCAACAAACACATGAAAGAATGCTCAACGTCATTAATCATTAGAGAAATGCAAATCAAAACTACAATGAGATATCATCTCACACCAGTCAGAATGGCCATCATCAAAAAATCTAGAAACAATAAATGCTGGAGAGGGTGTGGAGAAAAGGGAACACTCTTGCACTGCTGGTGGGAATGTGAATTGGTTCCGCCACCATGGAGAACAGTATGGAGGTTCCTTAAAAAACTACAAATAGAACTACCATATGACCCAGCAATCCCACTACTGGGCATATACCCTGAGAAAACCAAAATTCAAAAAGAGTCATGTACCAAAATGTTCATTGCAGCTCTATTTACAATAGCCCGGAGATGGAAACAACCTAAGCGCCCATCATCAGATGAATGGATAAAGAAGATGTGGCACATATATACAATGGAATATTACTCAGCCTTAAAAAGAAATGAAATTGAGCTATTTGTAATGAGATGGATAGACCTAGAGTCTGTCATACAGAGTGAAGTAAGTCAGAAAGAAAAAGACAAATACCGTATGCTAACACATATATATGGAATTTAAGGGAAAAAATGTCATGAAGAACCTAGGGGTAAGACAGGAATAAAGACGCAGACCTACTGGAGAACGGACTTAAGGATATGGGGAGGGGGAAGGGTGAGCTTTGACAAGGTGAGAGAGAGTCATGGACATATACACACTAACAAACGTTGTAAGGTAGATAGCTAGGGGGAAGCAGCCGCAAGGCACAGGGATATTAGCTCGGTGCTTTGTGACAGCCTGGAGGGGTGGGATAGGGAGAGTGGGAGGGAGGGAGACGCAAGAGGGAAGACATATGGGAACATATGTATATGTATAACTGATTCACTTTGTTATAAAGCAGAAACTAACACACCATTGTAAAGCAATTATACCCCAATAAAGATGTTAAAAAAAAAAAAAAAGCAGTACAAGAATGCAGTGTCAGACATGTGCAACTAGGTCATTTGCCAACATGAAGAAAGTTTAGGGACCCAAAACTCTAAGAGGACACCTCTCTGCTTCCATCCTGGAGAATTTTGTTTTGGGGGTTAAGGGTCTGATCCCCTTACAAGCCGTGGCAGTGCATCCAAGATGCTCCTCTCTCAGGCATATCTCTACCCCCAAACCAAAATAGTAAAAATGGTTAGTGCTATCTTTGTTCCTGGAGCAGCTGTCACCTCCTTTCAGAAAACACCCTCTTAGGCATCAATTCCCAACATGGTTTCTTGACTCCCAACACAGCAAACCAGTGACACATTTGAGGTAAGTCAAAAGCACTCTGTTAACCAAAATGAAGAGGGGATTATTTTAATGATTTGTTTTATTGTGCTTTATAAATTTGAATAATTTTGAGGTTACGCCTCTAATCTGGTCACTCTCCCATGTTAGGTAGAGGTACATAGTAGTGGTCCATGACCTTGGATATACGTACGTTGCATATGTGAATGCCCTCCATTACATGAGAATTTATTTACTTATTTATTTATTGCTCATTCTTTGAAGGATCTAATTTTAAAGGAGGAGTTTCCATTTCTTTGGGGACCAAAAAACAAAAGGTAGACGGAAGAGTCAAAAAACTTTTCTTTGCCCTCTTAGTGTGGACTAACCCAGAAGCACTCATAATGGCCTTCTAAGACATAATGCCCTCCAAGCAAGTGACAGACCAGCCTCCCTCCAATACACGTTTATGAACATCTGTGAGTCTGTGTGAACATCTGCATCTATACCAGTGTATGTGACTTGCGTGTCCCCCCATGTCCATGTTTGCTTTCTGATGTAACACCTGCTAAACTGCAGCACCAAATAGCTGGCTATTGCAGCTTTAGGGCTAATTCTGGGAAATAAGATGCAATCTCAATTTAATACATGTTGGTAGCAATAACAGGAAGATGGAGATCCGGGGAAGCAGTGGATTTCCTTGAGATCATTTTTTTTAATTGTCCAGAGAGAGTAGGTCATGCTGAAGCAGCTTAGCCTTTAACCACTAAAGGCAGTATTTGGAAATGGTCTGCCATGCTCCCTTTTTTTCCTCTACTCTGATTTTTTTTTTCCTGCCAGTTGCAGCCAGAATGAATACTTACAGCACAAGTGCTAAATCTCAGAGAATAAGAGTTTGGATAAAGAAAGCTTGTCAGGGCTTTCACTGCAGCCTTGTTATGTGCAAAGTCAGAGCCTCTCCTGTTGCTTCTTTCAAACCTGAAGGCATCAAAGGGGCAGCCAGGTCATCTTTGTTTTAAACTCTTTTTTCCCCCCTGCTGTCAGCCTCTACTATTTCTCACCTTTTTAAAAATTAATTCTTCAGAGAAGACCCACTGTGGAGTTGGCCTGAAATGGTTTATTTTAAAGAAGAGTTTTAGTGCTCTTGTGTAAAGTACCACCCAGGAAAGTTGTTTACCACTCTGGATATGAATGGGTCTCCCTCCTCAGAAAAAGGTATTGACTGGGGTGGGAAGGAGAGAGGTACTAAGGAAATGACTGGAGCCTGGCTGAAGGAAGAATCTCCTCTTAGTTGGAGAGTTGGTGATCATGTGAAATGAAAAAGGCAAAAGAAATCCTTTGGGTCTGAACATCAGTGAGCCCACCAAGGGCTGGTTCCCTCCTGAGCCTTATAGTCACCCTCACACCCCAGCCAACCAACACCCTCCGAGACACATTTCACCAAACAATCATTTTTCCATAATAGCCTTTAATACTAAAATGCATTAAATTTTTGAAGCAGAGAAAACACATTAAGGGGAAAACAGAGAACCACCAGATAAAAGGAAACAATGTGGCAGATAACACCATCTAAAACATAACTGTAATAATTTAATAAAGCTGCTTTATCATCTTCATAAAATAGAGTGGTGATTCTTTTTTGTCTTTTTTCTTTTTACAATGATTCAATCACTGTGAAAATGTACATAACATACAGATCAGCATATACAACAATTTCATCTTCATATAGTCAGCAACAGAGACTGCTTAATGAGACATACTGTACTTGCATCCCTCTAAATTTCCACCCTGGTTTGACACGTAAACAGTAATAGTGTCATCAGGCTCATTCCCCTCACTAGAGGAGCGAAGGCGTAAGCCTTTTGCAACTAATACCTTAGCATTCAAATAGCACAGGAGGTATTTGTTGCTGAATTTCTAGCTCGAGCTAGTCTGGCTCTTGGTCATTAAAGTCTGTATCCTAGCCTTCCTCAGATGAACGCCAGCCAGTGCCAGCAAAAATCTACTTAACCAGTGCTGTAATGGTGTTAGCTGGTTTGTTTGCTAAGGTTGACAGCAACTTTCAGTTAGTAACAAGGTCATCTTTAATTGCCAACACAGCTGGAGCAACAATCAGCATCATCAGTTTTCCCTAATGACCTACAGTGCTTTCCAATCAAGATCAAGTTTTTGTGGGTTGTTCTTTACCAAGAGCGCCTTACGATATATATTTCAGACAAGGTGGTTGATTTTCTTTGTTTTACAAAAGCAATATGAGTTCTATTGGAAATTAATTCACTTTGCACAACATGTGACCCACAGGCCAATTCCAGCCTCACAAGAAAACAAAGAGAGCTGCAATAACTTCATTAGGACAATGTGTTTTGCTCTGGAATATTTCATATCAATATAAAGCCACCCAGTCCCAGCCCCACCCCCACACATCCCCTTTGAATATTACTTTGTTACATACTTAAACTAAAGAACAACATCTCAATACACTTCAGTGTCAGCAGATACAATTTGACTCATGAAATGACATCCTTAAATGTAATTTTACCAAGAAGGCAAACACTAGGACTGTATACAATGGACTTCTTAAGCTCATTTATGCCAGTTTTTCAAAGGCAGGTTCTTATTACCCTGGGTAAAGAGCCAAGTGGACCATACTTGTCAGGATGCTTTGGGGAACATTCAACATCAAAATGATCCCCATAAAGTGAATTGGAATCCCAGCCAGAACTTCTATTATGCACAATAATAATCCTTTTCCCACCCTGAATGCACAGTCAAGCTATCGCTACACCCTTGCCTCTCCCAGAACTGCCCTTTATCCTTGCTGCTTCAAGTGAACTGCTTTTGTTTTGCTTGTTAATACGATAGAGCTATACAAAAAGCTCAGCTGAATTCCCTTCAGACAATCAGTTGTATGCTGAAGTAACACTATTGGGATGACACTCTGGGTGGTTCCAATTTTCAGAGTTCTAAGTTGTATTCCTTTAATATTTCTGATTAGTGGTGAGAGGGTCACCGACTAATCAGTTTAAATGGGCACCTTAGGTGTAATTAGCTCTATTAGGCAGGTTCACACTGGAGCAGTGATACTCAAAGTGTGGTCCCTGGACCAGCTGCATCAGCATCACCTGGGAATTTTGAAATCAGCAAAGACTCAGGCCCCATTCCAGACCTACTGAACCAGAAACTCTAAGTGCGGGGCCCATCAACCCATGCTTTAACTAGTCCTCAACCTTTAGTGGGCATCTGATCCATATGGATTGCTAGGTCCCACCTCCAGAAGTTCTGCTTCAGTTGGTTTGCGTGAGGATGGAGAGTTACCATTTCTAACAAGTTCCCAAGTGATGTTGGTGCTGCTGGTCCAGGGACTACATTTTGAAAATCAGGAACTGCGGAGTCCCTTGGCCCATTACCTATTTGGGCAATAAGGTGGGCCATAATTTACTCTGCTGGCTTTAAGAGAATCAAAGGGATGGTAAGTTTCCTTCTGAACAGGTTCATAGATTAGTCAGTATAGGGAAAAGAAAAAAGAGACTCCACACAGCATGGCTCCCTTCTTCCTATTCCTTGTATGTAGAGTATTCCCATATTTGGGGAGAAGCAATCAATCAATGCAAACTAAAACCTTTATATTGCATGAAGATGTTCATCTACTCAGGGACGTGCCCAAAACAGTTATTAGTAAAGCAAGTCACGTCTCAACACCAACTCCTCCCCAAAAGGGACATCAGAATAAATGGAATAGAACTCCCTACGATTTAGGAACTGAAATTGCTGCCTCACATTTAAATGTGTAACATGTTTAGAGAGGAAAAGAAGAGAATATTTGGCCCTCTGGCCTTTGTGGCTTTTCATCAGACATGCTCAAAAGAAGGGGAGAAAAACATGAGCCAAAAGAGAAATTTAGGATCCTTGCACAAAATTCCTATTTGCAGCCAGCTTACAAAGCCCTCCTAGGATGCACTTGTGCTTCTGGGAGGATGTATACATCAAACAACTATAGAGGAGAAAAAAAAAAGATATTTTCTTAATGAAAGGAATTCTCTGAACATGCTCAATAAAGGGTTTGGAAGCCAAAAAAATGTCTGACTGCCCATTGTGAACAAGTATTTTGAGAAGGAAAAAGGATTGGTCTATCGCTTAAAACTGAATTCTGGAAAAAAAATTGGAGGAAAATAAACACAAGAGAAAAGCAGAATCAATGTCACTCCTACACTAACATTTTAAACTTGGCTGGTTTAAAATGGTTAGTGTAGAGACATGGCAGCCAGTGGCCCCTCTGGCTCAATAGCCACATAACATTGAATGTTCCCACTTGCCACAATCTTTTCAGCTCCCTCATTCTGACTGAGCATAATAAGAAATACACCTATACAAAAACTGTCAAATCTGACTTGAAAGCGACCTTGAAGTGGTAGCTAACAACATGATATCAGGATGGATCAGGTGAGGAACAGTCTAAATTCTACAGGCAGCCATCATAACTTAAATGGAAAAAAATTAATTTTTAACGTGTTAATCAAAGTCTATTCACTTGCAAACAGAAATAAATACCTAATTCAAAATCAACTACTAAAATGAAATGAATCAAAGGGGAAAAAAGCAAAAGAATAAAATGAGCCAAAATGAAGATGCTATGGTAATTGATTTCTAATTGTGTCAGTTTCAGAGGGAAATTTGCAGCCACGCCAATATTTTGCATGAGGTAGTATTCATCACTGAATAAGAAATAAGGATGAATTTGTAGCTTCATTATAACTTCTTTTTCAGAAATATTCTCCCCTACGTAACCCCATCCCCACTGCCTTACCCACCCTCCCCAAAACCATCCCTCCTGCAAAAGAAAATATTCCTAGTAATGTATAAAGCCAGGAACTCAGGCAAAAAATAACTAAAACATTTAAAAGATCAGACTTATCTACCTAAATTTAAGAAAATAAATCCTCTTTTGCATTCTTAGTGCTCTAACCTCTAAGCCTTTTTTTGCTGGATACTCTTGAATTTCAAAAAATGAAACAAATGAGAACATAACCACAAAACTTGTTTCTCTAGAAACAACTCTTTTAAGACCAAGGCAGAGCAAAGGTGACATATTTGTTTATTTTTAAATAATGAACTCTTAGGCTGCAAGAATACTATGTTGGCTAGTGAATATTAATAGACAGTAAATAAATGGGAGTTTGAGGAATGTTAAACAAACAAAAAAAGAATGTGTGTAACAAACTTGTTAATAAAAAAGATGTATTCCTAGCCTACAGCAAAGAGTTAGCTAAATGTAATGCATTTTTGATAGTTTCCTGTTCACATTTTTAATTTAAAAAAAGTGTTAGTCATAAAAAGACGAGTTCAAGTGTCCAAGTGTCTCCATTTAGAAGGCACAGTAATTGAATTAATGATGCTGTTACCTGTTACCTGTCTTTTCCTAAATGTACACTTTGTACTGCTTACTCTATCCCTATTTATAATCCTATGATACAGAGCAACATGGAGTTCTCAATTCCAGCCCATGACATGCTTTGCAGTCTAATTCTAATCATGACGGGGAAACACTGAATCAGGAAGTGTGTGTCTGAAAAGATGCTTATTTAGAACTCAAAATAGATTCAGTCTTTTTGAGTTTTAGATGATTGGAGATAAGGAATTTCTAAGCCTGGAAACTGATAACTTCAGGAGCAGCTTTCCTGTTCAGGGCGTGAAAATTAGAAAAATTGATCTCATAAAATTTTCAGCACAGTATTTCTGACAGCTGCAAATTAGATAGCAGAATATCCAAGAATGTCTTTCTGCAATGATCTATCATGGATCTGGGCAGAAGACTGAAAGTCAGGAAAAATACCCTGCAATGTGGTGAGCAACCACTCCGTGGGTAGACTCTGTGAGTGAGTATCCTCCAAGTACTCAATCTATATGTGTGGTGTTACTCATTCACTTGTTGTCTCAGTTGTTTGCACTTTGTTTTTATCTGTAGTTTTATTTTAGTTTTTTAAGAAAAAAACACCAACTTCTAAAAGCCTTTTGCCATCACCACACACATAGCAATTTGCAATATCAAATATGACAATAGCACAGCTAGCAAAAGGGTTCTTAAAGCAGGGATGTCCACAGCAAAGTAGTGGCATCGGAAAGTACTCGAGCTTCAGAAACAACCATTTGGGGGCTTGATTTCACATCACTGAATCAATGAATAGTACACAATAAATGACCATTAACTTGTCTACACTACAAAACAGTGGCGAGCCTATTAAAGGTGTCCAGAGCATTTTTTTTTTTTTTGCTTTTTTAAAATGTAATCCTCCACAAACAATGATAATTTTTATTATAATTTTGACATACAAAAATATATAAATCCAAACACTTAATACATAATACTTTTCACAACTGAATTTGTCTCTGCTTCCCCAACATCAAGGCCCCATGAACAACTCAAGCCAAAGCTAATTTGCTCCAACGGAACACCCCTGCTGCCTGTTGAAATGAGAGGGATTGTCACAGAATGATAGTCACTTATAAACAATACATTTAGGGAAAGCTCTGAAATACAGCCACTCAAGAACCAACCATTGGTGAGCAATTAAAATGATCAGCTCCTGTTTCTTTGCTAGCCAGCATGGTTTCTCTCTCTTCTTCCCCAAGACTGATTTAGAGAATGATATCCTTCAGACGCTTCACACCAGGAGACTCTTTGTCACGACCTTCCTTCAGAATAGGGCTGACCTCATGCACAACTTTCTCGCCATCAGCTCCACGGGGTTCAGCTTCAGAGGGACGAGAAGGGCCATTGTTGACATACTGCTCCAGATCGCGGGCCGGGGGCGCCAGGGCAACGGTGTAAGACACAGAAGGCTTAGTAGGCAGAGGGCTCTTGAGGTGCAGAGGGGAGGTGACAGGGCTAATAGCCTCACAGCCATTGCCTGCCTCCCGGATAGCGCCGTTGACTTTGGGGCTGCAGATGGTCACATCAACAGTCCTCCTGCCTTTCAGGGTGGGCCTCTCCTCAGCTGGGTGGTCACTGACATCCTTTCCAAAGGTTGCAAAAGTCCGCTTGGTGGGGCCGCAGTCATCATAAGCTTCAACATCGGCAGCAGTAGCTTCAATGGACAGTGCAATGATGTTCCTCACATGCTCAGGGGACTTGGAGCGGGTGGGCATGGGGTTCCGGGGCATCCAGCACCTGTCAGAGTGGCCAAGAATCCGGCATTCTTCCCTGCAATGAAATCCTTCATTCTGATCTGTTTGGAGAAAATAAAATGTCAATTTCATCAGCTTTTCCCAGGAATCATTGTTAGTCCCCAGTGTTCTGGTTTCTTAGGTACCCACAGGCCCTTTTGGGAAATGATACTTTTAGATAGTCCTTTATTGCCTTTTGGGACAAGTGTGAAGAATTGGATTTTTAAAAAGCTGCAGATCTCCCCCTCAATACTCTCCCCTTCTTTTTTATTTTTATTTTTGTTGCTGTTCCCACTGCTGACAAAACTAAAAACCTAAAGGAAAACACAGTGTGATGAAAAAATATGTTTTTAAGAAGTTTATCCTGACTGTAGAGGTGCTGAGAGTCAGCAATTTTATCAACAACTCCTGTTAAAAATCAACTGTGTTTGAAACTGGTTCCAGCAGAAGAGGGAGTGGAGGCAGAGCAGGGAATCCAACAGTCAGTATATCTGAGAAGTCTTGGCCATGTTTTTGAGCAGTAGCACTGTCAACCACATTCCCACCCTACCTGTTAATGATATGCAATGCTTAATTTTAGATTAGTAACATGCTTTCTTTGAAAACCCAATCACGTCACTTCTTTTTGACCATCAGTCCCACCAGCCAATCTCCTCACTAAACCATTTACATAATTTCATTTCCCATCAGAAGGAATATATTGAGATCTCTTCCTTACATGTGACCCAGAAGGTTCATTGGCCTTATGCACACATCACTCATAGATTGAACATCATTTAATTATACCCAACTAGCCATCCCTCCTTATCTTTCTTATCTGCAGTTTCATTAGGGTCATATTTCTTAAAATAATTCTTTCATGGATTACTTTAACCCTATCATAGAAGATCTCAGCAAATAGAATTCATAATTATTGGCAAGACATGCTTTGCTCTTTTCATATCGGTTCATTTAGAGTTAAGGTTTTAATTTGGCTCTCAGAAAGGCTTTCTACAGGGGCTTCACTAAAGCATGGACCCAGGGTTAACGTCTACCTGTCCACTGGAAAACTATTAATGTCTGGTTTACAGCTCTAGTTTTCCAGATCAATTTATATTTGTTACATTCTTGCATGAGGATGACCTAATGAAGATTTTCATAACATTGCACAATGCATCAAAATATTAGCAGCTTAACATTTATAGAAATCTTTGGGGCAGGATCAGAGGAGGTGGGGATACCACAAGAGATCGCAAGGACAAAAAAGTACATGTCAAAAAAAAGTTATAAATATGCGCTGTGACTGCTTTTTTTTTTTGCAGGAAGAAGTCTGCAATTCAGGGTCTTGCCTGATATTAGTCTATATATAACACACCTTCCTTATACAATTGTATTTCTGTGTTTTAGTCTGTTTCTTGATTTTTTTAAAGACTAAATGACGGAGCAAAGAGGCACTGCTCTGCCTCAATCATCAAAAGTTATTTTGGTAAAGGTGCACTTGGGAGGGGGTTCAAGAAATAATGGTTGAATTGGGTGTATACTTCATCATTTGGAGAAAAAGTGTTAGAAGCAGCTAAACATCAAGGCCTAATCCAGGCTGAGTCTAAATTTCAACACAACTCTGGAAATGGCCTTTAACCTAGTCTAAAGTATGGAAAGGCCAACCAAAGGTAAGACCTCCTTCAATGCACCAGGACACAATTTGCCGACTTATCTTTAAGATGGCCATTTTAAGCCCCCTTTCAGTACTGAAGAATGAAACTTTCAGAATTTTGCAGAGGTGCAACCAAATAGCAAATGAGCATTATCACCAAGAGGATAAGTGCCTTCCCCATACACAGGACAATGCTTCTGCAATCTCCAGCACAGTTCCATGTCAGGGTTGCCTGGCCACCTCTGCGAAATGATGGTTTGTCAAAAGCCCTTTCTCTGCCTCTTCCCTGAAAACTCTCAGTGTTGCCATCTGATAACTTATCATTACTCAAAACACATATGTTCTTAGAGAGTGAAGTAAGTCAGAAAGAGAAAAACAAGTATTGTATATTAATGCATATATGTGGAATCTGAAAAAAATTGGTATAGACGATCTTATTTACAAAGCAGAAATAGAGCCACAGACGTAGAGAATAAATATATGGATACTAAAGGGGAAAGGGGGGGTGGGACAAATTGGGAGATTGGGACTGACATGTAAACATTATTGATACTATGTATAAAATAGATAACCTAATGAGAACCTACTGTGTAGCACAGGGAACTCTACTCAATGCTCTGTGGTGACCTAAATGGGAAGGAAATCCGAAAAAGAGGGGATATATGTATATGTATAGCTGATTCACTTTGCTGTACAGTAGAAAGTAACACAACATTGTAAAGCAACTATACTCCAACAAATATTTTTTTTAAAATACACATATGTTCCTGGGAGGCAGAAAGTATGAAAGTATGGGAAACATGTTGGGATATACTTGGGAAACACTTTGTGTGGACCCAAACATTATGAGTGGAAGAGCCTATAGCTGATCCACCCACATTCAATTTCATCCAAATCTAGTGGATGACCCCAGTATCCCTCCAGTAGGACAAAGTTTCACACCTTCAGAGTTTCCCCAAAAGATGCTTCTTCCTCAACATTTCCTCTGAGGCGTATCTCATAACTCTCTAAGTAATAGCTCTAAAGAATTAGTTTGAGTGTTTGTTTGGAGGTGGGGAGTAAGGAGGTGCAAGTGGGGGAACAGTTCAATAACTAACTTCCATTTCTATAACTCTGAGTGAGCTCCCTGGAAGTCAGAAAAAAATGTCTGGAAGGCTGTGGGATCCCTGTCCTTTTTGTCCACAATTTAGGGCACAGAGGCATAGAGGCCTTAACCTTTGAGCCATGGAACCACAGCCATATGACCAGCTATGAAGAGGAAATCCCAGCTGACCTTCAGGCTGATATTACAGGCCACTTGCTCATATGCCCAGAGCAGAACAGTGATGAATGACAATCTAGTAGAATCTTCTCAATAGGCTCAACATAAAGCTCTCTTAAGTTTCTTTTAAGTTTTTAGTTTCAAGTAGCTATCTTAAAATTTGAAGAGGTACTTCTTTTCTCAACACAATTCATTAAGAGAACACCATTCATGTGTCACCCCAAATCCACATACAGTGCTCCTTCGCTATGGTAGGCTGCTTCAAATGAACAACATAAGGAGACCTGGATCCCCAGCATACACAGAGGGCAGAGACCCCAGAGGTAGATACCTCTAAGATCTTATGAATTGACAAAGACCAGAGCAGGGAACTCAATCATCTCAGAAGCTTCTCTGCAAAGATAGTGCTTGCTTTCAGCTTACCCACTGCCTAAGTGAATAGATCACTCTCTGGGAATAGAAAAAGGTAAACTCACTCAGCACCCCCAGGAACGCAATCGGTCTAAGCCTACACACCAATCTCACTAAGCCCACCTCAGCCCTTTGGAAGCTAGAATAATATGCAATTTTCTTCAGTTAATTATGTGTACATATTAGGTACACTGCTCTTACCCCATGCAAGTGAAGACTTCAATCTGAAAGACTCATTTACTCACAATGTCTCACTCCTGGTTTAGATCTGATCTCTTTATTTCCTTAAACCCTTACCAAGGGCAGTGACTTGCTGGTTATCATTTTAGTATCAAACAACACTCAGTGACATTTGTGTCCATACTATTGAAACAAAATCTAACCTAGCTTTAGTGTTTATAGACATATGAAATATGAAAGAAAATATGGAGAATATAGATGGACAGAAAGAATGTCTTCCCAGCCCAAGGTAACCTACATTCATAAATGCAATGCAGATGAATTACCTTTAAAAATCAAAACTTCAGTTTAGTAAGGAAATTAAGTGTGCTTTAAAAGTGAGAGGGGGGAACTTCAAGACAGCGGAGGACTAAGACATGGAGATCACCTTCCTCCACACAAATACATCAAAAATATATCTACATGTGGAACAACTCTTACAGAACACCTACTAAATGCTGGCAGAAGACCTCAGACTTCCCAAAATGCAAGAAACTCCCCACCTACCTGGGTAGGGCAAAAGAGAAAAGGAAAAACAGGGCTTCCCTGGTGGCGCAGTGGTTGGGAGTCCGCCTGCCGATGCAGGGTACATGGGTTTGTGCCCCGGTCCGGGAAGATCCCACATGCCGCGGAGTGGCTGGGCCCGTGAGCCATGGCCGCTGGGCCGCTGGGCCTGTGCATCCGGAGCCTGTGCTCCGCAACGGGAGAGGCCACAACAGTGAGAGGCCCACGTACCGCAAAAAAGAAAAAAAAACAACAAAAAAAAAGGAAAAACAGAGACAATAGAATAGGGATGGGACCTGCACCAGTGGGAGGGAGACAGCGGGGTGGGCAGATTCCCACACAGAGGATCCGTGCCCACCAGCACTCATCAGCCTGAGCAGGTTGTCTGTTCACCCGCTGGGGAAGGTGGGGGCTGCGAGCTGAGGCTCAGGTTTCAGAGGTCAGATCCCAGGGAGACGACCGGGGTTGGCTGTGTGAACACAGCCTGAAGGAGGCTAGAGCACCACAGCTAGCCGGGAGGGAGTCTGGGAAAAAGTCTGGACCTGACTAAGAAGCAAGATACCATTGTTTCAGGGTGTGAGAGGAGAGGGGATTCAGAGTACCACCTAAACGAGCTCCAGAGACAGGCGAGAGCCGCAGCTAACAGTGCGGACACCAGAGACAGGCATGAGGTGCTAAGGCTGCTGCTGCAACCACCAAGAAACCTGTGTACAAGCACAGATCACTATCCACACCTCCCTTCCCAGGAGCCTGTGCAGCCTGCCACCGCCAGGGTCCCATGATACAGGGACAACTTCCTCGGGAGAACACACGGCGCGCCTCAGGCTGGTGCAACATCATGCCGGCCTCTGCCAACACAGGCTCTCCACGCATCCATACACCTCCCTCCCCCCGGCCTGAGTGAGCCAGAGCTCCCTAATCAGATGCTCCTTTAACCCCGTCCTGTCTGGGCAAAGAACAGACGCCCTCAGGTGACCTACATGCAGAGGTGGGGCCAAATCCAAAGCTGAACCCCAGGAGCTGTGCGAACAAAGAAGAGAAAGGGAAATTTCTCCCAGCAGCCTCAGGAGCAGCGGATTAAATCCCCACAGTCAACTTGATGTACCCTGCATCTGTGGAATACCTGAAGAGACAACAAATCATCCCAAAATTGATGTGGTGGACTTTGGGAACAACTGTAAACTAGGGTTTTGCATTCTGCATCTAATTTGTATCTGGTTTTATGTTTATCTTAGTTTAGTATTTAGAGCTTATTATCATTGGTAGATTTGTTTATTGATTTGGTTGGTCTCTTCCTTTTTTTTGATATATATGTGTGTGTGTGTGTGTGTGTGTGTGTGTGTGTGTGTATGTTTTCCTTTTCCTCTTTTTGTGGGTGTTTATGTGTATGCTTCCTGGTGTGAATTTGTCTGTATAGCTTTGCTTTTACCATTTGCCCTAGGGTTATCTCTGTCCAGATTTTGTTGGTTGGGTTTGTTTTGTTTTGGATTTTTTTTTAGTATAGTTTTTACCACTTGTTATCATGGGTGGAATTGTTTATTGGCTTGGTTGCTCTCTTCTTTCTTTTTTAATTACTTTTTTAAATTTTTTAATTTAATTTTTTATTATAATAACTTTATTGTATTTTCTTTCTTTCCTTCTTTCCCTCTCTCTCTCTCTTTCTTTCTATCTTTCTTTCTTTCTTTTCTTCCTTTTTCTCCCTTTTCTTCTGAGTCATGTGGCTGACAATGTCTTGTTGCTCCAGCTGGCTGTCAGGCCTGAGCCTCTAAGATGGAAGAGCCGAGTTCAAGACATTGCTCCACCAGAGACCTCCCAGCCCCATGGAATATCAAATGGCGAAAGCTCTCCCAGAGATCTCCATCTCAACTTTACGACCCAGCTCCAATCAACGACCAGCAAGCTACAGTGCTGCACACCCTATGCCAAAAAACTAGCAAGACAGGAACACAACCCCACCCATAAGCAAAGAGGCTGCCTAAAATCATAAGGTCACAGACACCCCAAAACGCAACACCAGACATGGTCCTGCCCACCAGAAACACAAGATCCAGCCTCATCCTCCAGAACACAGGCACCAGTTCCCTCTGTCAGGAAGCCTACACAGCCCAATGAACCAAGCTTACCCACTGTGGGCACAAAAACAACAGGAACTATGAACCTGAAGCCTATGAAAAGGAAACCACAAACACAGTAAGTTAAGCAAAAAGAGAAGACAGAGAAATTCACAGCAGATGATGCAGCAAGCTAAAAACCCAACAGACCAAGGAAATGAAGAGGAAACAGGCAGTTTACCTGAAAAAGAATTCAGAGGAATGATAGTACAGATGATTCAAAATCTTGGAAATACAATGGATAAAATACAAGAAACATTTAACAAGGACCTAGAAGAATGAAAGAGCAAGCAAAGAATGATGAACAACAAAATAAATGAAATTTAAAATTCTCTAGAAAGAATCAATAGCAAAATAACTGAGCCAGAAGAACAGATAAGTGACCTGGAAGATAAAACAGTGGAAATAACTACCACAGAGCAGAATAAAGAAAAAATAATGAAAAGAATTGAGGACAGTTTCAGAGACCTCTGGGACAATATTAAACACACCAACATTTGATAAAAAAACAAGACCCGTATATATGCTATCTACAAGAGAACCACTTCAGACCTAGGGACACATACAGACTGAAAGTGAGGGGATGGAAAAAGATATTCCATGCAAATGGAAATCAAAAGCAAGCAGGAGTAGCAATTCTCATATCAGAAAAAATAGACTTTAAAATAAAGACTATTACAAGAAACAAAGAAGGACAATACATAATGATCAAGGGATCAATCCAAGAAGAAGATATACGAATTGTAAGTATTTATGCACCCAAAAAGGGAGCACCTCAATACGTAAGGCAAATGCTAACAGCCATAAAACGGGAAATCGACAGTAACACACTCACAGTAGGGGACTATAACACCCCACATTCACCAATGGACAGATCATCCAAAATGAAAATAAAAAACGAAATACAAGCTTTAAATGACACATTAAACAAGATGGACTTTACTGATATTTATAGGACATTCCATTCAAAAACAACAGAATACACTTTATTCTCAAGTGTTAATGGAACACTCTCCAGGATAGTTCATATCTTGGGTCACAAATCAAGCCTTGGTAAATTTAAGAAAATTGAAATTGTATCAAGTATCTTTTCCGAACACAACGCTATGAGACTAGATATCAATTACAGGAAAAAATCTGTAAAAATTACAAACACATGGAGGCTAAACAATTCACTACTTAATAACCAAGAGATCACTAAAGAAGTCAAAGAGGAAATCATAAACTACGTTGAAATAAATGACAATGAAAACATGACAATCCAAAACTCATGGGATGCAGCAAAAGCAGTTCTAAGAGGGAAGTTTATAGCAATACAATCCTACCTCAAGAAACAAGAAACATCACAAATAAACAACCTAACATTACACCTAAAGCAATTAGAGAAAGAAGAACAAAAAAAACCCCAAAGTTAGCAGAAGGAAAGAAATCATAAAGATCAGATCAGAAATAAATGAAAAAGAAATGAAGGAAATGATAGCAAAGTTCAGTAAAGATAAAACCTGATCCTTTGAGAAGATAAAAAAATTGATAAGCCATTAGCCAGACTCATCAAGAAAAAAAGGGAGAAGACTCAAATCAGTAGAATTAGAAATGAAAAAGAAGTAACAACTAACACTGCAGAAATACAAAGGATCATGAGAGATTACTGCAAGCAACTATATGCCAATAAAATGGACAACCTGGAAGAAATGGACACATTCTTAGAAAATCACAAACTTATGAGTCTGAACCAGGAAGAAATAGAAAATATAAACAGAGCAATCACAAGCACTAAATTTGAAACCGTGATTAAAAACCTTCCAACAAACAAAAGCCCAGGACCAGATGGCTTCACAGGAAAATTCTACAAAACATTTAGAGAAAACCTAACACCTATCCTTCTTAAACTCCTCCAAAATATAGCAGAGGGAGGAACACTCCCAAACTCATTCTACGAGGCCAACCTCACCCTGATACTACAACCAGAAAAAGATGTCACAAAGAAAGAAAAGTACAGGCCAATATCACGTATGAACATAGAAGCAAAAATCCTCAACAAAACACTAGCAAAGGAAATCCAACAGCACATGAAAAGGATCATACACCATGATCAAGTGGGGTGTATCCCAGGAATGCAGTGATTCTTCAATATATGAAAATCAATCAATGTGATACACCATATCAACAAATTGAAGGAGAAACCACATGATCATCTCAAAAATGCACAGAGAGCTTTCGACAAAATTCAACACCCATTTATGATAAAAAAAAAAACCTCCAGAAAGTAGGCATAGAGGGAACTTTCTTCAACATAATAAAGGCCATATATGACAAACCCACAGCCAAAATCATCCTCAATGGTGAAAAACTGAAACCATTGCCACGAAGATTAGGAACAAGACAAGTTTGCCCACTCTTACCACTATTATTCAACACTGTTTTGGAAGTTTTAGCCACAGCAATCAGAGAAGAAAAAGAACGAAAAGGAACCCAAATCAGAAAAGAAGTAAAGCTGTCACTGGTTGCAGATGACATGATACTATACATAGAATCCTAAAGATGCTACCAGAAAACTACTAGAGCTAATCAATGAATTTCGTAAAGTAGCAGGATACAAAATTAATGCACAGAAATCTCTTGCATTCCTATACACTAATGTTGAGAACTCTGAAAGTGAAGTTAAGAAAACACTCCTATTTACCACTGCAAGAAAAAGAATAAAATATCTAGGAAAAAACCTACCTAAGGAGACAAAAGACCTGTATGCAGAAAATTATGAGACACTGATGAAAGAAATTAAAGATGATACAAATAGATGGAGAGATATACCATGTTATTGGATTGGAAGAATCAACAATGTGAAAATGACTATACTACCCAAAGCAATCTACAGATTCAATGCAATCCCTATCAAACTACCACTGGCACTTTTCACAGAACTAGAGCAAAAAATCTCACAATTTGCATGGAAACACAAAAGACCCTGAATATCCAAAGAAATCTTGAGAAAGAAAAATGGAGCTGGAGGTATCAGGCTCCCTGATTTCAGACTATGCTTCAAAGCTACAGTAATCAAGACAGTATGATACTGGCACAGAAACAGAAATATAGATCGATGGAACAGGATAGAAAGCCCAGAGATAAACCCATACACATATGGTCACCTTATCTTTGATAAACGAGGCAGGAATATACAATGGATAAAAGACAGCCTCTTCAATAAGTGTTTCTGGGAAAACTGGACAGTTAAATGTAAAAGAATGAAATTAGAACACTTCCTAAAACAACACACAAAGAGAAACTCAAAATGGATTAAAGACCTGAATGTAAGGCCAGACACTATCAAACTCTTAGAGGAAAACATAGGCAGAACATTCTATGACATAAATCACAGCAAGATCCTTTCTGACCCACCTCCTAGAGAAATGGAAATAAAAACAAAAATAAACAAATGGGACCTAATGAAACTTCAAAGCTTTTGCACAACAAAGGAAACCATAAACAAGACCAAAAGACAACCCTCAGAATGGGAGAAAATATTTGCAAATGAAGCAACTGACAAAGGATTAATATCCAAAACTGACAAGCAGCTCATGCAGCTAAATATCAAAAAAACAAAAAACCCAATCCAAACATGGGCAGAAGACCTAAATAGACATTTCTCCAAAGAAGATACACAGATTGCCAACAAACACATGAAAGAATGCTCAACATCATTAATCATTAGAGAAATGCAAATCAAAACTACAATGAGATACCATCTCACAGCACTTAGAATGGCCATCATCAAAAAGTCTACAAACAATAAATGCTGGAAAGGATGTGGAGAAAAGGGAATCCTCTTGCACTGTTGGTAGGAATGTAAATTGATATAGCCACTATAGAGAACAGTATGGAGGTTCCTTATAAAACTAAAAGTAGAACTACCGTATGACCCAGCAATCGCACTACTGGGCATATACCCTGAGAGAACCATAATTCAAAAAGAGTCATGTACCACAATGTTCATTGCAGCTCTATTTACAATAGCCAGGTCATGGAAGCAACCTAAGTGTCCATCAACAGATGAATGTATAAAGAAGATGGGGCACATATATACAATGGAATATTACTCAGCCATAAAAGGAAACAAAATTGAGTTATTTGTAGTGAGGTGGATGGACCTAGAGTCTGTCAACAGAGTGAAGTAAGTCAGAAAGAGAAAAGAAAATACCATATGCTAACACATATATATGGAATCTAAAAAAAAAAAAAAAAAAGGTCAGGAAGAACCTAGGTGCAGGACAGGAGTAAAGATGCAGAGCTACTAGAGAATGGTCTTGAGGATATGGGGAGGGGGAAGGGTAAGCTGGGACAAAGTGAGAGAGTGGCATGGACATATATACACTACCAAACATAAATAGATAGCTAGTGGGAAGCAGCCGCATAGCACAGGGAGATCAGCTTGGTGCTTTGTGACCACCTAGAGAGGTGAGATAGGGAGGGTGGGAGGGAGGGAGACACAAGAGGGAAGAGATATCAGGATATATGTATATGTATAACTGATTCACTTTGCTATAAAGCAGAAACTAACACACCATTGTAAAGCAATTATACTCTAATAAAGATGTTAAAAAAAAAGACACTGATGAAAGAAATTAAAGATGATGCAAACAGATGGAGAGATATACCATGTCCTTGGATTGGAAGAATCAACATTGTGAAAATGACTATACTACCCAAAGTAATCTACAGATTCAATGCAATTGCTACCGAACTACCAACGGCATTTTTCACAGAAGTAGAACAAAACATTTCACAATTGTATGGAGCATAAAAGACCCTGAATAGCCAAAGCAATCTTGAGAATAAAAAACGGAGCTGGAGGAATCAGGCATCCTGACTTCAGACTATACTGCAAAGCTACAGTAATCAAGGCAGTATGGTACTGGCACAAAAAACAGAAATATTGATCAATGGAACAGGATAGAAAGCCCAGAGGTAAACCCACACACATATGGTCACCTTATTTTTGATAAAGGAGGCAAGAATATACAATGGAGAAAAGACAGCCTCTTCAATAAGTGGTGCTGGGAAAACTGGAGAGCTACATGTAAAAGAATGAAATTAGAACACTCCCTAACACCATATACAAAAATAAACTCAAAATGGATTAAAGTTCTAAATATAAGGCCAGACACTATAAATCTCTTAGAGGAAAACATAGGCAGAACACTCTATGACATAAATCACAGCAAGATACTTCTTGACCCACCTCCTTGAGATAGGGAAATAAAAACAAATATAAACAAATGGGACCTAATGAAACTTCAAAGCTTTTGTACAACAAAGGAAACCATAAACAAGACCAAAAGACAACCCTCAGAATGGGAGAAAATATTTGCAAACGAAGCAACTGACAAAGGATTAATCTCCAAAATATACAAGCAGCTCATGTAGCTCAATATCAGAAAAACAAACAACCCAATCCAAAAATGGGCAGAAGACCTAAATCGACATTTCTCCAAAGAAGATAGATTGCCAACAAACACATGAAAGGATGCTCAACATCACTAATGATTAGAGAAATGCAAATCAAAACTACAATGAGGTATCACCTTACACAAGTCAGAATGGCCATCATCAAAAAATGTACAAACAATAAATGCTGGAGACGGTGTGGAGAAAAGGGAACCCTCTTGCACTGTTGGTGGGAATATAAATTGATACAGCCACTATGGAGAACAGTGTGGATATTCCTTAAAAATCTAAAAATAGAACTAGCATACTATCCAGCAATCCCACGACTGGGCATATACCCTGAGAATACCATAATTCAAAAAGAGTCATGTACCCCAATGTTCAGTGCTGCTCTATTTACAATAACCAGGAGGCGGAAACAACCTAAGTCTCCATCGACAGGTGAATGGATAAAGTAGATGTGGCACATATGTACAATGGAATATTAGTCAGCCATAAAAAGAAAGAAGATTGAGTTATTTGTAGTGAGGTGGATGGACCTAGAGTCTGTCATACAGAGTGAAGTAAGTCAGAAAGAGAAAAACAAATACCATATGCTAACACATATATATGAATCTAAAAAAGAAAAAGGGTTCTGAAGAACCTAGGGGCAGGACGGGAATAAAGATGCAGATGTAGAGAATGGACTTGAGGATACGGGGAGGGGGAAGGGTAAGCTGGGACAAAGTGAGAGAGTGGCATGGACATATATACACTACCAAATGTAAAATAGATAGCTAGTGGGAAGCAGCTGCATAGCACAGGGAGATCAGCTCGGTGCTTTGTGACCACCTAGGGGGGTGGGATAGGGAGGGGGGGAGGGAGGTTCAAGGGGGAGGGTATATGGGGATATATGTGTACATAAAGCTGATTCACTTTGTTATACAGCAGAAACTAACACAACACTGTAAAGCAATTATACTCCAATAAAGATGTTAAAAAAAAAAACAAATGTTAGAAAGTCACAACACAAAGTCCCTTAAGAATAGCAATGATGACATACCAGATGTAAAAAAGTAGAGACGACTTGTGGAATTGCCTAGAACTGTTAGAGATTATGTGCCTGCCATCATGTAGTTCTGTGGCTGGGGATGGAGCTATGCGACTAGACAGGAATCATTTTGTACTGTCACAAATTAACTGTCAAGATTCTGGCTCCAGCTGAAATAGAGGTAAGCTAACAATTCACTAATTCCCGGCTAAGATTCCTCTTATGAGCCTATCTGTGACTCTATACCTTGCTATATCTTTCTCTGAAAGTATTACCCTGAGACTAGGCAAAGCAAAATGTTAAGACTAAAATCCATACAAAGTTGTGGAAATTTAAACACACTAACATGTACAGATGAATAAAAGCAGGTGTCTTTAATTCAAATACACACATGATTAGGGGTGAATGATGAATTTGCAAATTGGTTTTCCCTGCTTCTGAACTTGTTCCTAGGATTTGCAAATAAATAAATAAATAAATGAAGAGAGTGCATAAGTTTGGAAGAGGACACAAATCTTGAGGCCATGGAACTCCTTAGTTCAAAACAGATCAGATTATTTTAGACAAAAAAATAAATAAAATATAGAGAAAAAATAAAGCTTCTTCAATCTAGGTAGTAATAAATATATTTTTGGTCACAATCTGTCATTAGGGACTTTTGTAAGAGACTCCCAAAACCTCTGGGCAAAAGAAAAAATAAATAAATCTTAATGCATCAGTCTTATGAGAACATGGGAGGCATAAGAGGCTGCAACGCCTAAGTCATGATGGATAAGGAAGTAATTCAAATAGAAAAAGAACAGAATATGTTACTTTGTGCAGATAATAGCAAAACTTTTTGCAGCAATTACTACCCTCCTCAGGACGTGAAACTGCTGTCTCTTCAGATGTGGGCAAACAATATGTTTCCACACACTAGAAAGAGCCTACCCAAGGCCCCAACCAAAGTAAAAAAAGAAAATGATGAAAACACCATCTCAGGCTTTGCTAAAACTTTCAAAGTCTTGGTATAATAGAAGGGTTGAGAGGCTCTGTTGGGTTTGTATAGATGTTCAGCCACAATGGATGTGTTCAATAATGCTGGCAGTTCTTTACCATGATTCAGAGTTTGGTGTATTAACTCAAAGATCCCAATGATCAGAGACAAAACTCCAACACTAAAATAGTTCAAGGTAAGAATTACAAGAGCAATGTGTTACCTCCTCAGAAGTGATCTGCAATCAATGAGGCAGAAAGGGAAAGTTAAAATGAGTTCCAGTTCCTGAGAGCTCAAGTAGTTAGCTACATCTAAGTAGCAGCAGTAACATAACTTAGATGCAAGTGATGTGTAAATCAGAAAAGCTTCCTGGATTGTACTCATATATATCCACTTAGCTTACCCTGCATCATCCCATAAACAAAATAATCTAAGACCAAAGTGGGGCCATTTTTTGTAAGATACAATAGAAGGGATTGTGGCAAAGATTATGAAGAGGTTAAATGCTGTTAAAATTGATCACATGCACCTAATCAATAAAACATAACTGTTGAGAAGTGTCCCCTCTTGACTTAGCTAACTCCTACTCATCTGAAGCAGAAAAAACAAACTGCCTACCAAACATCCATATCTATTTTTTAACATCTTTATTGGAATATAATTGCTTTACAATGGTGTATTCGTTTCTGCTTTATAACAAAGTGAATCATTTAGAAACAGAACCCCACTTCTGTTAGGACTGGCAATGTGCCAGCTAAAAAACTACATTTTCTAGCCTTTATAGATAGGAGTGGCCATGTAACTAAGAGTGGGTCAATGTTATGGAGGTAGGATGTCAAGAAGTCTCCTTAAAAGAGGTGAGCTGACTTAACTGGGGGACCTTTGTCCTTATTTCTCCCTGCTTTGTCCTGTCTGGAATGGAGACATAATAGATGGAGCCACAGCATCCATCTTACTACCATGAGGCAACTCTGAGGATGGAAGCCATGTGCCTATGAATAGCAGAGTAAAAAAATATAAGGACTTTGGGATACTGAAGATATTGTAAACCTACCTCACTAGACATGAACTTTTTTTAAATAAGAGGAAAACTAAGCTTCTCTCTTATTTCATTCACTGATTTATTTCCCTTAGTGAGGGGAGGGGATGTTTATTACCAGCAGTTTAACACTATTCATATCTGATACATTATCCCTAAAGTCTCAACTTAAATGTAACTTCCTCAGGGAATCCTTGCCTGATTCCTTAGATTAAGGTAGGTCCCATACCACCTCCTATATAGCACTCATCATACTTGTAGTTACTTGTTTAATATCTATATTCAATGCCAGCTTGTAAACTCTAAATGAGCAAAGATTATATCTGTTTTGTTCCCTCCCATGCCCACAGAACCTAGCAAAGGGCCCAGCAGAAAGCAGGTACTCAATAACAGTTTAATTTAACTGAATGAAAAAGGTACCCAAAAAAGTGATGGCAACAGAACAAAGAATCTTGGTCAACACACCAGATACTGTGCCACTAATACAACTCCTAAAAGTGGAAATAACTAGTAGGAAACCTGCAAAGAAAACTATGTAGCTTTGCTGAAGGCAATAAAGTAAATGAACACTTGAGAAACATTGAAGTCAAACGTCATCTTGGCCTCTGAGTGGTTTCCTGCACACTATATACAGATCTTAAAGAGATCTATTATGCGCTGATGTCCAGTTGAAAATACATTTGCCATGTACCTTGGAGTTTTTAATTCTAACAATAGTTAATGGGGCCTGTACTCATAAGTTAACAACACAATAAGCAGAAGCGTCTGTTTTATGAAATTAATCTGTTGTCCAAATACCCACCGCAGATGCTGACTCTTCCTGGCAAAACTAATTTAAATACACATCAAGAGACTACTTCTCAAGTCAAATATGCCTGGGAATTACCAAAGGAAAGAATTATCCTGGAAATAATTCTTAAAAGCATTTTAAGGCCTGCAAAGAGTCAGGAGAAAGAACATCCATCTGTTATCTGTAACTTAACAATGCAAACGAGTAGCAATAGGCTCAGTGGAAAAGGGAGGGAGGGAAGGAAGAGGGAAGAAAGGAAAGAGAGCAGGAAGCACTATCTAGGCTTCAGATATTCCATCTTAGTTTTGATCTGATTGACATATTAAGGGCTAAGCTTCTTTTGGGTATTTAGATACCATTTGAGCATCTAGCAAAATTTCAATAAGGGCTCAGGACTTTGCAAAATCACAACTTCCCAAAGCCTTCCCCTCTTCCAGCTGTAATTCTGGGAGGAATTTACACTCACTTCCTAAAGGACCCAAAGTTTCAGCAAGTAAAGATGGAGCTCCATTTGTAAAATATTCAAGAGCGCACCAGTGAAGGCTGGGACATTTCTAGAGACTCGTGAACCAATGACACCAAGCTATTCTGCAGCCATTCCAGTGTGACAAGAAGTAAATCACAAATTATGTACACTACAAACAGCTCCTTGTCTCTCATTCTCTTCTTCTCTTTCTTGCAGCGTCTTCTGCCATTTTGGTTTCTCCTTCTTTCTGTTCTCCTGTTCCTTAGCCTCCTGCTAGTTAGCAGCCCTACCTAGAGCACTATGGCCAGGCAGACAACATGCAGAAGGGGTAGGACCAAAAACTGTGATTGACATTCAAAACGCTTATGTGGTATTATTTGACAGATGCCAAAGAAGAAGTATACAAAAACCAACCCTTGTAACGTGGAGAGAAATTCCCACATTTTTCATTCATCTGGATACAGGTATTAAAAGTCCCTGTTAAAATAAGAGGATCCACTATCAAACTGATATCAACAGATTTCCTTCGGTCATAGAGCAAAGCCCTGGGTAAAGGGTACCAGGAGAGGAGACTCTGATGGGGGTAAGAAAGACTAGAAATGTCTGGAGGCAGAGATACCTCAGGAAAGGCAAGGTGGGGGATAGGATATAGGAACAGCGTTCCTGAGACTGCCAAAGGTATGTTGCCAAAAGAGAGGAGACAGAGAGAGAGAAAAGTCAGCCTTGATCAGCATAGGTTGGCATTTTCAGGATGGCTAACTAGTTAAACAGCAAGAATTCTGTGAAGTTTAGCTTTAGCTTGCAATAAAGAGGATGGCTGAAAAGACTGATAAATCCCAACCTTGTCCTAGACAATTTGACAGATCAGCATCAGTTAGCAAGTGCCACCCGATATTGGGCCTCAGTGATGCCAAATGGCACAAAGGTCTCTCCCCTCATTCACGGTCTATGCACGTGAAATTCACTTACTCTTGGTGCCACATGAAAATAGATTAAAAAGATGCCCCTTCCTGGGCTTCCCTGGTGGCGCAGTGGTTGAGAGTCCGCCTGCCAATGCAGGGGACACGGGTTCGTGCCCCGGTCCTGGAGAATCCCACATGCCGTGGAGCGGCTGGGCCCGTGAGCCATGGCCGCTGAGCCTGTGCGTCCGGAGCCTGTGCTCTGCAACGGGAGAGGCCACAACAGTGAGAGGCCCGCGTACCAAAAAAAAAAGATGCCCCTTCCAGAATGCAAAGCAATTGAATTATTTTCAATGGAATCTTCAGTGCTGAGTTGGTCGAAAAGATAAAGTTAAAACATATTAAAGTATAAGTGGTTGAGAATTTAATATTTATGATAGATGAGAGTATAGCATGTACAGTCATACAATCTAAGTTGCAATTTGGGCAATCACAATAGTTCCTGGAGTTTTCATTTTTGTACTGGGGCTCAATTCAATTCAATCCATAAAGAATAGATTTCAAGATGTTTATAAGTATAAATCATTTGTGCTGATGCATGGGGAGTAAAGAAATGAAGCTGGGGCTGCCTGGAAAATTGAGACTGATAAATAAGAGGCACTGACAGTGACTGAGATAAGCAGAGATTGGCTAGACTAGAATCTTTGTATTTTGGCTTCTATGTGGAGCAAATTATCTGACAAAGTTCTGGACTTCATAGAGGTGCTTCAAAACCATCTGAAAAAGCTTTACAACTAAACTATGAGGTGTCACAGAAGGCCACTGAACTATTCCCCCAAAGGAGGAACATTGAGATACTGCAACTCTGAGAAAAGAGAGTTTCTTTCTACAATGTCCACAGAATTAAGTCCTTTAGCCTACATCCATTGGACACCTACAACACCTCATCACTTCTGTGAAGAGTTCGAACCAGCTGTTTAATTTTGTGTAGATGAAAAACAGACAGACCGTTTCACACATTCTACAGGTAGTTGTACCGCTGTGAACACAAAGCCTTTAGATGATGCTTGCAAGTAGCACTGAACTTAATGTTATCGCCAACTTAGTTTCACTCTTTCCTTGAAACTAAGGAAATTGCTGACACATCATTAGCATGAGAAAAAAAGCCACTTTTATGCTGGTCATAAGTTTCTGGGTATTGGACATAATACGTAGTGAGGATGTCACAAATAAGGCTGGTATGGAAAGCAGGAGGGGCAGGGCACGTTAGCCAAGAAAAAAACCTTCCCTTTTTGAGTGAAAATTTAATGTTGGTGGGGGAAAAAAGGCACCCAGCAGCTGGTGTTCTTCTTAACAGGAACTGACACTTCCTTCAGTCAAGTCCCAGGACATTCAGTTTTGTGGAACAGGCAATGTCATACACGAGTCAATGAAAAATGTTGCAGCTAACTTCTAAATTCTTTAAAGATTCTCGACTGCCAAAATGTTCTTGTTACTGGGTGGGGAGGCTAAGAAACAACATTAGTAATTCTCCAATCACTTCCTTCCCATTTGAAAAATAAAGTGTTCAGTAAACCAATCACTGTTTCTTGCAATGATTCAAAAAGATAGTGTGTGTCATGTCATCAGATAGGTAAGAATCACTAGAAATAGTCACTGGAAGCAAATGAGTGTCGGAGGGATTAATATCTATTAACTACCTTAGGTTGGACTATTCATTACCAACAAAAGCCTCATAGAAAAGTCTAGCATTATCTTGATATTTCAGCATAACTTCAGCAACCATCTGGAATACTGTAATTGCAATGACACTGCTTCTGGGTACAGCAAACAGCACAATCATTAAAAAATATTCATTTCAAATATCTTCCTGGAAGCTAATAAATTTTACAGCAGTTTCAATCCTTCCACATAGCAGCAAAGAAAAGCTTCGTTCCAGACAAATTAAAAGTAAATTGATTGCCTTAGGGGAATCTATTCAAATATCACTTTTCCATGTTAGAAATCTTTTTTCCTAAAACATTAGAGAGAGAGAGAGAGGCAGAGAGAGAGAATGAATCTTGGATGGGGGAGTGAGATGGATGATGGAGGTAGTGTGAAAGGGATAGAAGCCAGTATATGAAAAAGACAAAATTGCAGCAGAGGGAGAGTGAGAAATAACCAAAATCATTAAATCCTTGTTTGCAAAACCAGGTAGAAATCAACTTAAAATAAATGCAAATATGTCACTGAGGTGCAGGCCTAATATTTGTGCTGGAATTTATGAATCATAACTATGAATAATGAATACCAAAATTGAAGGGATCAAACGCCACCTTCTATGTTTACTTGTCATTATCCATCTTTCACGGACAATGCTTAATTTTATTCTTTTGCTCTTTTCCTTAGAATTACTTAGAATTATTCTTTTTCCAGTTGTCCACTTAATCATACTAGTAGGAGAAAACAAGCTGTATTTTTCAGGGTGTTGCCTCAAAAGCAATTAGACAAATTCAGAAGCAAGGCCAATTAGTATACTCTTTGAGGAAGCTTGATCATTTGAAAGCATGAGACGCTAGTCCTGCTGCTCATTTTAGGAAGAAAAAAATCCTTTACACCTTTAGCACATGGTGGTTCCAGTATGACCGCCTGACCTTCAGCTTGTCCAACTCTACTTGGAAAGAAAGAATGGCTGCTCCATCTGAAGCATTGAGGAAGTCTTAGAAATTCTTTGGGCCACAGCTGTGAGGGCTTTTTCTGAGTTGGCTTGAACTCTGAATACAGAAGTAGCAGAAGCTTTTCGGTTGAGATGACCTGAGTTCAGACATCCTGACATGGCTCTAGAAAAATCTATGTAAGAGCTGATGCATATTAATCCTAAATTATGGCCATAAAAAAAACTATCACGGACACACACACACTCACCAGCACCCCTATCAGTCCTCATCATCCTGAATACTCATCTCCATTCACAAGTTAAAACAATGGAGCATTATATATCAATCATATCTCAATAAAGCTGGAAAAAATCAAATGGAACAAATCAAAAGATTACTAAAAACCAGTCTGGTAAATTTAAATGCTCTGTCCATTTTGTACAGATCATGTATCTTTACACCCTTGGAATAATCTGTTTTTCCAAAACATTGCCTCTTCTGAACTCCAATTTTATTGCATTTGCCCCTTGTTGGTTAATATGCCAATCTTTCATGACTGGGTCTGTGAAACATGGGGCTAATGAAGGAATGCCATGCTGTGGCTTAAGAAGCCCTGAGGAGCCTAGTTCTATGTTCAGAAAACAAGACAGCACTGGGAGTAGAGAATTTGATGCTTCATTCAAGCCTGCATGATTTCTATTCTCTGAGATTCCAATTTGGCAGTTATAGAGAAGGAGGGTGTAGACTTGTTTAATATAAGATGTTGGACTCTATCATAAAAATATTCTAAGAGTAAATTGAAATAATTAAAGAAAAAGACTTCTTTGGCCCTAGAGCTTTCTTATCCCCTTAATTCCACTTTGCAATCTTTTTTTCTTTGCTTCCCTCAGTTAGTGAACAGCAAATAATCTAGCTTGTTATTAAAACTGCATATAAAATAATCAGCTTTGGCAAAATGCAAACGGTGACTAGCTGAAGAGCTAAGGATCATCATCTGCTCACATATGAAGACGTGACACAACTCTTTTAACTATCCTAATGGTCCTGGATTGGGGACAGGGTTTACAAAGGGTTGGAAAGGAGTAAAGAACGGGGCAGATGCAGAATTATATTTTAAAACCTCCTGCTGGCAATCAATGAGCTCTCTGCTGTTACTAATCACACACACATATACACACAACACAGGATTGTAACGCTGACATAGCTTCCTGGATGAGATACTTATAGGACAGTAACAAAGACATTGACACATGGTTTTATTCTCCTGAGGAATCTTTGTCCCCCTTCTTCCAGAGTTTATGCAAACTGAAAGGTTTATATGTTTAACACCCTGTTATCCATTCCAATATGGGAGGTCAGCGGTATTTCAACAAAGAAACCACTCATGAGTAATGATTTTACGGAGACAAGAGTGGGAAAACGAACGGTTTGAAATGAGTCTAATTCCTTGTGTGACGGCTAATAAAAAGAAACATGTGAACACAGTGCTTGAGAAGCATTTTTGTACTGTTCAACAGACTGAAAATAATAGCCGTTTTTCTCGTCTGCATTACCATTAATAACAGCCTTCCCTTCTGGTCATCTGTGTTTACAGAGGGAATAAAGATTGATACAAGAGCTCGCCTTTCTTCTGCACCACCCAACTAGACACAGACTGTCCAGATGATTTTTTTAAAAACACAAACCAAGTTTTATTTTCAAAAGTAACACTAATCAGGGTACCTAAGTGTTTCAGAAATTACTTAGGAACTGTGCGGAAGCCAAAGAATTGCCAAGATGGTTCTCAGAAAGGTTGTTTGGAGAGTAAAAGGGGACGTTGACATCTCGCCTTTGTTTAAGGAAGCTCTTGAACTGTCCTGAGAGGAAATCTTTCATCTGTTCTATTTACTTTCTTCTGACCACACCCCAAAGACTGTCCAAGGCAGGGAAAGAGTAGATTGATTATGCACCAGATAGAATATTCCAAGGTAGGTTGTCGGTTCCCCCATTGCATTTAAGATGGAATTGCCTTCACAAAATTTCTAACATATTCACAGGCATTGCATAAAGGAAGGTTCCCCTGGAGTTCAATGGACCTTTTATTTCCACCTATAAATAATAAGTGCTCTCATGAATTAATTGTCATTCCTCTTTTCTCATCTCATTTCCTTTGTCTCCATTCCATAGTATTCAACACATCTCTGCCCTGCCCAAAATATCCTCTTTCTTACCATTCTGCTCAGACTTCATTTCTCTTCCTTTAGCTTTGTAGCCTTTCCTCATCACATCAAATCTTTCTGCCTAGAAACTCACACCCACACCTCCAGGGAAGCTACAGGGAGGCAATCAGAAGTAACAGCAGTGGCCAAATCTCTGACAGAAAATCCCCCAATATGAAAAAGGCCTGTTCCCTGGGACATTTCCCACTTCCCACCAAGGAACCTTCAGAGTAAGCCTGATGGTTCTGTGGGGGCCCCTCCGAATATTAGAAACAGCTGTGTCTGGAAATTCCTTAGCCAGATATGTTACCAGAACCCCTTACAAGAAAAACTTGAGGAGAGGAATATTATCTGTACAACTACATAGTCTGCACACCCTATAAAAGAGCCCACATTTCCCTATTAGGAGAGTGAATGGTTAACATTGATTGTAAAAGAAAATTTTAAGACAATTCCCTCAAATTCTAAAAAAGTTGCCGTGAATTTTATGTCTGCCAAAAAAAATCAGAAGGGTATTCAGTAAACCACTCAACTATTTGCTCACTGGAAACACAGTCTAATTTAACACTGGCCCTCTCCTGTCCTTCACGTTAGTATCATTGGGCCATCGGCCAAGGCCTAGAGAAGTGGTAAGCTTCATCTTGGTGAATTGGAATCTCTAGTGTCAGATATAGTCAGTCTGACTAAGGGGAACTACAGCTTGCCAAAATCTACAGTCTCCCTGTCTGTTCCACCCATCAAATATGCTTAGAAGTCCCGAGGCCCAAGCCCAGCAGTCTACAGATCCCAATCAACTATCAATAGCTTAAGTGTAAGTGACTGTAGATGAAGTACAAGCCAAATGTGTTTCCTTTTTAGCTTCAGGGATTCCAGTGCTATTATGGCACCCATAATTCTCATACCTAATGATTCAGACAAGTATCCAGGAGCTAAGTTTTATGGGATGCTCTGCCCATGCTACAATTACAGCATTCAGCATAACACTAATAGGCATCCCAGTCTCGAGTTCCAAGGGCACCACATGCACAGTATTGACAGGATTACCCCTCCCATCCCTGGTTAAATATGATGGAAGATGTAGGGGTTCTCATATGCCCTGCTGCTAGTCTGGAGGCCTGTTTCTGCCTCTTCAGACTCCCACAGCTAGTGAACAAAGGAATGCATGTGTATATGTTATAGCCTAGAACTCTCTAGTGGGTCTCTTATTTCCCTAACATCCTAATATTGCATCAAATGTTAATTTATTGAATTTTCCTTCCCTTTGTATTCTTGAACACTACCCATATGATTCAAACTCAATGCTCTATCAAATTATCTTTTCTTCTCAAACCAGAGGCTTCCCATCCTATAAAAGAATATTCCATCTCAGAGACACTACTTCAAAGTGAGCTGCTCAGGAAAACAGTTTTTCAATAGCTAGTTGTATCAGGAGTGAATCTAACTGAGTTATCCCTAAATGCAGCAGCATCCCAGTGCATTTAAAGGGTGCTGCTTTATTTTCTTCCTTGATCAGGACCATATCCTGACATTCATATCCAGAGGAAAGCCAACTGCCTTGTGTTAACTATCATTGACCCTCCTCCAAGAATAACCTGGAAAATCCAAGGCATGGAAACCTGGCATCTCTTCAGAAAGCCCATACCTTGGGGCTCAGGTATATGCATGCCCATGTGCCTCTTTAGAGGGATAGAACAATTACTAGGTCCCAGACTCTATTGAACTGAGCAGAGCCAACTTTGTACATAATTGTGTGTGGAGGGTGGGAATGGAAAAGTTGGATAATCCATAATATTTGTATTTGCTATGGGGAAACCACAGTTCCTTTCACAATAATAGTGATCATATATTAAAAGTCTTTAGTATTATTGAGCTAGTCATTATTTAAACAAATCTCAGGAATAAAACTGAGTCCAGATATCATAACAAATCAGTCCTTTCCAAAGGCAGTATTCTTCTGCCTTTGCTTCCAGTGAACATGGAGAGAATCAAACTGAATATAAATGCAGCTACAATTTCACTAGACATTTTCTTTTCACTGTCATATTTAATCTTTGAGGGTTCCTTATTTTGTCCAACATCTTCCATTTCTTTGTTTCCTAGCACCATAACTGGAACATATTTGAGGATGTGTCTTTAGATTTTCCTAACCTTTGCCTAGTTTTTATCCCCTACTGATAAGAAGCTATAAGACAATATAATTAACACCAGCTGCCCCATCTTCACTTCTGACTCTAGGAGCTGAGCAAGCCAACCTCACAGGGTGTGGACTAGAGTGGGTAGAAAAATGTCTGGCTCCAGCCCAGCCATGGTGGGCCTCTCCCAAATTGCAATCCTCCTCTATTAGATAATACCTAAGTTCTTCAATCATGTTTACACAGCTGGAACTGTGCAGACCCTGAAAATCATGCAAAATGCAGACTGCTTAAGACTGCTCCCTCCTTCATTCTAGATTTAATCCTGTTTATCCAAAGAAGAATAAATGCATGTATTAAATTCCCAGCACTGGGGTAACGGCTACCAGGAAAGAAAACTCCCCTTCCTGCAGCATCCCACAGGTGTGAGGCTTTATGTCTGCTAGTAAGTAAGCAGCAACCAATACAAGTTCAGTCCAGTAGGAAAAGCAGTAATAACAGGAAACACAACCATTCACGTCAGAAAACAATTCACTGTGTGACTACACTGAAAAACTACTTCTAGTGGAGAGACTGGCACTACCTTAGTGAGGCACAGTTTCTAGCCATTCCGGCCCTTGAGAGTATGGGTGAGTCTGCTCTCCCCTTCACAGAGCCCCCACCCTGAGTTTGTCATGTTCTGCTGGCCAGCACCAAGGAAAACCCTCCACACAGCTCCATCAGCTCCAAAAGTAGAGAACAGATAGAGTGTAAGTTTGGTCCTAGGCATTTGACAACCATTCCTGCTGAGGACCTAAAGTCATAGGGACTGGTGAAGAAAATTTTTAGCATTGCTAATTTTGGGGTTACAGAAAAGCAAAGGCAAACCATGCTGATGCAGCACTGTGTCCAAAGGCAAGCTTCTCTCCAGATAGAATGAGGTGTATGTAAGTCAGATCTACTGGAGCAACTCAAGACTTAATCTGCTCCTTGCCAAAGGGAAGCTTATCACCCTGCAGCACACCTGAAGCCAGCTTCTCTCAGTGAAGTGTGCATTTGAAAAAGGCACCATCCCTCTCTCCCAGAGGCAGTGTAGCATAGAGTGTAGACTGTAGGCTCTGGAGCAAGACTGCCTGGTTCAAGTCCCAGCTCTACCACTTAATAGCCCTATCGGGAAATTACTTAAAATTATTCTCTGTGCCTTAGTTTTTTTTCTTCTATCTGTAAAATATGAATAACCCCACTGACCTCCTGGGGTTGTTGGGATGGTTAAAAGTAAAAATGCATGTAAACCAAGCTAAAGAGTACCTGGCACAAAGGAAGAACTCCATACATGTTTAGGTCAAGAAGCTCTAACTCTTTGGGATAGATGGAGTCCAAGCTGGCCTTATCCTTAGAACATGTAGCCAACTACTTGTGGGATATAAAGGAAGGGATGCTGGGAAAGATCCCATGTTAAACCCTCATCAGGCTGCCTTGGTGGCCCAAATGCCACCATTAATTATTCCCTTGTATTATCATCACATTAAGATATCAAATGCTATTTGGAAAGAGAGACCAATGAGTTTAGCAGATCCCTTGGAATAATTAGGACCTTGGGGAAATGGAACGTGAAACAGATAAGTTTATATGTGGGAAGTAGGAAACAAAGCCTGAGAATGCAGGGCCCTGAGTGGTGACAGAAACTAAGAAAACCCAAGGGGAGTATTAGATGCCAGTGTTCCCAAATGGAGGGGAAGGAGAAGACAGATATAGTGGCACGATAGACACAATTTTGCCAAGGGCTCGCCCTCGCATACTCCTTCTGAGAATGTGAGCAATGCTCTTTCCCTCTGTGCTTTTTTTCCTCCTAGGCACAGAGCTAATTCTGACTCTCTGCTGCAGTAGAGCTCATCACTTAAGGGGAAAAAAAAAAAAAAAACCACACACGCAGAATGCATTCAAATTTAAAAAATAGACCTCAGAAAGGAAATATTGACAAGATGCCTAATATGCTAAGTATGAGGAATTAAACTGAATGAGGCACTTGGGGCGGGAAAGCAAAAACAGGCTGCACCACACACATTTGGAACGGCAGTACTAAACCGACAATACAAAACGCTTTCAGTTGATTAACAGGGAACATAATATGAGAGGGAAGATGGAGTGGAGTGGAGAAGCTGACTTGATATCTTAGATGTAAGGGCAAGCTATGATAAGTGCAATTCCCAACAGTTAACAGTGGAAGTGAGTCATCATAAGATTAAAGGCCAGAGGGGCAGATAACATCAAAGCACCTAGGGAAAAACAGCAATTTCTTTCTAAAATACAGGTGTACATAAAAGTAAAACAAAAAAAACAATGGGCAAGAAGGTTTCTTAGGAATTGAAGTGAAGAATCTGTGAAATGGACAAATGAGAGCCATTTAATTCAGGGGAAAAGTATATTTAGGATCTTTCTTACCCTCTGTTTCTCCATCAAAACCACATTAGAGACATTGGCCTAGGTTCTCCTCATAGATGAATCAGTCTCAAAAGCCTGAACAACAGAGTCACTGGGGATAATGAGGCAAATGGAGCTCTGAAAGATTGCTAAATTCCCCATTTCATGTGAATTAAGACCCCCAAAGATTGAAAGGCACCAAAGGGAACAACTCTGGTCATCAGATTTGGGAGTTCCATCACCAGGAGATGGGCTAGTAGTCCTGAACTAATGAACAGCTAAGAAATTGAAAGAAAGAGCTAATCATTACATTTTGGGAAAGGCAGAGGCAGCTGCCAAAGCATCAGAGAGGGAACAGCTGTGTTCTTCAGTTAGGGGAAAGACCTAATTAAGTTGAAAATTGCAAACTATTCAGAAATCGATGATTCAGTAAGGGAGAAGGAAGATGAGAACATGAATCGGGTGTAAAAAGGAAAGGAGGACCATTTTCACAAAAATGCATGCACTTGAAAGCAGAGTTAAGCTAAACACATGCAAGCAAAAGTCAAAGACAAGGAAGAAACTCAGAATGTTTAATACAAGCTATCTTCACCAATGTTTCACCCTAATTTCACTTGCCACGATGGAAGGATTTTTACAACCCAAAGTCCCATGACTGAGTCATATTTCCCATCCTGGCTTGGTCTTTAGAAACACAAAGGAAAATTCAGCCAACATGCCTTCTACTTCCCCAATAATCGTTTCATACTAAATGAAAATTAAAGAGTCATAAAGTATCAGCAATAATGAGCCCTACAAATCATTCCAGTCCAAACTCTTCATTTACAGATTAGGAAACTGGGGCCCCAAATGAGGAAGTAAGTCACTTAAGATCATAAATGGAGTTAGTAACAGATCCAGGACTTGAATTCAGATGCCTGAATCAGGGCTTTTCCCCAAACAACAAAAACCACAATAAAAAGAAAAAAAAATAGAAAACACCTTAATAAATACTGGGAAGTCCTCAAGTCCATTCTCTATGTCTGCATCTTTATTTCTGTCCTGCCCCTATGTTCATTAGAACCTTTTTGTTTTTTTTAGATTCCATATATATGTGTTAGCATATGGTATTTGTTTTTCTCTTTCTGAGTTACTTCACTCTGTATGACAGACTCTAGTGAAGAATGATCACAGGGTGTTTTAACAATGTGGAAAATATTTTTTAGGTCATCTTTGAGAAATGACTATCACCAAAATGCCCATACAGTACCACAAAGAACAAGCCAATCTAGAATGATTGGATCTCAGCAAGTTTGCAGTCCAATAAGTGAAAAAGAATGAAACCATATGATAAAACTTAGGACATTTATCTTAATGAAAACATTTGACCCAAAATAGTCCAGATCAGAGGAAATGATGAGGGGAACAGAAACTAAAGATTTGAATTTCATCAGGCATTTTTTCAAGCTCCAACATGAGCAAGAAATCATCAAGGTTAGAGGGAAGGAAACTTCAAGAAGACTCAAGCTGTGATTCAACTGAAGTGTTGTGGTCAATGGAATTGCCAGTGAAACAGATTACACAGCAGACCAACTCAAAGAGTAAAATGTAAGAAACAAAGTGAAAGGCCAATATCTATATAGATATACTGTAGACACACCCAGGTACTATCAAACATGCCCCCTGGGCTAGTTAGGCACATTTCTTTCCTCCCATCTCATAGTAATGCTTCTGACTCCCTGATCTTTCTGGCTTCACTGCCATATTCCGCGGCAATTTCCCTAAGCAACATATCTTCTAAACTGGAGGAGGTAGCCCTTTAATAACAGGAATGAAAATTTCCTGCCAGCCCAATAGCCTTTGAGATTTCAAATGGAAAAACAGAACAATGCCCTGGAGTCACATAACAAGTCCAGGAAACACAAACTCTCTCCTGATCCTTGCACTGTCTTAGAGGAAATCATTTCACCTCCGCCATCTGTAGAAAGGGGTGGATGAGAACTGCCCTGGGGGTCAAACATTGGTGGCTGGCATCTGTTGTTTGGTAGTGTTCAGAGCAATGAACTAATCAACATTTGTTCACTAAGGGTCTTCTCTAGTCATAGGAGTGTGCTATGAGCTGTGTGGGAGGAGGGGAAAAGTAATAAAGAAGGCAACTCTACTAAATGAAAAGAAGCCATAAAAATCTCCCATAAAGGAACACTGAACCACTACAACCAAAAAAATTCTTACTCGATGTCATTGAAAATACCTCTGTTTTTCATAAAAATATAGTGGTGAAAGAGAAGCTGTCCCTTGAAGAAAAGAGGATGGAATTAGGCTGAGTTTAAAAGGGGTAGGGTTGGAGAAAGAACTAAATAAGAATCATCAAAGGAAAAAGGTGGGGGAGGGAAGAGGAGGAGGGGGAGGGAAAGGCTACAGTAAAGTGAGCAGTTTACAACTGACCCCATAGAAGAAAGGACACCAGATTTGGCTTAGAGTATTAGATTTTAAGAACAACAGATTGACTGTGAGAGGTGTGACATGGTAGCCAAGGAGGAGGAGTCTTAAACACTGTTTAAGGAAAATGAAGACAGTTATCAACTAGGTATAGCCAACTTGCTTAGGAAAAGAGGAATGAACAGACATTCTAAGTTCATTGTGTCCTTAGACTTATTTGGCCTCTAATACTAGGGTGAAAAGCCCCTCCCTTGGTAGAACTTCACTGTTCCTTACTTTTTAACTGTAATTTTTCCTAAAATAGACAAGTGACCTGTTACTTCAGTTTGATTTTCACTCCATGCTTCATGACATTGCCATTGAGCAGTTTCCAAGAAAGGAACGCCAAAAGGAGAAAATTAAGATGAAAGAGCAATTACCCCTCAAAGCAAGCACACCATACCGTCTGTTAACTTGAGTATGGCACTCATTACAGATCCATTGGCAAATGGCTGTGTGCTCAGGAATCTAAAAAGATTGTGCCCAGAGCCCAAAATGCAGAATAAAAAGAGCTTGGAAGTTGAAAGGTCCTAACAATTACCAACACCCTCATTTTACATTTTAAAAAAATAGGTAAAATGCAAATTAATGTGATATAAACTGTGTATATAGTTGTTGAAGAGGTACCAAGTAAAGGAGAGTCAGTCAAGAATGGCTTCTTATAGGACTTAAATTTTGCCCAAGAGGATTTTAAAGTAAGAAAGAGATATGGATAAGTGAAGAGGGGAAGCAAGCCAAGAAGGAGAATGATTTCATTAGCTTCATCTTACCACCATGATTCTTTGTGTGTCTACTGTAAGAAAGGTACTTATCTAAGATTTTTACATGCATTATCTCATTTAATCCTTACAATCACCCTATAAGGTAGGTACTACCAATAGCCTCTGTTCTACAGATGAGAAACCCAAAGACTGGACAGGACAAGTAACTTGCATACAGTTGCACAGCTATGAATTTGTGGAATATAACGAGAACCAAAATCCCCTGACTCTCAGGTCAGTGTTTATCTGCTAAACTAGATTGTGCTGATAGTAAAGTGCTCAGGTCAAAAGGTCAAGCAGGAGACGGGCAGAGAAAAAAAAATAGCTGATCACAATTATACTGTACCAAGAAAAAATATTATACACATATAAATAGCACTTTGGTTATTGATCCTAGCAACATTATTGCAACATTGCTCATCAGCCTCTCTATAAATATATGAATTAAGATTTTGAGAGGTTAGTGACTTACCCAGGGCTCTGTGATGAATAAATAATAGAGTGAAAACTATAACTCTCTTTCCCCTGGGCAACATGGTATTAAATCATTTTAGGGCTATAATGATCTTTTTAGCATTTTGCAATATCATGTGGATTTGGATTTTTATAAAGGCAAAAATTATGCCCTTCCAGTTACACTGATCATAGAATGTTATGTTCAAGCTAGGGAAGTTTGGTTTTCTTTTTCAGAATCTGCCTTTTTTAAACACAGTGCGTGTTCCTGTGTTATAAGTCTTTTTTGCATATCCCTAATTCCACACTAGTCTCTGTATGTGTTCTCACTCTCTCCCTCTCTCATTCTTTCTGTCTTTCTTGCTCTCTCCATCTCCATTTATTGGCAAACAGAAGCATAAGGTCCCTTACAAGCCAAAGCATTTTATGTCACAAAACCACAGCCTGCCAGCTAAATTCAACACACTATAACCAGTGAAGATGAGCTACCTGACTTATCTTAATATAAGACAAACAGCTCTAAGCAAGGCATGAGGAAAAAGAAAAAGAAAAAGAAAATTCATTTATCAACTGTGTATTTGAGTGGCTCTCTCCTGGCATTTATATAGAGAGGATTTTATAAGGGGCTTTGGCTGAGTTTTTTTCTATCATTAACAAATTCATTTTTTTCATTACAAAAAAGAGGCAGAAATCCAAAGGCACATAAATTCCCATCATTGCTCAGATGACATTGTCCCCATGGACCTGCTGTGAGCTCATTCATATGACAAGGAGATATGACCTTTCAGGTAGGAGCTGGGCATTTTTCAGTCCATTGGCAGAAAAAAAGAATAGAAATGATCCTTTGCAGGGTGACTTCTAGAGGAGAACTAGAAATGAAAAATGTATCTCCTCATTTATTTTTTTTTTTCTCATTTATTTTTTAATGAAAGTCTGGGCATGAGGTAGAAACAAACAAACAAAAAAGAATCAAAATGATGGCCCATTAGCCATTTAAAAGCAGTGAGGCAAGAGAAGGAGAGCAGGGAAGGATAAAGCCCCTGGGGGTTGGAACATGCACATTTTTGCAGAGGGAAAGCAAAGCAGAGTCAATGCCAACAGAAAAGAACTAGAACTTTGCTTGCCTCACCACAGGTGTTCAAGAATATGTGCATTTTGTAACATAGATTAACATGGACCTCTCTTTCAAATTCCACAATGAAACCAAGCAGGACACTGTGGGGCTCCTGGGCACAGAAGCCTTTCCATGTCCCCCATTTCTTGTTTGTAGGGAATAGAATCCAGCCTCCATGACCTTCCCTGAGTTTCAAAGGGCAGATTCGAACAGTTGCTAATCAGGGAAGAGAGGGGATGCAGAGACAAAGGAGGAGCAGCCAAGAAACAATAGTGCAGCCTTACGGCAGGGTCCTGGTTCCGCCTCAAGGATACACATAACAATATCTTTGAGCTCTGTAAAGAACTAAAACCCCCAACAAATGGAAGATTTTAGCATTCTTCATTCCAGAGAAGATCACAGTTTGAATATCTAGAGAAACTCATCAGGAGACCACCTGAAACCAGATTAAAGGAGTGCAGGCCCTTCACGCACCCTGATCCTCATCAGCAGCCCCACTGTTGAACCATTGCTATAAAACTCCTCACCAAATCCTCCCGGGTTGGGACACACAGTTTTTGAGGCACGAGTCTGCTGTGTCCCCCTTTGCCTGGCAAAGCAACAAAGATATTCTTTTCTACTTCACCCAAAACTCTGTCTCGAAGATTCTATTTGGCACCTGTGCACCGAGGCCAAGTTTTCATCATCGATAAGAACCTTTAGTGGACATCCTTTAATTTCTCAAACCAAAGTCTGGGCTAATTCAGAAACATGATGTGATAGTGAAGGCAGCTTTTCAGCATTCAGATATTTCACAGTGAGTAAATCAAATAATTATCCAGCATTCATTTGGACATTGATAGCTGTGGGTGAACTCATGAGGTTGTCATCTTTGGCACTCCTTTTCTGTGCTTCCCTCTACCTGCTGAGACTCAGTCTTCAATATTCTAGAAACCACCCACACACACACACCAAATTCCAAACTTAGAAACAATCTAATAGCAGTCATTTACAACTTAGTGTGAATTTGAATAAATGCATTCCCTCTTCCCATGGGCTGCTTGAAATTTGAGCTATAATTGTAAAATGAAATGCCTGACCCTCTGTTAAAGGTATCATAGATAGCAGCAAGCAGATGAGAGGCTCTGGACAGTGGTGTCCCTGAAATCATGGAAAGTAGATATTCCACTGACTGAATCTCTGTAGTAATAATAGCACTTTTTATTTTTGAGCACTTACTATGTGCCAGGAAGTAACACTAAGTGCTTTACCTGGATCATCTCACAACCATCCTGATAAGTAATTTCTATGTTTACTCCTATTTCATAGATGAGAACATTGAGGGTTCCAAAAAATAAGTAATTTGAGTAAGGTTAATAGCTATTAAGAAGCAAAGATAAGCATGGAACTTAGATCTGTCTTATTCCAAAATCTGTAGTCACTATGATGCTATGCTTGCCTTCAGATTTACAGGCAGACTAGTGGTGTCGATCCTGAAGAGAATGGAACAGGGTAGAAGTTGGACTTGCTTATACTAGTTGGAGCCTGAATTGATGGGACACTGTGTGTCTGGAAAACTCTAACGACAATTAGCATTCTCCGGTTTACCTATGAGGATTAGCTAGATAGTCTGTCTGGACTATGCCTCTCCTGTCCCTGCCAACCTTACTTTCAACCACAGATATTTGTATCTTATTTCATTTCTCTCAACTCTTCATTCTAACCTTGTCTACCTTTCTTAATCAGCTAAGATTCTGATTTTGAGTCTCATTTTAAATGGCTGTCACTCCTCTGTTAACTTTTTAAAATTCTACACTTGTCTCCCTCTCAGGGTTGCTGTAATAGATAAATGATATAACATGAACTCCCTTTCACGATGATTTTGGGGACTTTTCAGGACTTCAAACATTCTATGTTAAGTGGAAAATTAAGATACCAAAGGGGCCTCTAAGTAATGCTGCAGGTAGAATATTAGGTTCTGTGTCTGCATTTCTGGTATAGGTATTTTAATCTCTAAAGGATCCTACATAATTAACATTAGGCTTCTGGAAAAAGTACCACTTTTCTAAATTAAATAAAACAATGTCTAACTTTGCAAATCTCACTTATTTAATAGACAGCCAATTCCTCATCTAAAGGTTCTGTCCCCTAGGATCATGTAAGTTGTTCATTTTAGATAATTTTTCTTTACGACAATGAGAGAGAAATGAGGCAGTTAAAGGTGCTGTAGATGGATAAACAAAAGCACAGGATGAAGACATGAGTCCAACAGGTTTTGAACGCTTATCTCACAATGCTCTTTCCTCAGTGACACTTATTTCTGGGCGTGGAAATTATCAACGAGGCAGTGGGATGGGGGACAATAGCAGAAAGGAATGCTGCTCCTTCATCTTCATCATGCAAATGTAATCGTTTGAATGTTGGGTAGGCCCAGTTGATAACCTATCATTTTTACTTAAACAGCTCTTTAAATATAGAAGACTTCCCCCCTCCCGACAGTACAATTCTCATTCCTTGGCTCATCATCCTGCAGAAAATAAGCAAAACACACCTCTAACGCCCTTAGGCAATCAAGAGGAATTTAGCTCAACGCAGAAGGCAGACAGGGAGTCTGGCAGACAGGGTTACAGCCTGGGAATGGGTACCTTCAGACCATCAACCTATAATGTTGGTAGAAACATCTGCCACCCACTTCAAAACCACCGGAATCTGGAGAGCATTATAAATTATACCAACTACAGAAGCAACTTTTTCTGGCATTTTAATTGCTGGAACATTAGAGATTAATTAAGCAAACCTTACTTAAATGGCAAGTCAGTCATTTTCCTCCATGAGGGGCACCATACTAATGGAAGCCTTAAAGTAGACTGTGTTTCTTTGAAAACTGGATTTTAAACCAAAGATACAAAGCAGATAGCTTTATGAGTCTCTAATTAGCATCACAAAGGAAACACCAAAAGGTTAATAAGAGATGGTTAGTTTGGAATGGTGGTTTCCTGGTGCTCCAGCAGCTCAGTCTGTTTGCAAACTCATTAGCTGCCTAGATTGATTATCAGCTGAATTCAGGAAGTGCTCACTTGCTGTGTTAGCAGAAAGCTAGTGTGATTCCATACACCTACCCTACAGCTAACTAGGGCCCAACAGTAAGGTAACATTTTCTGCAGTCAAATAAGGCAGATTTTCTTTGCCTTCAACTTCAGTTGACATCAATTATAAATCTGAAAGTGTTTGGTGAAGCTCTGAGAGGCATAATGAAACCTTCTAAGTTGACAGCACAAACAAAGGTCTGGCTCCAGGTCTTTAATATCCAATTTGTGCATCGACACCATATTTCTGAATTCTCATTTTGCTGCTAAGCAAAATCATCCAGTGTAAGAAAACCCAAACTTAATAGAGTACTCACAGATAATCACTCAACTTCTAAAATGTACAGTTTGATGGGCAGTGAGTCAAGCAAAAGAATTTGCACTTTGGGTTTCACTCTGGACTTTGCCATTGATTTGTGTTCTGATGTGAATAAAGTTTTCAAATTCTTGGTGCATCAGTTTTTCTTCCAGAAAAAAAAAATGGAACAGATATTTATACGAAGCATGTCTCTGCAATAAAATGGGTCCTTGAATTAAACGGACTAAATTTTCTAGCTAGTGATGATAATAATAATAGCTCCCCAAATTTAAAATAGTTCACATTTGCATATGAATCATGGTTCAGCTTCTGCATCTGACTTACTTTAGTTTATCAACAGTGGGCAACCTGACTCTTACAAGCTGGAGGCATTTTTTTTCCAATAAGCTGATTTTTAAATTAAATTAAAATCAAAACCATTCTTTTTGTTCACCTCCCAGATTAGAGCAACTGACAGCCTCATTAATGATTAAAAACAGCAGGTGGTGATGTCTTAGAACAGTTTGACCAGTCTGAGTATCTTGGAACCTCTACCATTCCTCTTTTCCCCCTTTTACACGTATTAAAAAGGAAAGATTCTATTGTTCACACAGGTTGGAAACTCCACAGGGTGAAAGAGGAGGGAAGAAAGCAAGTGGTCAAACATCTATTATTATGCAAACTAAGAACAGAAAGGAGAGACTATATGAGCTTAGAAGTGGCGAAAGCGGCCACACATTGGAAAAATGTATCTCTGACACTGGATTTGAATTTGCAAACTCATGGCTGGGAAGCTGCCTTGCTGTAATCAACTAAGATTACCAAGTTTCTCCAGGTGATTACAGTAGTGTTTGTTTACAGATATCTATTCAAAGGGAAGCAGTATAATAGGTTATGCTTTTATTTTAAAGTAGATTACAGTTGCACTCCTGCATGACTTAGAGTCTAGTTACTAAACCACAAATTAGAAAGAATCTAAGGCTTAGCTAACTGGGGTGGGGGAGATGAATGTGTTTTTAAGGTTTTAACTTCTTCCAAACTGAAAATCTCCCCGTTCAACTAAGAAAGGAACATAAAGAGTCTCATTTGCCATGAAAATGGATATTAAAGATTTAAAAGAACTAACAATAAGATGGTGTCGTCTATTATTTCAGATTTAACAGTTTACAAGTTTGTTGTCTACACCGTTGTGAAGAATAATGGAGTAGAATTATTATTTCTGATAACAAGGAACCCACAAAAGACAAAGTGTCTCTCATGAGGCCACCTCAATGAGACAAAACTTTGAATGAATTCATCCAGAGTTCATTTTATGACAAACTCCTTTGGCCCCTTCTGAATTCAGTGCCTTTCAAATCACCTCTGCTACCTACCATCTCACCTATTCCTCTAACCAGAAGAGTAGATCTTTGGGGTGCACGTTTTGGGGTGAAGTCCAGTGTTCATCATAAAACCTAAAATCCCACAACACCCTTCTGACTTTGTCACTTGCACACAAATGTCTAGTCCCAAAGGATTTGCTCCAAAACAACTCTAGAGACTGGTATCTCACTGATAATCTTTATGAGAAGCCGTGGGGAACTGCTTTGTATTCTCTCTGCAAGGCAGAATAACTAGTTGGCAGGGAGGGGGTTCCATTCTGCCCAATTGCAAAAGCATCTGTTTTGTCTACCCACTTTAAGCTGTGTGTAAGTCTCTAAAAAGTAACTTTTCTGATGGCTCTAAAGGCCAGTTCAAACCTTTTCCAATTTGGTGCCTGGTGATTTTTCCATGGTTGAAGTTTTATTGGGGGTAAGCCTTGGGGTAGGAATAGAAATTGAAAAGACTTTCTTGTCAAGCCACATTTCAAAAGTGGATGTGTCAAATTAGCTTCCCTTGGCCCAAAATGAACAAACAGGCAATGAGCCATCTGGTGAAGACAGAGACCAAAATACCTGGGACAAAGACCTGATCCTGGATGACAAAAAGCATCTACAGTAAGAAAGGAAAGCCATCTCACAAGTATTTTGCCTACAGTGCAATAAAGGAATAATACATGATTTTGGTATTCTTGAAATTGCTTTTTAAATTATGACTCAATTCTTCATATTTATTTCATAATAAAAGGGTTAAAGGGAAGATGACAGAAAAAATACTTCATAAATATTTGAACAGAAAGTTCAGATTTATGTTTTCCCATCCTGATGGAGTTTATTTATGGTCCTTAACCATCTTATGATAGGACAGAAATAATGTTAAATAGATTGAGAGACCCAAAGAAAACAATTATCTTGACATTTCAATGGACTTTTTGAGTATGTGAATCAACCATATGATCTAGCCCTATACAACAACTTGATTTGTTTCTCATCTGTTGTCCTATTGGCAATGTCCCTACTTATCATGGCCTATAGAACTTGCTTCATCATGAAGCAATTGGGAAAAAATTCACCTAGCAAATCACATAGAGCATAATTTTATCTTGCATACTATGTCGGGGCCTGGCTTCCACTCTTCCTCCAAAGGGATCCCATTACACCAAACTGTCTTTTGAAATGCACTTTGCTTTCCAGCTCAAATAATCTTAATTAATTTCTTCACTGATCCTATGCAGTCTATTCCATACGGGACCATTTGTGCTATTGGATCATAAACTCCTAGAGAATGAAACTGCTAATTGTTCAGTGTGCTCCCTTTATATAGCCTCCATCCTCCAATGCTTTCCGAGTGCTCAGAAATATAGAAATTCTTAGTGCCAACCAGTAAAGAAAGCCCTTGGCATTTACTCTCGTGATGAGTAATGAATCCCATACTACAGGTAATTATTAATAATAATAAATTTTAAAATAGACAATGACTATGAGACAACTAAAAGTTCCAAGTGGATCAGGAAAACATTATTATATTAAGAAAAGGAATAGTGCTTTTATTTCAAAGCAGATGAACAGAGCTGTCCTAAAAGAATTCTCTGACCAAAAGGCCCAGGCCAAAATAATGCTAGTAAACAACTGCTAAGAGCATGGATGTTTCCATTAGTTAAGGACAACACATTTTATTCTAGCGGCTACCTTGCCAATAAAATGTAAATAATGCTTTGGAAGGAGTTCAATTATCTGGTGCAGCAATGTAGTTGAAATAAACAAAAGCATCCACCTGTCACTTCTCTTCCCACCTACCCAGCCATTGCTGAGACTGAGAATGGATAAACGTCCTGGATGTCAGAATGAAAGGGAGACTGGGTATTGAGTATCACTGAGTACCTCTTAACCAGCAAGGTAACTGGGCATGTCAGAGATTAAACCAACCATCTTACAATGACAGTAACTAAAAGTAAGCAGGAAGTTCAATCTCAGAGTAGATGGATTTAAAAAGAAAATGTTTAACATTGTGACACTGTTCAAATTAGAACATCAAGAACCTTTCGTGATACTCTTACTAAAAATAAGATCTTGAGTGTAACAGTCTTCTTTTATTGCTTCTTTTGCTTTATTGGCACAATATTAATAAGGTTTTTATTAGTCCCAGGCTCTATTCTTATGATGATTTCTAAAATCAGAAAGAATTATTCATTTCATCATTGAGCTGACCTTGGTCACCCCAGTAAAACCCGGATAAGCATAGCTAAAAAGATAACTTTCACAGTCAATAACAGAAGTAGTTGACACATTCCCAGAGCCAGACATATAGTGGGCACTCCAAAATATTGCTGAATGAATGAATAATATATATCTATGCATGGATTGTTCCTGTCTGGTTAGAATGCTGTATACCTAAGGCAAGATGAAAAAAACCTGCAAGTCATATATATAGAAACACTGTATACATATACATTACTGTGTCCAAGTAATTAAACATTTTACCTGGTATATTTTCAAGAGGCTAAAGAAACCTTAAAAAGATTCTATATGAGCAAAACCAGGGGAGAAATAACCACATGAATTGCAAAACAGTATATCTAGCCTGAAAGATGCTAATTCGGGTCCAGGGGGAGCTAATCAACCTCTTTGTTGAAGTAAAGATAAAACTTTTTGACAGCAAATGCTATTCTGATAAAATGGAATTTTCAATTACTCTATGAACATCTGGTTTATGCTACCATTTCTGGAGCCCAGCAGCACACTGCTTTGCAAGTCACAAAATATTCTCCATTGAGAACTCCCTATTTTGCTAAGAGATTAATTGAAATGAGTGTTTGGAAATTTAGTGAGGTGAGAGGTGAGTCGGGGGATAGGTAAGAGGATAAGGAAAGGATGTTTAGTCACTGAATCATAATTTCATTAAAAGCCTAGAGGAAATTAAATTACACATTGTTGGTAGAGTGTTGAAAGTGTAAACGTCTTAATACACCTGTGGTTGAAATTAGAATATGCATAGTATGCAGTCTACAGAACATTTTCATGGCTAATTTGCAACAGTGGTTACATTAGACACAGATCAAGTTCTTCAAATCCATGTTTTACACAACAAACATGTTAAATGATATTCAGGCGATGAAACTAGCAAATAAACAAGTTTAGGAACATGCAGAAGAACCTACACTCCGAGAAATAAAGCAATCATTATATTGCATTTTGGTGATTTTAGATGTCAAAATCAGCTAGATGTTATCACAAATTTCTGTATGTTGCTTCCATTTGGTATCAATTAGCATGGGAGGGGAAACCAATTCAGTGTTGTAGTGAACTCCAAATTAGGTGCATATTACAGCAATTAGAGTCATCTTTTCAGCTGATGAATTTATAATCAATAACTAAAATCATAAGGTAAGAGATTGAGTGTGATTTGAAACAAATTAGTTGGGCTTGGGACTAGTATGTACAGTTCTAAGACATGAACCTATAAACTCTAATTTCATATCAGGACTACACATTTGAGTATGCATAATGGGATATCCAAGTCATCACAAATGGGCATGCAAAGAAGCAAGGAGACAAAAGCCTCTTAACCCAGCACTATTCAATCCAAAAATAACCCTGACAGGAAGAGATTCAAGCCCAGTGAAACCCCCAATTGTGCAACAAACCCATGAGCCTCTGGCATCTCTGACCACCCTACTTTTTGGCTATGCTTCTTAGAGATTGTCTGCAGAAATTGCATAGGGAGAAATTTTTGTCCCTGCCAGAAGGTGGTAATTTTACCAAATAACTCAAATTCAGGGAGGGAAAACAATGGTTAAAAGATTTGAGTGCGACTCCCCAGCTCAGCACCAAATCACATCAGGAACCAGATCAGGTGGTAAAATCTGCTGAGTGATAACACTTACTTGTTCTCAAGGCACTCTGAGAGCTATAGAGAGATAGCATTGCAAAAAAGTGCCATATGCCAGTAGAAGTACAGGATAAAGAATGTTCCATCACCTTCTTTTCTGGGAAGCCATGACAAGAGCTACAGTATGGGGGACAAGCTGAGACATATTAATTCAAAGGCACTGCAGATGATAAATGTAATTCAGTCACCTGGCAACCAGGAAATTCAGCTCAGCCAGTTCATCAACCCACTGACCTGGTTTTAGGCTTGTCGAGAGTGATACCAGGATTGATAATAAGCCAGAAAGAAGAGATTCCTGCCATTCCATCATATCTCCACCCTGACCCAGCTCACAGATGTGTTTGGTTGGGGCAATCAAAATGCAATCAGTCAGTGATTGTCTTTCAACCACTGTGCCTTAGGATAAAATGAAAAACATTTATTATATGAATCCAAGTTTGAGAAAATGCTAGAAAACGTTAATTTTTGAATCATTGCTATTGTTTGAGGTAGCAATAGTCAACCCAAGTAAACTGGTGACACCACCTATGTGGCTAGCCTAGAGTTGATTGGGGATACAATTAAGTACCATTATGGAAAGCTCAGTAGTACTGGGATATCATAAGGTAGAGCCAGAGATGTAAACAAGGCCTGAATTCCCTTTGTAACTAAACTTTAATGACTCAACCAAATTGAAAAGAACAAACCCGAGGGTTGGTTCAAGGTTTAGCCACTGCTAGAATAATGGAAAAAATGAAGATACATAGATAAGAATCGAATATTGAGAAACAAAATGTAAAAGTGTTGCCAAAACAGAAGAGCAAAAAACTGTGTGTGTGTGTGTGTGTGTGTGTGTGTGTGTGTGTGTGTGTGTGT